>NC_092780.1:22051847-22396347 GCF_047496795.1 Chiloscyllium punctatum | reverse complement strand
GAAGGTGGACAATTTGGAGGCCTCCTTAACAAAGTTGGCATCATCAAAACATATGCAATGGAAACAGAAGAGCTGGGAGAATAAAATAAGGGCTTTATAGGAAGCAGGGGGCAAGGATGTACAGTCCAGGTTAACTGTGGGGGTCAGTGGATTTATACTGGATATTAGTGGCCAGTCTATCTCCAGAAATATAAACAGATGTTGAGGAACAGATGGAAGGAGTAAGAGATGAACCAGGTGAAAGTGAGGGCAGGGCGGAAATTAGAAATCAAATCGATAAACATTTCCAATTCTGTACGAGAGAGGGAATCAGCACCAATGCTATCATTGGTATATCAGAGAAAGGGTTGGGGTGGGGGCTGGAATCTTCCACATACTCCACAAAGAGACAGGCATTACTGGGGCCCATGCAGGTAGCCATGGCCACCCCTCTGATGTGAAGAAAATTGAAGTATTAAAAGAAGTTATTTAGGGTGAGGACGAGTTCAACTAAGTGGAGGAGGGTTGAAAAAATGGTTCAGGCCTTTATTCCAGGAAGAAGAAGAGAGCCCTGAGATCATCTTGAGGTGTGTGTGTGTGTGTGTGTGTGTGTGTGGAGAAAGCACATGTAGAGGGAAGTGGGCAGGGACTCAACTAGGGGAGAAAAAACCCAGTCAAGGTAGGTGGGGCAACAGCAGGCAGAAACAATGAGTCTGCCCAGGCAGTTCTGTTTGCGAATTTTCAGAAGGAGGTAGAAGTGAACTGTGAAGGGCTGGGCTAATATGAGCTTGGAGGCAGTAGGGAGATCACCCGATGAAATAAGGTTAGTAACCATTCTTGATACAATGGCCTGACGTTGCATGGTGGAGTCATGGTCCTGGGGAAGATAGGAGGAGGTATCGGAGAGTTGACACTCAGCACCTGCAACATAGATGTCAGTGTGCTAATCAACAGTAGCACACACCAAATAGTAAAGGAGAATATGAAAGGGCCGTTCAAGTTACTATTCACAGGGCAATAGCAATGAGTGTCTTAAATGGGCCTTTTGGAGAAGAACAAGAGCAACACAGACCAAAGTTGAAAGTTAACACAAATGGGTGGCAAGCCCAAGATGGCAGTGAGAGGGGACAAGGGTCAGCGAATACTGAAATATTGGGGTTGGGATTTGAGATGGCAAAGTAGCCAAGCAGAGAAAAAAAACACAGGCAAGACAACTGGAGGGATGAGTCCAGGAGGTTTAAGTAGAAACAAGAAAAAGTGATAAGGAGAATTGGCCCAGATCCAGAATGGTAATCAATAACTGCATGCGAACAGACTTGAGAAACATGACAGGCAAGAATACACAGGCATGATAATCAGGATTGGTGATAAATAAGGCATTAGAATTCAAAGATAAAGTGGGGGCAACTGAGTGTGATAGTTAAACAGCAGAGCAATAGAGGAAACAATGTTGGAGCTCTTTCCAAGAAAATTCCACAAGGTGTACAGAATTAATCACTGGGGCAGAAAACCATCAGTTTTGGCTACTGACTAGAGTAGATCCAAAAGCCTGAAGTATAGTACCAGTCGTGAACTCCAATAAGGTGGGTTTTAGGGGAGTCATGGTTCCAAACCACTCATTCAAAAAGGTGTTGATGATCCAGTCTGCCATAGTGATGGCTGTCCTTCAGCATTTTAACACTAATGGCAGGGTTAATTGCATTAAAAGGAGACTTCTACCTCTACTTCAGGAGTAAAGTCCTGCCTTAGGGAGTTGCCAATTGAATGGCCAGCAGCACTGTAGTCATAGTAGTATCAGGCAAAAGTGGTGGCCTCTGCTGGGATTATTGGCAGTCCAAATGAAGACAAGCCTGGACTTGAAGTAGATTTAGGAAAGAATCACTAGGGCCATGCTGGCAGCTTTCACAGTGGTGTGGGGGGGGGGGGGGGTGCCCAGGACAGCAGAATGACTTGAGGTCAGTGGGGGGGGGGGGGGGGGGGGGGGGGGGGGCACATTTGACCATAAAGAAGGCTTCCTTACACCTCAATTTGCATGATACTGGCTAAAACTTCCAGAAAGCACGAGCCTTCTATATCCACAAGTAAAATACCAGAAGGGGAGAGATGAGACCTTCAAATGCTGAATAATTGAGCACATAGCAACCTCAAAACACACAAGGCCAGGTGTCCTGCCTCTTGCCTTTATCATCCTCCGACTTCACTATGACATTTGAGGTTGGTAAGGAAGGCAACACGCTGGAATTTATGAGCCTTTCTTGCCTTCAAAACTGACAGACTGGATACGTGAAATCCAGCCCTCTGTTTTATATTATGTTTAAATGGAATGAAGAGGTGGGGCAGGATACAGGGCCATTTACTCCATTAGAGACATAAATTCTTCATGTGGATCTTTGAATCAAAGGTTCAGTTTTGAAACTAAGAATTCATTTAAGTAAATTTCTGTTTGGAACATTCCAAAAATGCCACTTTGCCATGGAGATAGGTTGCAAGAAACATTTACACTATAATAGAGCTCATACCCCTACATACTTGATATTGAAAAAGTCATATTCATAACTCCCAGTTCAAGTCTTTAAAGCCGGTCAAATATTCAGTCTACTATAAAATAAACAAACTTCTGCTGAGAAACCCCATTAAAGTCAATTAATTGTTTTTGGAACAATTAATATTTCATTTTGACCCCTGTTGGGGTGTAAATGATTTTGTAGTCTTTGAAAAGAAATCAAGCACTTATAAAGACCTCAACTATATCAGTTCTTAGGAAAGGTCAACAATAAAAATTCCATCGAAATTGCCAGATGACCAGTCGCTCAAAGAATTTCAGCAAAGGGTGCTTTTTTAAAAGCTCTAACTGACATCTTCAATTTGGTTTATTTCCAATTTTTAAAGAGCAAAGGATTTGAATAATTTCAAATCATAATGCTTAAACAGGCCTACCTCTCCTTCAAGCCATTTACAACTACTCCACATATATGAGAGTCCCACATTACTGACTAAGGTACATGGAACAGCCAAAAATGTTTTATTTTTAAGTTAGCACTCCTTTTAAATGGCTATGCCGAGTTTAGGTTTCCCACTGATGAGAGTCATGCCGTGCTCCTTTTTTCCTGCTGGGAAAAAAAGGATCGGTCAGAAATGGGGTTGAGGCTTCCATATCCAAGTCCTACCCATCATTTTTGAAAGATTTGTGAAGTTGGCTCAAATCCCCTGAAATCTAGCTCAGTGTTCAACTGAATAGTGATTCACTGGAATTGAATTCATCGATTCAAATCTCTTGTAAACAGCAAGAGGATAGCTAATTTTCAATTTTGAATTATAAATTATCAATAAAAATGTGATTTCAAGCTGTCTGATTCAATTTTGTTAAGATCTGTTCAACGTAATAATTTAAAATGGTTCTTTAACGGCAGAGAAAGTGTATCGAAAAATTGAAAGAGAACTCTATCTTAAAGAAACATTGTCTCTTAGAAATAAGATGTAGAAATTTGGGTATCAATTTCAGTTATCACTTTAACTGAAAAAAAACAGATAAAAATGGCCAACCTGTTTGCAGGATTGGCACAGCACTTTATTTAGACAAACCTGGTCCAGTTTCACAGGAGGAGTAAAATTGTTTTAATTTGGGCATCCGCTGCTCACTGTAGACCCCGGATTCATGAATCCACCAAAACGGACGCTCTCCAAAGAGCAACCTATTAGAAATGTACAAACCATTTAGAATTGATCTGAAAATTACTTGAAGTAAATTACTTCAAAAGCAAATGTACAAATTCAGTCTCCCTTTTATTGGAAGGATGTTGTGAAACTCGAAAGGGTTCAGAAAATATTTACAAGGATGTTGCCAGGGTTGTAGGGTTTGAGCTATACAGAGAGGTTGAATAGGCTGGGACTGTTTTCCCTGGAGCTGAGGGGTGACCTTATAGAGGTTTAGAAAATCATGAGGGGCATAATTAGGGTAAATAGACAAGGTATTTCCCCTGAGGTGGGGGGAAATTTAAAAGGGACCTAAGGGGCAACATTTTCATAGAGAGTGATGCATGTATGGAATAAGCTGCTACAGGAAGTGGTGGTGGCTGGTACAACTATAATGTTTAAAAAACACCTGGATGGATATAGGAATAGGAACGGTTTAAGAGGGTTATGGGACAATTGCTGTCAAATAGGACTAGATTAGTTTAGGATATCTGGTCGGCATGGACGAGTTGGACCAAAGGGTCTGTTTCAGTGCTGTACATCTCTATGACTCTATAAGTTGCCTGACAAAGTTGGTGCTTTGAGCACAATGAGTGATTTGAGTGCAATTTATAATCATTAAAAAGTGTTCTAGAACATCCAAAGACATTCTCAACCTTTCTGGTCAAACTCACTTCATTTGTATATTGACAAATGCATATTCTACTATGTTGCAGCCCATTCAGGCAGTCCTTTTAAACCTTTTTTTATAATTGTCTTTAAAAATATTTCTTGAAATAATTATAAAGTAGTAACTTGGTAGTTTGATTAATTCAGCTGAAAATGGATAACTGCAAGAAATTTCCATTATCACAACATTAATCCATCACTCAGTAATCTGACATTAATGACTGAAATGTACTTATAAAAATACTTCAAATTTTGTTTTATGCTAGACTGTGGTACAAGCATCAGCTCCTCAGTACACTCAAAAATTCAAAACCACATCAATTAATATCCAGCTTGACAAAACCTCCCTGATTTGTTGAAGGTCTAATGGCGATTAACTTACTCGGTTTGGTCTACTTGTGACTCCAAACCCATAGTAATGTGGTTGGCTCTAAGCTACTCTCTTGGCCAATAAATGTTGGACCAGCCAGAGACACCCACTTTCTACGAACAAATAAAGTCAAAGCCACTTGGCCCCTTGAGCCTGCTCTACCATTTAACAATGCCGTGGTTGTAAAGTAGGAGGTAGAGAGTATTAATAAAGGATATACACTCAGATGGGCATGATGTAACAATGTATGTTTCCCAGTATCAATTCTTTTCACCACATTTATTAATGATTTGGATGAAATACAAATTTGTACGTTCAAATCTGCTGATGACAATAATTTAGGTGGGACAGAAAGTGAATGTGTTAGCATCTGGCTGCAAATGAAATAGATTACATGAGTGGGCAAAACTATGGCAAATGGGGTTTAATGTAGGCAAGTGTGATGTCATCAGTTTTGAATTGAAGGAAGATAAATTAGAGTACTTTCGAAATGGTGAGAAACTAGCAGCTGTAAAGGAGAAAACATTTGCAAATCCAAGTATATAAACCATTGATAATTAATAGAAAGGTGCAAAGATCTGGAAAACTAAAGTGTCCTCGGACCAGTTCCCATGGTACAACTCCCCATGTTGGTTAAGATCAATGACAAGATCCAGAAAAAACGTGCACCTTTCCAACTTAAAACCTTCCTCTTGACACAGGCAAACATTGACAATAAAATTCATCATCACCTCCAATATGTCAGCTCAGCCTTCAGTCAACCCAGGTCAAGAGTGTTTAAGCATCAGGGTCTCGAACCCAAAGCTAAGGTCATTGTTTACCAGGCAGCAAGGATCTTATGTTCCTATATGCTTCATAGATTTGTACAACCTACCAGAAATACCGCAAAGAACTGGAGAACTACTATTAGTGGTACCTTCACAAAATCCATCAAACTTGGTGATAATAAAGATGTTTTTTTTTCAGGCAGGCTAAATTGAAGTTCAGGATCGAGAGCCCAGAACAAAAGACTAACATATCAGGTGAACCATAAGTTCTTTGATTGGCGATTGCCACCAATTTGATTGTTATATATTAAATTCAGATTGAATGTAAGTAGGGAATATATTTACAGGCTACAAACTAAAAGATCTGTACAAAGAGCGTCTCCCACCCACCCTCCTCCTCCTCTAACCAAGTTAATAAGGTACAGTTCATTTCTAAACTTCCTTTATTGAATATAAGCTTATTGCTTGATTTCATAGCAATTGAATTAAGCTTTCTTGTTTAGTATTATGTGGGCGTTCAGATAAGTGGGGTATGGATGCTAGGTCAGTTGCTTGCTCCTCCTGCAGAATGTGACATGACACATGTCTCCACTGGCTACATCTGTGGGAAGTGCACCCAACTCCAGCTCCTTGAAAACCGTGTTAGGGAATTGGAACTGGAGCTGGATGAACTGCGGATCATTCGGGAGGCTGAGGGGGTAATTGAGAGGAGTTACCGGCAGTTGGTCACTCCTGAGGGTTAGGATAAGGATAGATGGGTTACAGTCAGGGGGAGGAAATGGGACAGACAGACAGTGCAGGGATCCCCTGTGGACATTCCCCTCAGCAAAAAGTATATCGTTTTGGATACTGCTGGGGGGGAATGACCTACCAGAGGAAAGCCATAGTGGTCAGTTCTCTGGCACTGAGTCTGACACTGTGGCCCAGAAGGGAAGGGGGCAGAATAGAAAGGCGCTAGTGGTAGGAGACTCAATTGTTAGGAGAACGGACAGGAGATTTTGTGGTCAGGATCGGGACTCCCGGAAGGTACATTGCCTCCCTGGTGCCAGGGTCCGGGACGTCTCCGATCTGGTGTATAAGATTTTGAAAGGGGAGGCCGAACAGCCAGAAATCATGTTACTTATTGGCACCAATGATATAGCCAGGAAAAGTATTGAGGATATAAAAAGTGATTTCAAGGAGTTAGGGTGGAAGCTGCAGAGCAGGACGAACAGAGTAGTGTTCTTGGGTTTACCACCGGTGCCACGAGATAGCGAGGTGAGGAACAGGGAATGGACGCAGCTTAACACGTGGCTGCACAGCTGGTGTAGGAGGGAGGGCTTCAGATATGTAGATAAATTGGGATGCCTTCTGGGGAAGGTGGGACCTGTACATGAAGGATGGGTTGCACCTGAACTGGAAGGGGACCAATGTCCTGGGTGGAAGGTTTGCTCGAGTGGTTCAGGAGGGTTTAAACTAGTATGGCAGGGGGGTGGGAACCTGAGCTATATACCGGTGGTGAGAGTTGATGGAGATGAGGCAATAGCAAGAGGTAGCGCAGCCTGTGGGAAGGAATTTCCTGGGAAAGGAACAAAGGGATCGGTTAAAGTGTGTTTGCTTTAATGCAAGGAGTATCAGGAATAAAAGTGATGAGCTTAGAGCATGGATCAGTACCTGATGTTGTGGCCATAACAGAGATGTGGGTTTCTCAGGGGCAGGAATGGTTGCTGGATGTTCCAGGGTTTAGAACATTTAAAAAGAATTGGGAGTGGGGAAAAAAAGAGGAGGGGGTATAGCACTGCTAATCAGACTTACCATTGTTGAGGAGGTTTTAGATTAGATTAGATTAGATTAGATTACTTACAGTGTGGAAACAGGCCCTTCGGCCCAACAAGTCCACACCGCCCCGCCGAAGCGTACCCACCCATACCCCTACATCTACCCCTTACCTAACACTACGGGCAATTTAGCATGGCCAATTTACCTGACCTGCACATCTTTTGGACTGTGGGAGGAAACCGGAGCACCCGGAGGAAACCCACGCAGACACGGGGAGAACGTGCAAACTCCACACAGTCAGTCGCCTGAGGCGGGAAATGAACCCGGGTCTCCGGCGCTGTGAGGCAGTACTGTGAGGCAGTAGTGCTTACCACTGTGCCACCGTGCCGCCCATAGGTTCTGCCTACTGAGTCAGTATGGGTGGAAATTAGGGACAGTAAGGGAGCAGTCACCTCATTAGGGGTTTACTACAGGCCCCCAATAGCAGCAGGGAGATTGAAGAAAGCATAGGTTGGCAGTTTTGGAAAAGTGTGCATGTAGTTGGGTTATTGTAATGGGTGACTTTAACTTTCCCAATATTGATTGGAACCTCCTTCGAGCAGATGGTTTGGAAGGTGCTGTTTTGTAAGGTGTGTTCAGGAGTGTTTCCTAACTTAGTACGTTGACAGGCCGACGAGGGGAGAGGCCATTTTGGATTTGGTGCTCGGCAATGAGCCGGGGAGGTGTACAAGAATGATCCTGGGCCGGAAGAGCTTGTCATATGAGGAATGGTTCAGGACTCTGAGTCCGTACTCATAACACATAAACAGAACATTCGGTCCAACGCCACAATGCCAACCAAGATTCCCAAATGAAACTGAACTCATTTGCCTGATTTCGGCCCATATCTCTCTCAATCTTTCCTAATCATGCACCTGTCCAAAAGTCTTTTAAATGTTGTAACTGTACTTGCATCTATCACTTCCTCTGGCAGTATATTGAGGTTGAACCAAAAATCCTTGGCAGAGGTGCAAAATTGGGGGAGATGCTGCATAACTTGGTGGTTGTAAAGTGGGGGCTGCAAATTGTGGGGAAATAAAATGGGTAATATGCACATTTTGTGGGAGGGATGCAAATTTAGGGAGACTGACATCATGGGGACGCACTTTATGGGAGAGGTGCAAAGTTGGTCGGGGTGGAGAGCAAAATGGTTGGGGCAGCATAACGTTTGGGTGGGGGGGCAATCAGTGAGGGTACAATACTTGGGTTGGGGGCAAAATGTGGGGTTGGAATATAAGGAGGGCACAATATTGGAGGAGCAGGCAATATAGTTGGGGACACAAAATGTGTGGGGGTTGTCTAATGGATGGGTGAAAAAAAAAAAGGTAGGTACGGTGGTTCAGTGGTTAGCATTGCTGCGTCAAAGTACTAAGTACCTAGGTTCGATTCTAGCCTTGGGCAACTGTATGACATAAACGACGTTCTTCCTAAAACTGCATGGGCTTCCTCTGGGTGCTCCGATTCCTCCCACAGTCCAAAGGTGTGCAGGTTAGATGGATTGGCCATTCTAAATTGCCCATACTGTCCAGGGACATGTAGGTTAGGTGGGTTAGCCATGTGGAATGCAGGGTTACAGAGTAGTAGGGTGGGTCCGGATGGGATGCTGTTTGGAGGGTCAGTGGAGACTTGACGGGCTGAATGGCTTGCTTCCACACTGTAGGGATTCTATGATTCATTCCCATACAAACAATCCTCTGTGTGAAAACGTTGCCCCTCATATCCCTTTTAAATCTTTCTCCTCTCATCTTTAAAATATTCAATGGCATTTAGAAGGACGAAGGGGGATCAGAATCCTGAGAAGCCTGGACAGAGTGGATGTGGAAAAGATGGTTCCAGTAGTCGGAGAGACTAGCAGCTCAGGACAAACCTCAGATTGAAGGGGCGACCCTTTAGAACTGAGGTGAGGAGCAATTCTTCAGCCAGAGGGTGGTTAATCTGTGGAACTCATTGCTGCAGAGGGCTGTGGAGGCCAAGTCATCGAGCATATTTAAGACAAAGATAGATCAGTTTGTGGATGTGTGGGTGTGATCTAGAAACAGGGGGCACAGTTTTAGAAGAAGGGGCAAGTCATTTAGGACTGATCACTCAAATGGTAGTAAATCTTTGGAATTCTCACCCCAAAGAGCTATCATCGAGGATATTCAAGAGACAGCAACAGATGTGAAGATAGTGCAGAAAAATTATATTAAGGGAGATCATTAGCAATGGCAGTGTCTACTTCTTCCACAAATGGTAATTTGTGTTAGATTAATTGTTCAATATAAATCTGAGATTAGTTAACAATATCTATCCAAGGTATTCAGAGACATGTGGCAAGGGTGGACATAAAGATTTAAATCACAGATCAGCAAGATGTCAGTCAATGACTGAACAGATATGTTCCAATCAACCTGGTCAGGGGTGTTAATACACAACTTCAGAACAGATGGGACTTGAATCTTGTTGTCTTCACTCAGATTTATGGACACTACCACTGCACCACAAGACAGCTTTAAAGACAGAATTGGCTGGGGTACTGAACAGCCTACACCTACTCTCATTTTTTTTCCAAAAACATGACAGCAGGATCTACTCAACAGTATTAATCAACAGGGAAATTTTAACCAATATATTGTTCTTGCATGGTCCAACATTGTTGAGACCAACCAATAGCTCTCACCCTGGTCAAACAAAACTGCACAACTCAACTTGAGAGCCTCCTGGCCCATCCTTTTTCATTTTCAGCTGTACTGCTATACACCTTACAAGAATATTTGGAACTCTAAATAAGACATAAAAAAGTATAAAATAATTGTTTAATGGGAAGCATTTATTAACTAAGGCAGCAGAATGGCACAGCAAGAGCATGCTAGGCCCATAACCCAGAAGTCAATGTATTGAAACCATCCTCTGCCATTTGAAGGTGGGTTAACTCAGTTAGTTGGACAGCTGGTCTGCAGTACAAAGGGATGTCAACAGCATGGGTTAACCCTCCACACCAGCTGAGGTTACAATGAAGAATTCTCCTACTCAACCTCTCCCCTTATCTAAGGCATAGTGAGCCTCTGGTTAAACCATCATAAGACCATAAGACAGAGGAGCAGAAATTAGGCCATTCAGCCACTGAGTCTGCTCCACCATTCAATCATGGCTGATAAGCTTCTCAACCTTATTCTCCTGCTTTCTCCCCGTAACCCTTGATACTCAAGAACCTATCTATATCAGTCTGAAATACACTCAATGCCTAGTCCCCAGAGTATTCGGTGGCAATGAATTCCATAGATTTACCACTCTGACTGAAGAAATAACTCTTTATCTCCATTCTAAAAGGTCTTCCCTTTAATCTCAGGCTGTGCCCTCAGGTCCTGGTCTCTTTTACCAATGGAAACATCTTCCAAACATCTACTCTGTCCAGGCCATTCAGTATTCTGAATATTTCAATTAGATCTCCCCTCATCCTTCTGGACTTAATAGAGTGTAGATCCAGAGTTCTCAAACATTCCTTATATTTTAAGCTTTTCATTCCTGGGATCATTTTCATGAACCTCCTCTGAACACATTCCAGGGCCAGTGCATTTTTCCTAAGATATGGGGCCCAAAACTGCACACAATATTCCATATGTGGTCTGACCAGTTTGGAAGATTAACCCATGCAAGTTATTTATTTCTCTCTCTCTCTTTCTCACTCAGAGAACACCCCTATGAATTGGTAAAACTATGGCAACTTTACTTTCATTTTTACATTCCATGAATTATCTGGATCAATGGTGACTGTAACCACAGTGTGCAACCCTCCCTGCTACTCTGAAAGTTTATTTTCTAATGTAGCATCCCATAAGTAAGAACAGGAAAGCAATGATACTGTAGCGACCTGGAAATACCATTCCCTAGATAACCTGAGAAAATCCAGGAATTGGAGATTACACTTCAGAACTGTTAAACTGAGGAACATTATTAATAAATCTTTCACAATGCTTTTGTTTATTAGGTGTAAGATGCTGATGAGTAAGAATGGACTCACTAACTGTTTAAAACCAGCTGATCAGGAAATGAAAGGCCTGTTCACTTTCCAGTTTTCATACGAAAAACGGCAAGGTGTGTGTGTGGAGAGGTTGGACAATCAGTGGAGGCTGAGTCAGGGCAAGGGCAGTTATGAAAGGAGAAGGAAATGATGAAACCTCTCAGAAGACAACCCACTAAAAATGGTCACCCTACAGTGGGTAAACAAGCAGAAAAATATGATCACAAACAACATGTTACGTTTAGCTTTAAGTTTAGCAGTCAGGAAATTACTGAAATCATTATTAGTTGACCTACCCAACTTCTTCATTTCTTACTTACTCATGCAGCTGGACACCTACATCTTCCTTTAAGAAAACGTGCATCCCACTTACAATTTCCTATTATACTTGCAGTTAGATATTTCTCAGCACGAAATGTGAAAGACTTTATACATTTTTCAATGAAGTGACTCCCATCGGCGATGATGTGGCAGCCATTTTACAATGTTCCCTAAACAGACATGAGAGGACGAGGGACTATCAATTGAGGATGGATCTCCTTAGACACTAGGACCGGTTTAGTGAGCTGAAACTCTGAAAGCGCCTTCAACATCCACTAAAGCAACGGAGCGACAGGGCCGGGGCAAAGAATGAACGTCTCGCCACTTCCAAAGTTGCAGCAAAACCCTGCCATTAATCATCACTAGTTTCCGTCTTCAAATAAATGATGGGGCCACTAGGTTGCACCGGCAATTATCTGCCTTTTACCGACAAAATCACTTCTGATGGTGGTGGAATGGGGAGAAATGAGAGAGAGAGGGAGGGAAAGAGGTACTATTCTGAGCAGAGTGAAAGACGCCAATGAGAACAAGCCTGGTTAATCTACAGGGAAGATCTTACCATTTGAAAGTTAGATTTAACCATTCGGTAATTACGGTAATCCACAAAACCGATATCCCGATCTTTTTGCTGAGGAAGTAGGTGACGGGGAAATAAATAAAGAAGGAAGCTTTGGGGTCTCCGATCCAACTCATCCACAACAAACTCTTCTCAAAGCTGCCGAGTGTTTGCTGCAAACTCTCAGCGACCCGGACGCCGTGCATGTGAAGAGGCTCCATCATTTTAGTGAAATCCAGTACAACCCCGGAGGTCTCTCTCACTTCCCTGACCTACACCTTCTCCCAGCTCAATGACTCAAAAACACTTTGGCTCACTGTTTTTTTTTAAGTGTCCGACAGCAAACCAATGAGGACAAACCTCATTCTCCATACGGCGCTTTCCAATCAAAGCAGAAACCCCGAAGCATTTGAAATGTCAGTCCTCTGACGCTGAAGTCGCTGTTGTTACCGATAGTTGCACTCCTGCGAGTGTACAGACTGCTGTCATGTGCTGGTTGAGGGCAAGATCTTGTTAAATTGCGATGATCTAGATTAATAACATATTCCCATCAATGTTCGCATAAATAATAGTCTCATAAAAGCCATGATGTGGAGGTGCCGATGTTGGACAGGGGTGGACGAAGTTAAAAATCACACAACACCAGGTTATAGTCCAACAGGTTTACTGGGAAGCGCCAGCTTTCGGAGCGCTGCTCCTTCATCCGGTAACTTCAGAAGACAGAATTTAGAACAAAAGATTACAATGTAGTGCAACTGAAATGATTTATTGAACAAACCTAGATTGCTGTTAAGTCTTTCATCTTTTAGAATGGGCTGCAGGTTTTGGGTCATCAAAATGTAAATCCCAGAACTTTTTTAAAGTTACATTCTCGAGACAACAAGGTTTTGTTAAAAAAAAGTGACATCTCAGCTCAGCATTAAAGGTGTGAAGTTGGATACTGTCTGTATCCCAATCTTAAATCAGACTGGTTCTATTTTGAAAGTAGGAATTTACAAAATATTGACTGCCTGCAGATTGTGTGCTTTTTGAGCAAAATAGAATGTATCTGCATATATAATTGTGCAAATGCAAATTCATCCCATAGATTTATATGTGTGTGGGCATCCAAGTGAGAGAGAGAGAGAGAAAGAGAGTGTGTGTGTACATGAGAGTGTGCATGCGTGAGTGCGCATGAGAGAGTTTGTGTGTATGCTTGGCAAAGTGTGTCTGATTGTGATGGGGTACGTGCCTGTGATAGGGTGTGTGTGTGGGTGTAATTGCATGGGGTGTATGTGTGTTTGTATGAGAGAGCGTCTGTATGAGAGAGGGTCTCTGTAAGCGTGTGAGTATGTAAGAGAGAGAGAGTGTGTGTGTGTGTGTGTGTGTGTGTGTCAGAGAGAATGTATAGTGTAGTGGGGTTACCTATAGTTTGACATGAACCCAAGATCCTGGTTGAGACCATCCTCTTGGGTTTCGAACTTGGCTATCAGCGTCTGCTTGGCCACTCTGTGTGATTGTACCCCAAAGTCTGCCTTGGAAAATGGTCACCCAAAGATCTGAGGCAGAATGTCTCTGACCGCTGAAGTGTTTCCTGACTGGGTGGGAACATCTCTGTCTGGCGATTGTTGGTCTCACCAATGTACCATGCCTTGGGGCATCCTTGCCTGCAGAATATGAGACAGACAACATTGGCTGAGTCACATGAAACCTGCTGTGTACACGGTGGTTGGTGTCTCCACGCGTAATGGTGGTATTCATGTCGACACTCTGACACGTCTTGCAGTGGTTGCCATGACAGTATTGTACGGTGTTGTGGTCAATCCTGTCCAGAAAGCTGGGCAGTTTGTTGCGAACATTGGTCTGTTTAAGGTTTGGTGGTTGATTAAAGATGAGAAGTGGAGCTGCAGTGAAGGTCTTGGCGAGGTGCTCATCCCCATCGATAATGTGTTGCAGGTTGCGTAGTTTCTCCACGCCCAGGAAGTACTGGACAACAAAGAGTGCCTTATCAGTTGCAAACCGTGTCTGCCTCCTGAGGAGGTCATTATTTTTTCTTGCCGTGACATGTCGGAATGGGAGATTAATGAGTTGGGCATCATACCCTGTATTTATGAGGGCATCCTTGAGCACCTTCAGGTGTCTGTTGTGTTCCTCATCATCTGAACAGATCCTTTGTATGCGTAGGGCTTGTCCATTGGAGATGGCCGTTTTAATATGTTTAGGGTGGAAGCTAGAGAAGTACAGCATTATGAGGTTATCAATGGGTTTGTGGTAGAATGAGGTACTGAGATGCCCGTCCTTGATGGAGATGCATGTGTCCAAGAATGAGGCAAATACTAAAGAGTACTAAAGAGTATCAGACTTACATGGTAAGTCTGATGGTGGGATGAAACTTGTTGATATCCCTGTGTCGTTGTTTCAGTGACTCCTCGCCACGTGTCCAGAGGAAGAAAATATTGTCAATATATCTGGTGTATAGTGCTGGTCGGATGACCCGTGAAGCAAAGACGTCCTGTTCGAACTTGTGCATGAGAATTTGGCATATTGGGGTGCCAATTTGGTCTGCATAGCTGTTCCATGTGTCTGGATGAAGAACTGGTTGACAAAGGTGAAGACGCTGTGATCAAGGATGAAGCGGATGAGCTATAGGATAGTGCATGGAGATTGGCAGTTGTTGGTATTAAGTACTGACACTGTTGCAGTGATGCCATCATTGTGGGGGATGCTGGTGTAGAGTGCTGAAATGTCCAGTGTGACAACGAATGTTCCTGGTTCAACTTGTCCGTGGGTGCTCAGTTTCTGTAAGAAATTTGTAGTGTTGAGAAAAAAGATGGGAGTCCCCGTACAATAGGTTTCAAGATGCCCTCGACATAGCCAGAAAGGTTCTCACCTAGGGTCCCATTGCTTGGTACAATGGAACATCCAGATTGTGTATCTTTGGAAGACAGTAAAAGTCCTTTACGCAAGAAGTATGTGGGATGGGAGTGCGAAGCGAACTCTGAAGGACTGGATCAAAAGTTTTGATCAATGTGTTTAGGTCATGGGTCTGTTCTTTGGTTGGATCAGCCAGTAGTTGCCTGTAGTGTTCCTGGTTGTTCAATATATCATTTCAGTTGCATGACACTGTAATCTTTTGCTCTAAATTCAGTGTCTTATGATCCTTTTCCAAAGCTACCTGATGAAGGTTTTGGTTTCTTAAAGTGGGGTGATGTTACTTCTGATTCTTTTTTCAAACGGAGCTGCATCAAGACATTATTTCAACGAGCTACATCACACTACAGCACCCAAGAACTACAAAAAGCAGAAGAAAAATATCTATACAATGTTTTCAAGAAAAATGGGTACCCAGTAAGTAGAATCCCCCGATTCCTCAGAAACAAACCCAAACAAGCAGACACAACTCAACCAAAAACTATAACCCCATATCTTACATCAAAGACATATCAGAAATGACTTTCAAACTACTCAGACCTTTGGCATCATGGTAGCCCACAAACCTACCAACACACTTAAACAGTGAAAGGAACCATTAGATACTACCAGCACCAGCAAAACTAATGTCATTTACAAGGTATCATGCAAGAACTGTAAAAAAACACTACATCAGACAAACTAGCAGGAAACTTGCCACCAGGATACATGAACACCAACTGCCCACCAAAAGACATGACCCACTATCACTATTTGCATACATTCAGACAAAGAAGGACACCACTTTGACTGGGATAACACACACATCCTAGGACAGGTGAAACAAAGACACGCACAAGAATTTTTAGAGACATGGCATTCTAACCAGGACTCCATCAATAAACACATCGATTTAGATCCTATCTACCTTCCCTTGAAAAAAAGAACCGAAATGACATCACCCACCTTAAGAAACCAAAATCTATAAATAGAGAGGTGGGACATACCACCAGGGTTTCACAAGAGACTCTCACTGATGATGTTCCTTAGTCTGATGACGAAATGTCTGAAACCAAACCTTCAAGCTCAGCTAGCCAACTTACATACTCAATATCTCTTCTTACAAGGGTGCACTTCCATTTTCAAGAGCATTGGTCCAATGTTTTGGGCGAGTATTGTGAGACAATATCGTAATGTTATAACTTTCTTTTCTCCTCAGATGCTGACTAAATTTTTATGCTTTTCTGATATATTTTGTTTTATTTCAATGATATGCATTTAGTTTGATTTCAATCTAGGAGCAGGTGCAAAAATGAAAAAATATTGCAAATTTCGGAAATCTGAAATAAAACAGATAACCATGTCATTCCAAGAGATGGTCCAGTGAACATTTTGTGAACTATTTTTAATTCTATATTATATCTTTTGTCAATTAAGGAGACCAAAACTGTACAGAATACTCCACATCTGGTCTCAACAATGCCCTATGAAATTTGGAGAAAAACACATTACTTTATATTCCATTTTCCTGATAATGAACCAGATGTCATTTGTCTTCCTGGCCACTTGTTGTACCTGCATGCTCACCTTTTGTTCCTGGCTCATGTACCCAGAACTCAGAAATTCCTGCACTTTTGAATTGAAAAATCTTTCTCCATTTAAATAATACATTCTTTCACTATTCTTCCCGCTAAAGTGGATGATTTCATATTTTATCATATTATTCTCCATTTGTCAGTTTTTTGCCTACTCGCTTAACAATCCAAATCCTTTTGTAAACTCCTGATGTTCTCACAATTTACTTTCCTTCCTGTCTTTGAGTCATCACAAAATTTAAATCATAAATGTAATCTCTTCAACTAAGTCATGTGCATGGATTGCAAATAGTTGAGGCCCAAACAGTGATCTTTGTGGCACATGTTGCAATGCTGAAAATTACCCATTTATTCCTATTCTCTGTTGACAACCAACCATTTATCCATGATTATTTGTTGCCCTCTCGACTATAAGCTCTTATTTTGCATCATAACCTTTGATGAGACACTTTATCAAATGTTTTTTGAAATCCAAGTACACCACATCTGCAAGTTCCCATTTATCCATGTAACTTATAGAATCAAAGAATCTCTACAATACTGAAAGAGACTGTGGCCCACCAACTCGCACCAGCCCTCCAAAGAGCATTCCACTCAGACGCAGCTCCTTACCTTATCCCCATAACCCTACATTTACCACGGCCAAACCACTTAGATTGCACATCCCTAGACACAATGGACAATTTAGTCTGGCCAATCCACCTAACCTGCACATTTTGGACTGTGGAGGAAACCGGAGCACCTGGCAGAATCCAATACAAGGGAGAATGTAGGAAGTCCACTGAGTCACCAAAGGTTGGAATCGAACTTGGGTCCCTGACATTGTGAAAGTGTGCAGCAGTACTAACCATTGAGCCACCATACCACCTCAAATTACTTGCTCAAAGTACATGCATGACATGTCTGTACTCTGTGTGATATGTTATGAATTGCCATGCAGCCGTCCATCCACACAACTTGCAGCAAATAGTGTCTGCATGTTCTCCTGGATGAGATAAAAATATGTGTGACTCCACAGCACCCCTCTTTTTGCACAGAGGCAGGTATTGACTGAGGTGGCTAAAGCACGAAACCCCATGCTCTGTGGAGCTGTGTTGTAAAAAAGGTGAAAATCACCCAAGCAGAACAATGAAGGTAAGACACTAATGCCACTATGCTTTCTTTCCTTCCACTGTGGTTGACATGCTGATATGATGCAATCAGTTATTCTGTGAACCGTCATTGAAAAACATAACGAACATGTAGTTAAATTACTTCATAAATTGTTCTACATACACAACAATTGTAAGCTCAATCTTTCTTTGTTTTTGTTTTTTATGTGTAGCTGTAAGGGCTCTTTGAGGATGAAACTGTGGAGATATTGGGTAACTACACAAATCAGAATGGTCCAAAATAGTTGCGTATGTGATCATTCGCTATTTTATAATCCTTCAAATTAGTATGGGGCTCACTCTTCCTACCAAAACCATTTCCTTGTTCCTTCTCAACACTGATAAAGACAATCAATCAAAAGTAGATTTTTATTCCTGCAACAAAGCCAAGACTTCAAAAAGCAGACATAGTGGAGGGGTGGGAAAAGGTAAAGAGAAGAAGAGGGAGAGGAAGAAAGGAGTGGACATGACTTCTGGAGGAATTGGAGCCTGGCTTTCCTAGGACGCCTAACATGTCTAATGTGTCATTAAGCCATAAGATATAGGTGCAGAATTAGGCTGTTCAGACCATTGAGCCTGCACCATTTGATTATGGCTGATATGATTCTCAACTCCATTGTATTGCCTTCCCCTTGTAACCCTTGGTCCCCTTACAACTCAAGTTCTTATCTACCTCTGTCTGAAAGACTTGGGCTCCACAGCCTTCTGTGGCAATAAGTTCCATAGATTCACAACCCTGTGGCTGAAGGAATACCTCGTCATCTCAGTTCTAAAGGGTCATCGTCTCACTCTGAGGCTGTGCCCTCAGGTTCTAGTCTCATCTACTAGTGGAAACATCTTCTCCACATCAAATCTATCCAGGTCTCTCAGTATTCTATAGTTTTAATGAGAACCATCTCTCATCTTTCCAAAGTCCATCAAGTACAGACCCAGAGACCTTAACTCCTCCTCAAATGACAAGTCCTTCATCCCCGGGATCATTCTTTTGAATGTCCCTGGACCCCCTCTAAGACGTGTATATCCTTCTTTGGAAAAGGAACCCAAAACTGTTCACAATATTCCAAGTGCAGTCTGAGCAGTACTTTATACAGTGTCAGCTGTACATCTCAGATGTTGTATTGTAGTATTCTCAAAATGAATGCTGATATTTCCATGTGGAATTCTGCTTCACAATGATAGGAAGAGCCAACATCAAAAGTTCAAAAAGTGACATCACATTGAATGCTGGGTGTCACAAGCCAATTATCCCTGTGGTAATATTTCTGACACCTCCTGCTTAAAACCCAAATGGTCAGAAGGATCACAAGGCCCATTTTCACTGTCTATAGATTACCGCATGGTAGTCTGATTAGCAAGGTCAGATCTTATGGATTCCGGGGAGGACTAGCCATTTGGACACAAAATTGATTATGAAGATAGGAGACAGAACTGGTGGAAGGTTGTTTTTCAAACTGGAGCTCTGTGACCAATGGTGTGACACAAGGATCGGTACTGGGTCCACTGTTATTTTTATAAATAATTTTTATATGAATATAGGAGGAATGGTTAGTATGTTTGCAGATGATGTCAAACTTAGTATGTGGTGAACAGTGGAGAAAGTTATCGCAGAGTATAATGGACCTTGATCAGGTGGGCCGATGGACTGAGGAGTGGCTGATGAAGTTTAATTTAGATATATGTGAGGTGTTGCATGTTGAGAGGGCAAATCAGAGATGAACTTACACACTTAATGGTAGGGTCCAGAGGAGTGTTTCTAAACAAAGAGAGCTTTGGGTGCAGGTTCCTTGAAAGTGGAGTCACAGATAGAACACGGTAGTGAAGAAGGCAATTGGGGTCACTTATTTTTTATTCATTCACAGGATTTGGACATTGCTGGCTAGGTCAGCATTTATTGTCCATCCCTAATTGCCCAAAGGGCAGTTACAGGTCAACCTCATTGCTGCATGTAGGCCAGACCAGGTAAGAATGGCAGTTTCGTTCCCTAAATGACATCTGTGAATCAGATAGGTTTTTACCGACAACTGACAACGGTTTTGTGGTCATCGTTAGATTCCTAATTCCAGTTGTTGCTGATTTTCTTCTTGAAAATAGCTGTTCAAATTTCCAAATGGGAATTTAAGGACTTACAGGTTATTTATCCAGCAAAATTAGAGGAACAGATTGAGAACTATAGTCTGAATGACAAGTTCATAAAGTTCTTTTGGGAAGTTTGTTGAGAGCAACATGTTCGAGAATCAACCAGAAAGTAGTCAATACTTGATCTGATAATGCATAATGAGTTGGGATAGGGATAGGGATAGGAATAGGGTTAGGGAGATAGTAAAGATGCTCTTAGTAGCAGTGATCATAAAAGACTGAACTTTACAGTAACTTTATGGGGAAAAAAGACTATATTGAAAACTACTATTTTAAAAATAAATAACAGCAATGGTGAGAATTTGATAAAACTGACTGAAATGATTTGGGAAACTAGGTTAAAGGATAGTTTATTAGGGATACTGTGGCAGTCATTCAGAAGATATTTCTTAAGACTCAAAAGATACATTCCACTGAGAAAGAAAGAGGATAGATGCATCATCTGTGGCTAATTAAAGAAGTTCAAAACAGTATCAAACAAAAAGACAAAGCATTTCATGTTGTAGAGTGGCAGATTAGAAGATACATCGTAAAAGCAAACAGTGATGAAAAGCTTAATAAGGAAAGGAAAAAAAAAGAGTATGAGAGAAAACTAGCTAGAAATATAAAAACAGACACTAAGAATGTCTACAGGCATTTGGAAAGGGCAGAAATAAATAAAAGTAAGTGTTGGTCCTCTAAGAGTGTGAATCTGGGAAATCAGTAATGGAAATTATAGAAATGGCAATGAATTAAAGAGATTTATTGAGTCATTTAAATAACATCGCAGAAATAATTCTAAATCAGAATGTGAGATGGAGTGAGGAACTTAAAATAAATGACCAATGGATGGGCAAAAGAATATTACTAAAATTACAATCTGACAAATGCTCTGGTCCCAATGGACTTTATCCTTGCATGTTAAACGAAGCAAATGCTGAGACAGTAGAGCCTTGATTTTAATTTTCCAAACTTCCCTAGATTCTGGAAAGGTCTAGGAAGATTTTATAAAATAATAACTGTGACTCCTCTATTCAAGAAAAATGGGAGACAGAAAGTAAGACACTACTGGATAGTTAGCCTGACATCTGTCATAGAGAAGCTGGAGTCTATAATTTAGGAGACTATAGCAGGAGATTTGATGGCTAACACAATCAGGCTGAGTCAGTGTGATTTTCTGATGATTAAACCATGTTTGACTAATTTTTTAGAGTTCTTTGAGGAAATCACAAGCAATATGGTTAAAGGGGAATTGATGGTTGTAGAGTAGTCAGATTTCTTTAAGGCATTTGTCAAAATGCTACATTAAAGGATACTGTACTATACAAAATAAAAGTTCATGGTGTAGGAGATAACGTATTTGCTTGGATAGAGGATTGATTTGCTTATAGGAAGCAAGGGGTAGGCACAAGTGAATCATTTTCAGGTTGGTACAATGGGAAGATTGAAGTGCCACTGGACTCAATGTTGGGTTCTCAGTTATTTACTTTTAAATCAGTTTCTTCGATGATGGGACAAATTGTATGATTGCTAAATTTGCTGATAATACATGTAATCGGTCCAACACATTCATCATAGGACAAGCCAAACAGAGACACACACGAGAATTCCTAGAAGCAAGGCATTCCAACTGGAACTCTATCAAGAAACACATCGATTTGGACCCCATCTACCATCCTCTGAGAAAAAGAACTGGAAATGACATCACCAACCCAAAGAAACCTAAACACATAAATAGAAAGTGGGACATAACACCAGCGCTTCACTGGAGGCTCACTGATTGTGTTTCCAAGTGTGTGATGAAATGTCTGAAACTGAACTTTCCAGCTCAGCAAGCAAATGCACATCCAGAACCTCAACCTGAGCTACAAATCTTTTCAAAGCTTATTAATACATGTATTATTGATAATACAGTAATACGTTATTGAAATTAAGTTACAAGGACATAGTTTTCAAGTGTACACAGATAGGTTAAATGAGTGAGCAAACATTTGGCAGGTGGACGATTAATGTGGGATAATTTGACCATGTCCACTTTGGCAGGAAAAATAGAAAAGCAGCATATTATTTAAAATGGAGAGAGATTGCAAAACTCTGATGAAAACAGGATCTATGTGTCCTGGTTAGCTAGCGTGGGAAAGTGATACTAAGGCACATTATCAGCCATTTAAATTAGCTAACTGAAATGGCAGAGCAGGCTTGACAAGCTGAATGGCCTACTCCTGTTCCTGTGTTCCTAATCCCAGAAAGTTACTGTTCAGATACAGCAAGTGATTAGGAAGCAAAATGGAATATTGTTGTTTATTCTGAGGGAAATAGCATATAAAAATAAGGATTTCTTACAGTTCTTTAGAGCATTAGTGAGGTCACATTTGGAATACTGGGACACAGTGTTCATAGAAAACATTCTGTCACTTTTCATTCGATTCTATCCTTGATGCTGTGGATGATGATAGAGTTGTGCAATAAATGTGCCATTCGTATGATGTTCATCCAAGATGTGCACTGAAGAGTCAACTTGATCTGAACATCAAGGGTGTAGTCACCAGTTCTGTTCTTACGGTTTCACAGGTTCGAAGGAAAAGCCTTCCCACTTACATAAATGCATTTTGTCAATTACAATAAGCACTCTACGGACTCCAGTCATTGTGGAAAAACCTTGTGCCCTCTGCCTTTGTTTAACTGCAGACAGCCCTCTCCCAGGCAGAGGATATCAATTACCTTCAAATGTAAACCCTTATTGGCCCAGGACAAACCTTATAAGGGTCTTTCAGAGATTCCTGGAAAGACCCTGATCCTCATAGTCTTTGATCCTCATAACAGTTAGGACACCGCTTAATATATAGACGAGGACTCTGGGACATCTTTGAGTAAGTCACACAATAAATCACTTGACTCCTTAAGCACAGTAATTTCTGTCAGTTTCTTATACATCATCTGAAATGTCAGTCAAAACCGATTCATACTCGAGTCTGCATACTTACTTTTAGGATGCAGTCGTTGCTTGTGTTGCTTCAATTGTCAGGCCACTTGCCTCTGGTTCTTTTCCAACTCTTCCTTCTCCTGCTCCACTACAGCATGGTGGAATCAGGCTCATATGGAGAATAAGCATGGGCATCAACCAGCTGAGCCAAATGTAAGTCCTTTGCTATAATATAAACTGAGGTGGTGCCAGCAAATACCCATTTTAATTTCTAAATTAACATGTAGAATGTCTGTCTATATTTAGTTAAAAGTCACACAATACCAGGTTATAGTCCAACAGGTTTAATTGGAAGCACACTAGCTTTCGGAATGATGCTCCTTCATCAGGTGGTAGTGGAGGGCTCAATCCTAACACACAGAATTTATAGCAAAAATTTACAATGTGATGTAACTGAAATTATACATTGAAAAATTGATTGTCTGTTAAGCCTTTCATCTGTTAGAATACAGTGATAGTTTCATGTGTAAATCACAAAACCTTTTCTTAAAAAAGTTGCATTCTCGGGTTAGCTGTTAAAAATGGTGATAGCTTGACAATATGTTGAAGCTGTTGGCCCCCTGTGTTCTCTGTCTATACCATGATGTTTAGATTGATTCTAATCTAAAAAGTGAGATAACAGAGTTTTACATAAATTCATGCAGTTTTTGAGCTAAGAGTTCTACATGAATGCATGTAGTTTTTGAGCAAAGTACAATGTAACCCTGCAAGTACAAATTCACCCACCCAAAACATATTAAAACAGCCATCCCCTATGGACAAGCCCTACGCATACACCGGATCTGCTCAGATGAGGAGGTATGCGACAGACACCTGGAAGTACTCAGGGATGCCCTTACAAGAACGGGGTATGATGCTCAACTCATCGACCGCCAGTTCCGACGTGCCACAGCAAGGAACCGTAATGACCTCCTCAGGAGACAGACACGTGCTGCAACCGACATGGTACCCTTCGTTGTTCAGTATTTTCCAGGAGCTGAAAAATTATGCCATGTTCTTCCTGACCTGCAGCACATTATCAATGAGGATGAGCACCTCACCAAGACCTTCCCCACACCTCCACTACTTGCCTTTAAACAACCAACAAACCTCAAACGATCGTTGTTCGTAGCAAGCTGCCCAGCTCTCAGGACAACTCCATACAACCCTATCACGGTAGGTGCTGCAAGACGTGTCAGAGTGTGGACATAGGTACCACCATTACGCGTGGGGACACCTCCCACCTTGTACATGGCAGTACTCATGTGACTCAGCCAATGTTGTCTATCTTATATGTTGCAGGCAAGGATGCCCGGAGGCGTGGTACATTGGGGAAACCGAGCAAAGGCTACGACAACGGATGAATGGGCACTGCACAACAATCAACAGATAGGAGGGTTCCCTCCCAGTTGGGGAACACTTCAGTGGTCCAGGACATTCAGCCTCGGACCTTCGGGTGACCATCCTCCAAGGTGGACTTCGGGACAGGCAGCAGAGAAAAGTGGCCGAGCAGAGGCTGATGGCTAAGTTCGGTACCCATAGGGAGGGCCTCAACCGGGACCTTAGGTTCATGTCACATTACAGGTGATCACCATTGCACTATACACACACACAGATATTCCTACACACACACACACTCTCTCACACACACAGGCACTCCTATACACACAGACACACGGACACACATACACACAGACACCCACACACACCCTCACAGACACACACACTCCCACATGCACCCCCTCACAGACTTAAGACACTCTGCACTCACTACACACAGATACACTTTTTCACACTCACAACCCCCAACCCAGACAGATAGACACACACAGACATCAAAGACCCACATGCACACATATATTTTGTGGGGTGAATTTGTACTTTCAGGGTTACATTGTACTTTGCTTAAAAACTGCATGCATTCATGTAGAACTCTTAGCTCAAAAACTGTATGAATTTATGTAAAACTCCATTATCTCACTTTTTAAATTAGAATCAATCTAAACATCATGGCATAGACAGAGAACACAGGGAGCAACATATTGTCTAGCTATCACCATTGTTAACAGCTAACCCGAGAATGAAACTTTAAAAAAAAGGTTTTGTGATTTACAAATGAAAGAAGTGAAACTATCACTGTATTCTAACAGATGAAAGGCTTAACAGACAATCAATTTTTCAATGTATAATTTCAGTTACATCACACTGTAAATTTTTGCTATAAATTCTGTGTGTTAGATTGAGCCCTCCACTACCACCTGATGAAGGAGCATCGCTCCGAAAGCTAGTGTGCTTCCAATTAAACTTGTTGGACAATAATCTGGTGTTGTGTGATTTTTAACTTTGTACACCCCAGTCCAACACCGGCATCTCCAAATCATGTCTATATTTAATTTAGGTAAATGTGAAGTGCTGCATTTTTGAAAGGCAAATTAGGGCAAGGTTTGATGATAAGGTCCTGGGGAGTGATGCTTATCAAAGAGACCTTGCAGTGCAGGTTCATAGTTCCTTGACATAATAGTGAAGAAGGCATTTAGTATGCTTGCCTTTATTGGTCAGTGCAGTGAGTATAGGAAATGGGAGGTCATGTTGCGGCCGTACAGGACCTGGGTTAGGCCACTTTTGGAATACTGCATGTAGTTCTGATCTCTCTGCTATAGGAAGGATGTTGTGAAAGTTGAAAGGGTTCAAAAAAGATTTACAAAGATGTTGCCAGGATTGGAGAGTTTGAGCTATAGGGAGAGGCTGAATAGCTGGGACTGTTTTCTCTGGAGCAACAGAGGCTGAAGGGTGACCTTATAGAGGTTTATAAGTTCAGGAGAGGCATGAATAGGGTGAATAGACAAGGTCTTTTCCCCACGTTGGGGGACTCCATAACTAGAGGGTATCGGTTTAAGGTGAGACAGGAAAGATTTGAAAGGGACCTAAGGGGCAACTTTTTTACGCAGAGGGTGGTGGGTGGAATGAGCTGCCAGAGGAAGTGGTGGAGGCTGGTACAATTACAACATTTAAAAGGCATCTGAATGGGTATATGCATAGGAAGGGTTTAAAGGGATATCTGGATCAGTGGTGCTGGAAGAGCACAGCAATTCAGGCAGCATCCAACGAGCAGCGAAATCGACATTTCGGGCAAAAGCCCTTCATCAGGAATAAAGGCAGTGAGCCTGAAGCGTGGAGAGATAAGCTAGAGGAGGGTGGGGGTGGGGACAGAGTAGAATAGAGTACAATGGGTGAGTGGGGGAGGAGATGAAGGTGATAGGTCAGGGAGGAGAGGGTGGTGGATAGGTGGAAAAGGAGATAGGCAGGTTGGACAAGTCCGGACAAGTCAAGGGGACAGTGCTAGCTGGAAGTTTGAAACTAGGATGAGGTGGGGGAAGGGGAAATGAGGAAGCTGTTGAAGTCCACATAAAGGGATATCTGTCAGGTGCTGACAAATGGAACTAGATTGGTTTTGGATGTTTGGTCGGCATGGGCGAGTTGGATTGTAGGGTCTATTTCTGTGCTGTACATCTCTATGATTCTATTTAAGAAAATACTACCTTCTCTGTTTCTTGGATCAGCTGGGAGAACCAATCTTAGGTAACTACATGTGCCTGCCAACCGGAAAGTTTGTAGTAAATTGAGCAGACCGTCCAAACTAATTCTTTTTGCATTTGACATCTGGAGAAATTGAAAATTTATGGGGTAGTGATGTGTTTGAGCAGAGGAGTCAATAAATGATTGTAGGAGGTGGAAGATCTAAAATATTGTCCTAGCACACGTACCTGAGTTAAGGCCAAAATTCTACACTGTTTTAGCCCACATGTTTAAATTGCACCCTGATTGTGCATATGTTCATGCATATGCTTGAAGAAACACAACATAAATTCTTTATTATATTCTTTATAAATACTTTTACAATTGTCATATGTACTGGAGTAGACCTTTTTCATTTTATTTCTTAACTGTGCATTTTAATCAAACCTATGAAATTTGGTTTCTTAAAAACAGAACACGTTTTGTGTTTGATGCTGAATGAAAATGTATAATGATGTATACATTCTCCAAAGTAACTGTTATTGTACTGAATGCAAAGGTAACTGAGTAGCTTCATTCACAAGTCATCATGTCTGTTGCTTAATTAATGTGTTGACACTGAGGAAAATGCTTTAAATCTTGCATGTTTCTCTCCCCTCAACATCCATTCTATTCACACTTAATCCAAACACTTGTTTATCTTACCTAAAATGAACATTTTATCAGATATGTTTATATTTTTTCATTGCCTGGATATCCTATTCACAAAATCTATTCGTCTAGAGCTGTAAAGAATGCACAAAAGGGATATGATAAAGAACTTCCTCTGTTTAAATTGCATAATCTATGGATTAGGAAACATGAATAATCACTTGAATTAAATGCCAGCACAATGAAAATTGGAGGGAAGGAAAATGATTACCTGTGATTCACTTGGTAACACTCTCACCTCTGCTGGAAGGTTGTTCAAATTTCAAACAAGATTTGAGCACATAACATAGACTGCTATCAAGAGCAGTACTTGAATACTGCTTTGTCAGGTTGCTATCTTTAGAACAAGATGTTAAAATAAGGCTCCATCAGCTGGCAGTTAAAGATACCATGGCAGTGTATTGAAGCAAAACAAGGGAATTCTCTCGAGTGGTCTGGCGAACATTTGTCTCTCAAAGAATACTACTAAAAATAGATTACCTTGTGCTCTGTACAGTGTTATTTATGGAAGCTTCCTGTGCAAATAGAAACATGCAGAATCAAGGCAGCCAATTCTTAACATTCATTCACAAGATGAAGGTGTCGCTGGCTAGGCCAGCATTTATTGCTCATCCCTAATTGCCAAGAGGTCAGTTAAGAGTCAACCATATTGCTGTGGGTCTAGCATCAATTCAGAGTGATTTATCCTCATGGCCTGTTGTGTTAACAACATCACAACAATGGCTACATTTAAGAAGAAATTTTCTCAATAACTGTGAAAAACCTTTGGGAAATTTATCTGCACTGTACATGCTGTAAAAAGCAGGGCTATGGCCATGTGGAGGAAGATGTATTTACAAAGGGCACCTGTGTATGTTTGGGTTGGCATGGACAAGATGGGCTGAATGGCCCACTTCTGTGCTGTATCATTTCTATCATTCAGAGGTTGTGAATAGTGCTATATAGATGCAGTGTTGTTTTCTTAATGCAGTTGGCATTTCCATCAGTAATTTGCTATTTCAGCTTTATACAGAGTTGAATACAATTCAGTGTTATATGTTACTGTGTTTGTGGAACTATCTCCAGTGTCTGTGTATGACAAAGCTAGGTTATTTCCTTTCAGATCAGAGAGTGCTCTTTTGATTGTGCAGTGTGTCTGCCTGGAATCACACACCTCCACATCTCTGCTCATCACCACCTTGGCCCTTGATTGACAGCAGAGCGCTGCGCAGGCGCAGCTCCGCACAAAGGCTGCTGGGTAAAGCGCTGCTGGCCCGGCAGTAACAAGATGGCTGCTCCGGGAGAATACTTCACTGTCGGCAGCCAGGTTTCCTGCCTGACGTGCCTGGGCCAGCAGCTGCACGGGGAGGTGGTCGCCTTTGATTACCAATCCAAGATGTTAACTTTAAGTATCCTTTGTTGAGAGGGTGCGGCGTCGGCGGTGAAGCGTGCTGGCGGCTGTGTAGAGAAGTCAGTCAAGGCCTAGCTTGGGTCGCAGCCTTTCACCGGTGTCCTGCCAGATAGTGGATTCGCGCATGCGTACATCTCGCTGGTGTCCTTTTTGTCAAAAAGTGGTTAACTGTAGAAACTGGAAATAATTGCTCGGAAACGTATCCTCGCGATTTAGCCGATCAGAATAATCTTGAAGTTACGTGTTGCGGTCGCTAAGCAATCGAATCTGCCTGTAGTCTTTCATTTTTCATTTGTTAGTATATCATTTGGCACAAGGTGAGGCTGAATGAACACTATTTGGCAGTTCGCTGGTTGCATCATGGCCTTGCTGAATGCTCATTGTATGGGGGGAAAGAACCCTTTATGTGGCACTGAATTCTAACAACCGATTCGTAATGACCGGACTACATCAGTAGTAATCCTCAAGTTATAACTTTTCTGTGAATCGAAGTGTCTTTACGTAATGGGGCTGTATGTGAGCAAGTGTGGCTCGTTGCTTATGCAGTTACCATGGGTAGAGCAAAGCTTGAAACCTCCGTTTTGGTTTCTGTTTGCTGTGAAGTGCTGCTAGCAATCGCTTTAATGTTGGAGATGCTACAGAATAAATGAATGGTGTTTCTACTCCTGAAGGCAGGCGAAACTAGTCGAAGATAGACAGATCTACAATTTATTTATTATGTAGGTTGGTGTGGATGTTTTTTCAGCGTTTTCTTTTAAATTGGTGGAAGTTTACCTTATGACTTAGGCTTGTGGTTACAAGTTAGCAAAAAAAATGTTTGTGTGCTTCAGTATAGTGTTTCAATTCTGCTTTTTAAAAGTTTTATGTTAAATTTAATCTTCGGTGCTGTATTAGTCTATGCACTAGAAGTATTAACATGTTGTGACTGGCATTAAAGTATAGGGGTTTTAAATCTGCAACTTCAAAATTTTCAGGTTTTAATTTTTTACACTTAAAAAAACACATGGTGCAATTGACAATAAGATGTCCTTTTTGCAGATTAGAAGTGATATTGAACTGGAAGATGAAATATTAAGAATTACTAAATGTCAAAAAGGTAGATTTTAAGGAACATTTTACAAGTGGCGACAGAGCAAAGGTGCTCAGGTGGAAATTCCAGAGCTTTGATTTTAGGTGGTGGATGACATGGGTTCGTAGGAAGAAAGAAGCTAGAGGTGCACGGAAGGCCAGAGTTGAAGGTAAGCAGAGCTCTGAGGGTTGTAGGCTAGAAGGATTTAGAGGTTGCAAGGGTGAGACCATAGAGGGATTTGAGATAGGAATTAGAATTTTCAAACCAAGATATTGACAGACCTATAGCTGTTGTAGGTTGTAAAATACCGGGGTGATGGGTGATTAAAAGTTAGTTTGACTTATCTAAGGAGTAGTGCTTTTGGCTAAGTTTATGGAAATGTGAGGCAGGCAAGAAGGGTGGTTGAATATCAGGTATATGTTTGGGGTTTATTCAGCAAATAAGCTAAGATGTGTTTGAACATGTTTTGTAGGTGGATGTAGGTGGTCTTTTGTCAGAGAATAAAGGAGTGTGAAGTGCAGGTTGAGCTCACATAGAATGCTGAAGCTGCAAGTGGTCTGTTTTAGCTTGAGACAGTGGCTCTGCAGGGTTGGCATCAATGACAAGTGTTGGAGTTTTTGGTGAACTTTATGCCATATTGGAGGAGGTGATAGTGTTCACTTAACTATCAGTTAAGTTTTTGATATTTTAAACTTTACTTCCTTCAATTGTTATCAGCTAACCTAAGAATTGTACATGGGTTAGTGGCTTGAGTTTTTAACTGCGTTTTTGATCTCTATTCTTCCTAAAGTGAATGAAGCTAGTAAGTCTGACCCCCAACTTGACTGTTACATTTCAAGAAGGATATTGGCTGTTAAGAAGAGTGCATTATGGATTTCTTAGAATGATGCCAGTATTTAAAACCACCTCATTGACTATGCAGTGGTTTGACATGCCCTGAGACTCTAAAAGATTCCATACACATGCAAGCCTTTGTTTCTGCATGAAGTTTGCTCATATTCCCCAGAGTTTGAGCTTGAAAGATTCTGATTTGAGGTGTTTAAAGTGAAAATAGATTCAATATGTTCAGAAACCTAATTGCTGTGTTGTGGATCTAGGAGGCACAATCTTTAAAATTAGTGCTAGGTATTTCAGCTGTAAAACCATGAAGCTGTTTCATATAAATGAGTAGAAATCTCGAATTCTCTCCTTCAACTACTGGATGCTAGGTCAATTGAAATTTTCAAGATATCGACACACTTTATTGTGGGTCTCAAGGGCAAGCTGGAAGATAGAGTTGGGATACAGAGCCATCATAGACTCTCAAAATAAGGACTGAATGTCCTCCTGTTCCTAGGGCTTGTTTAGCATTTATAGACTCTATATTCCTTTGACTGTGGAAGAGTGAGTTTGATTCCTGAGTACATATTTTTTCAAACAGTTCTGTTAATTGGGATAATTGTCAGAATTTCTTTTATTCATGAGATGTGGGTGTCTCTGGCTAGGCCAGCATTTATTGCACAGAGGGCAGTTAAGTGTCAAGCACATTGCTGTAGGGCTGGAGTCACATGTAGGCCAGACCAGGTAAAGAAAGTAGTTTTCTTCCCTAAAGGGCACTAGTCAACCAGATGGGTTTTCTCCCCCAACAAATGGCAATGGATTTATGGATATCACTAGGCTGTTAATTCCAGATTTTTATTGGATTCAAATTCTGCCATCTGCTGTGATGGGATTTGAGCTCTAATCCCCAGAACATTACCTGGGTCTCCAGTATTATCGCAGGACTGTTAATCCACTAGACCATCACCTCCCTCAGATTGTTATAATATCTTAGATGAGGATGTATTAGCATTAATGTTTCATCAAAAAGATGAATGCATATGTTGAAGTAATTGTTCTAAAGTTGCATACAACATGTAAGAGAAATGGGTATCTTGTGTATTCTGCCTAAAATAATTGCATATTAAATTTTGAAATCATATATAACTGCCTATTATACATAGAGTATCTGAGTCATAGAGCTGTACCACATGGAAACAGACCTTTTGATCCAACTTATTGATGCTGACCAGATATCGTAAAATTACTCTAATACCATTTGCCAGCCGTTTACCCATAATCCCTCTAAATCCTTCCTATTCACGTACCCGACCAGATGTCTTTTAAATGTTGTAATTGTACCAGCCGCCTCCACTTCCTCAAGCAGCTTGTTGCATACCTGCACTACCCTCTGTGTGAGAGTTGCTCCTTGGGTCCCTTTTAAATACCCACCCCACCTTAAACCTGTGCTGTCTAATCTTGGGCTCCCCTAACCTGGAGGAGGAAAAAAAACCTTGGCTGTTCACCTTTCTATGCCCCTATTTTATAAACCACTATAAGGTTGCCCCTCAGCCTCTGATGCTCCAGGGAAAATAGCTCCAACCCTGGCAGCATCCTTGTAAATCTTTTCTGCATCCTTTCAAGTTTAACAACATCTTTCCTATAGGAGGGAGACCAGAATTGCACACAATATTCCAAAAGTGGCCTAACCAATGTCCTGTACAGCTGTAGCATGACCTCCAAACTCCTATACTGAATGCACTGACCAGTAAAGGTAAGTGTACCAAATGCAGCGTTCACTATGCTGTCTACTTGTGACTCCACTTTCAAGGAAGAATGAACCTGCACTCCAAGGTCTTTTTGTTTGGCAGCACTCTGCAGGACCCTACAATTCAGTGTATAAATCCTAACCTGATTTGTCTTACCAAAGTGCAAAACCTCATTTATCTGAATTTATCCATCAGCCACTCATTAGTGCTTTGGCCCATCTGATTAAGGCTCTGAGATAACCTTCTTCACTGTCCTCTGCACCACCAGTTTTGGTGTCATCTGCAAACTTACTAACTATGCCTCCTATATTCACGTCCAAATCATTGATATAAAAATGACAAAGAGCAGTGGACCTGGCACGGGTCATTGTGGCACACTGGTCACAGTCCAACAGTCTGGAAAAACAACCCTCCACCACCATCCCCTCTCTCCTACCTTCAGGCAAAGTTTGTACCCGAATGGTTAGCTTATCCTTTATTCTGTGATCTAACCTTGATAACCAGTCTACCATGCGGACCCTTATTGAATGCCTTACTGAAGTCTGTATAGACAACCTCCACTGCTTTGCCTTCATAATCTTTTTTTTTGCCACTTCAAAAAACTCAGTCAAGTTAGTGAGACGTGATTTCCCATGCACAAAGCCATGTTGACTATTCCTAATCAGTCCTTGTCATTCCAAATGCATGTAAATGCTGCCTCTCAGAATACCTTCCAATAATTTGTCCATCGCATGTCAGTGCTTATAGTTTCTACAATAATAGTCTTTAATATCAAGTCAATTGTATCTGCAGTAGATTAGATTAGATTACATTACAGCGTGGCAACAGGCCCTTCGGCCCAACAAGTCCACACCGCCCCGCTGAAGCGCAACCCACCCATACCCCTACATTTACCCTTTACCTAACTCTAGGGGCAATTTAGCATGGCCACTTCACCTGACCTGCACATCTTTGGACTGTGGCAGGAAACCAGAGCACCCGGAGGAAACCCACACAGACATGGGGAGAACGTGCAAACTCCACACAGTCAGTCGCCTGTGACTATTGAACCCGGGTCTCCGGTGCTGTGAGGTAGCAGTGCTAACCACTGTGCCACCGTGCCGCCCACCAAACATAATTGAAGATGTGTTCTTGCTGCTCTGTTTTTAGTTGCTAATTGGATCAAATATTGGGATTACTGGGTTAGGTAATGTCTATAGATTAACATTTGGCTCTTACTTTCCTGTGACTGACTGGAGGAATTATGACATCGCAAAGTTGTCTTTAAATTTAAAGACAGTTCACCTTTTAGTTTTTAACCTGAAAATTAGTTTTATACTCATCAGTTATAAAGGGAATGAGCTGAGGCCTAATTATATTACTAGAGACCTGTACGCTTGACCACAGAATTGTTTGAATGTCTCTTTTTTTTAATTTTACTGAACCTTTGGTAAAGATGGGTTCTAGCTGCCCTTGAAAGATTCTGTGCTGAGAATGCTATCTCCATCTGCTTCATAAGTACTTGATGTAAGGTATATTCAGCTCAAGTAGGTGAACTATGTAAAGGATACTGAATGAGCTTTTAAAGGTTTGCTTGGAGCCTTTTTTATTCACTCAGGACATGGGTGTCACTGTACCCCTAGTTGCCCTTGAGAAGGTGGTGGTAAGTTGCTTACTTGAACTGCTGCAGTTCGTGTTTTGAATAAATATAATTGAATATGCTGTCTCACATTCTTGGGTAAATTTCTAATGGCCAACTAAAAACTAGTTGTTTTTAATCTATTTAGTGTTTTTTTAATGTAATGTCCCAAGGCAAAGGAACATTATAAAACAAAATTTGACACCAAACTGCTTAAGGAGCTGTTTGAGTAGGTTACCAGAAGAATGGTGGGGAGAAAAGTACATTTAGAGGAGCTCAATATATGAGGAAAGCAACAGTTAGGAATGGAATTCCATATTCTGGGAAGGGTGGGTTGGGGAGGTGGTGCTGATGGGGCTGAATCACAGTGCATAAAAGTTTGTACAATGCTTTCAGCCTTTTTGGAATTGCAGTTACTACTGGTGGACAAAACAGTAGCATCAAAGAATCCTTACAGTGCAGATAGAGGTCATTCAACTCATCAAGTTTGCACTGCCTCTCTGAAGAGCATCCAACTTAGACACCCGCAGGTGCTGTGAGGAAGCAGTGCTAACCACTGCACCAGCATCCATTTTGCTCATAGAAATCCCAATTTGATTCAAATGTTGTAGTTATGAAATAGGACAAAGGTCAAATTGAAATTCCACCTTTTATTAAGCTGAAATGTAATTTGGTCAAATTGCACTTGAAACAGTTGCAGAAAGGTAAATTGGCATTAGAGCAGTGAGGAAGTGGTGAGAGTTCAGACGTTCATTACCACAAAAAAGTGCTGAACTTCCAAATCTGGACTGTGACTGGGGTATTATAGAGGATAAGGGATAGCTTAATGCAAATAAGAGTCTCTGTTCTTTTTAGATCTCAATAGTGCAGAGGTATAGAGGAAATATAGAAAATGCAGGGGATGAGGATTAAAAGAAAATTAGAAAGCCAACATTGGGTAAAGGATATTGACAAGCAAAATCAACAAATGTCAAATAGCTTGTGAAGAGCAAGGCAATAACTAAGCAAAGTATTGGGTCATTTAGAGTGTGACTTTAGACGACATGGGGTTTTTTTTGTGAATATCTTATCTAACTTATAAGGATAGCAAGCAAGGAAATATTTTAAATGGTTTAGTGCCTTTGAAGTTAGGTAAATCAACATGTAGACATGGTGGTGGACGCACAAAGTAGTTAGTATGGAATGAACTTCCAGAGGAAGTGATGGATGCAGGTACAGTTATGGTACTGAAAAGGCATTTGGATAAAAAATTATATAAGAAATATTTGGAGGGATATGGGCCAAGCGCAAGCGCACAGGACTTGTTTAATTTGGGATTATAGAACATAGAAAAATACAGTGCAGTACAGGCCCTTGGGCCCTCTGTTGCGCTGATCCAAGCCCACCTAACCTACACTAGCCCACTATCCTCCATATGCCTATCCAATGCCTGTTTAAATGCCCATAAAGAGGGAGAGTCCACCACTGCTACCGGCAGGGCATTCCATGAACTCACGACTCGCTGAGTAAAGAATCTACCCCTAACATCTGTCCTTTATCTACCACCCCTTAATTTAAAGCTATGCCCCCTCGTAATAGCTGACTCCATACGTGGAAAAAGGTTCTCATGGTCAACCCTATCTAAACCCTTAATCATCTTGTAATGCATTTGAAACTAAAGGGTAAGGAAGTATTGTGAATGAAACCAAGTGGATCTTGTTGACTGAGATCCTTGATTAGGGTTGTTAAACTGGGCATATCAGGGAGCCCTGGCAACCAATATAACCAGGGGACTTAGACCCAGGTTGTCTCTGGAGAAGGAGCATGCATTGTCCACCAACACCCTCGAGATTTTCAGGGAGAGGTGGGCACCGCAGGGAGTGGAGTGTATTATTTCCCCCTCCAACTCTATTTTGATTTAATCCTTGCCCTCCCCTTCACACAGCATTGCCCTTTGAGAAAGGCACTGCTCGTCATTGGTCACTTGTATGTTTCCTTTCTTCCTGGTGGTGGAATATAAATAAAGATGTACACACTTGTTATTTTTCACTCTGTCTGACACCTGCACACACACGATGTGGGTGCTGGGGAGTGGAGTGTTCGGTTTCCCCCTGCAACTCTATTTTGGTTTAATCACTACCGTCCCCTTCACTTTTTGATCATGCAGCATTGCCCTTTGTCAAGAAGGGCATTACTTGTCACTGGCCACTAGGGGTAAAAAAAACAAAAAATCCAGGAGACTTGTCACTGGCCACTTGAATGTTTTTTTTCTTCCTGGTGGTGGAATATGAATAAAGTTTTCTGCACTCGATATTCCTTCACTGTGTCCTGCACCTACACGCACATGAGATGGGTGCTGGGGAGAAATAAGCACTACTACTGTTTGGCAGTAGAGTGGGTGATATATATACATATACCAGTAGAAAAAGAAATGTATAACCAGGGGATTCAGAATCTCCTCCGTTCAGAGACTGACTCTGAGCTAGCTGGCCATTGCCAGTGTACTGTGCAAGGGTGACTTGGTGATGGGACAGCAGTCTCTGTGCAGTTATTTCAGGAAGGAAGCCAATCACATGGCTGTAATCACAAAGAAAGCTGGTGATATCTTTCACGGTTATAGTCTACCGTGACATGACCAGGATGGGGGACAGAAACCATAATGTCGAGATTTTAATGAAATTGCAATCTGGGAATGCACAAAGAGGTATGCATTAATGGTTTTAGTGTTTCTCTTCATTCATTCATGGAACATGGATCGCTGAGTCAGCATTAATGCCCATCCTTTATTGCCCTTGAGACTAAGGTCTAAGGTCATCTCTAGGATTTCCTTAGTAAACATCTTCACTATTTTTACCTCCAGCAAAATATTCCTTAATTTGATTTATGATTGTAACATGTACCTAGATACAGTGAAAGGTTTTGTTGTGTGTGCAGTACAGGCAGATTGTACCATACAAAGATCATTAGGATTAGATTAGATTAGATTCCCGACAGTGTGGAAACAGGCCTTTCAGCTCAACCAGTCCACATCGACCCTCTGCAGAGTAGCCCACCCAGACCCATTTCCCTCTGACTAATGCACCTCGCACTATGGGTAATTTAGCATAGCCAATTTACCTAACCTGCGCATCTTTGGAGTGTGGGAGGAAACCAGAGCACCCAGAGGAAACCCACGCAGACACTGGGAGAATGAGCAAACTCCACACAGGCAGTCACCTCAGGCTGGAATCAAACCTGGGACCTTGGTGCTGTGAGGCAGCACTGCTAACCACTGAGCCACCATGTCACCCTATAATAGAACAAAGTGGTCGCGGAGAAGGTGCATAATGATGAGATCAACATTTAAATTTAAAATTTGAGAGGTCTATTCAGAAGTCTATTAACAGCGGAGAAGAAGCTGTTCTTGAATCTATTCATCTGTGTATACAAACTTTTATATCCTCTGCCCCTTGGAAGAGAGTAGAACTGAGTGGGAGGGGCCTTTGATTATGTTAGTTGCTTCTCTGAGGCACCAGGAAGTATAGACCGAGTCAATGAATGGACGGCTGGTTTGTATGAAGGACTGGGCTGTGTTCACAGCAGTTGCCATATCGGGCTGTGATGCATACAGATAGGATGCTTCCCATTGTGCATCTATATAAATTGGTCAGAGAATTTTTATTTAAAAAAAATTGGTAAAACCTCTCTTCGACAGAACTCTACTTATCTGGCTTTAATATCTTCTCACATGACCTGGTGTCAAACGTTGATTAATAACGCTCCTGTGAAGCAAGCTGGGTCCGTTAAAGGAGCCTTGCAAAGACAAAATATATTCAATAGTAAAGAAACATCCCAAGGCAATTGTTAGAAAGGGGATTCAGGTTGAAGAACAAAGAAATTGCAGTCAAAGGCTAAGATGATTATAGGGTGTTGAGAAGGTTTTTACAGACAGAGAGAAGCAAAGCGGTGAGTGCATTTGAGGGAAAGTTAAGACAGATGAAGGTTGTCTCACCAATGGTGTGGCAGAATTGACTCAATGTCATGAACATCATATTCTTAAGTTTGATGCAAAAATCGTTTTCATGATATGATCTCGCTTCTAGCCTGCCAGCAATATTTTCAGCCAGAAAAAGCAGGAGGAGCCTGGAGCCCTGAGTCAGAAATTGAGATGGGTCAGTGTGGAGACAGCCAGAGCCAAAGGACTTGCCTTCATTTGCTTAGATGTCAGCTGGCTTCAATCTCTCCCAGTGCTGGAGATCATTGGAACCCCTCTCATACTCATCTCCTACTCCTCTCTTGTGACCACTGCTCTCCTTCCTTATCATTTCCCTCGCCCTTTGTTCATTCATTATATCCCCTTTCAATGTCCATAACCCCCACTTCTTTCAGTGCTCCAATCCCACTCGTCCTGATAAACATCCTCATCCTCCAATGCTCCAACTCATGGTCAGCTTGGACTGAAGGATCTGTTACTATGACTGTATGATTGGAGCACTGCTGATGGGTCATCTCTCTCTCCCTTTTTAAACAATGGCATAAGTTACACAGGTGGACAATTTTTTGAAAAGATTGAGGAGCTATATTAAATTTCATTCAGAAAGGACAGATTGCTGAAAGACTTTAATTAAAGGGAAGGTTGTGGCTGATATATTTGACCAAATTTATTGATGTAACAACAAGAAGGTTGCTGAGGTTAGGGTGCTTGATTTAGGAGTCTACATGAGTTTTAATAAGATTTTGATAAGGTATGAAATGGAAGAAAGTTCAGTAAATTAAGAGCCTATGGAATCCAAGAGAAAGTGGCAAGTTGGATCCAATAAAAGATCAATGGCAAAAAATAAAGTATAATGATCAGGTTTTCTTTCCTAGCGCAAGGCTACTTTTCAGTGGTTTCCATTATCATAACAATAATTTAGTCTTAAATGTGGGGTGAATTATTAAGTAGTTGCATATTAAACTTAAATTGTCTCTTGGTTAATGGTGAGGAAGAAACCTGTGGGTTGCAAAAAGTTTAAACAGATTAGTCAGGTGAACAGAGGAGTTAAATGAAATTAATATCAGACCAGAGGCAGTACACTTGTGGAAATCAAAACAAGATATGAAAGATACTGAAAAGAACAGAGAAGCAGAGGGACCTTCAAATTGATCTTCTCAGATCCTGGAAGATGGCCGAATAAGGTGGCATACTTTTCTTGATTGGTCAATGTGTAGAAAATGGAAGGTTACACTGAAACCATATAAAATACTGGGTGGGACATTCTATGCAGTTCTAGTCACTGTTATAGGAGAGAGATTATGCAACAGGGCTATATGGTAGATTCATGAGGATGACTGGGAAATCTTGGTGTGAGGAAAGGTTGGATAGCTTGCAGTTGTTTTTAATCTAGAAACCTGTTATGATCCCAGTTGATATTTTTACTGAATAAGTCAGGTCTCAGACTGAAATCTGACTTGATTAAATCATATTTCACTTCATTGTTGGTTTTGATGAAGTAATCTTTTTTTTTGAAACATAAATGTGCAATGCTGTATATTTGGTTTTACCAACAAAATAGAAGTTTATTGTGCAATAGAAATTAGTCTAAAAAAATAGTCCAAATTTAAGTACATATAGCACATACTTTAATGATTTTGGGATGCATGGTAAAAATACAACTCCATTAATCCCAGCAGCATTGCAATACGTCAAAAAATTTAGATTAGGTACCTCTACAGTGCGGAAGCAAGCCTTCGGCGCAACAAGTCCACACTGACACTCCGAAGAGTAACCCATCCAGACGCATTTCCCTCTGACTAATGCACCTAAGACTATGGGCAATTTAGCATGGCCAATTCACCTGACCTACACATCTTTGGGAGGAAACTGGAGCACCTGGAAGAAACCCTCACAGACTCCGGGAGAATATGCAAACCACACACAGTTGCCCGAAGCTGGAATTGAACCGGAGTCCCTGGTGCTGTGAGGCAGCATTACTAACCACTGATTTACCGTGCTGCCCCTTTTCTCTTTCTATTCCACACTGGTTTAAAATCTCACAACAGCAGGTTATAGTCCAACAGGGTTTGACTTGGCTGTGGTTTCAGTTCCTAGTGATGAGACTCTGGCCTTTTCCTTGATTTGTCATATAACTTACCTTTGACTCATCCAGTTTTGCATAACCCTTCAGTGTTTTAACCAAACACTTATCTGAAACCTTAACCCTAAATTCTTTATACTGAATTACCTCTTAACAGTCTTAAACTATCAAGACTTACTGTTTTCACCTCCACTTTCAGCCAACAATTCTACAAAAGTATCCAAAGCTGAAACTAAAAATTCAAGCCATGGTGTTCTCCCAAGGCCCCCCCCCCAAAAATTCTTCTACCTGAAAGCTTAATGCACTACAGAATTTATTTTGTTCATTAATAAGCTCTCCCAGTGTAAGCAGACTTCCATTATTCTCCAGGAAGTCTCTCCCTGAAATTGTTTTTTAAAAAAATCACCATGGCTACAAAAATGCTTGCAAGTTGATCTTTAAATCCCTTCACAATCACAAAATTTTGAATGTTGAAAAAAAATTTTAAAATTTATAAATTTCTCACTGTTAGAGTTGACTGTGGGAGACTTGTGTTAAATTTGAAAGATCCAGAGTGAACAGGAGGGTCTGATTTTCCTACAGATGAAAGGTCATTGATAGATATAAAGTAAATTGCAGAGCGATTAGAGGGGAGTTGAGAGATTTTTCCACTCTGGTGAAGTTTTGAAACTTACTGAAGAGATGTTAGAGGCAGAGACTACCATCGCATTAAGATGTTCAAAGTCACCAAAACGTTTCAAAACATTTGACCTTTTTGAAAAGAGAGTGCAATGTTTTATATAATACTTACTGTAACAAATGACTGAAACGTTTTCTTTTTATAGGCAACTCTGCAATTCATGAAGTGACATTTTCCCCTTTATGCTTAGTACCTATTACATTCCCGATGGAATTGTAGTGCTATCAGCAAACTGTCCACAGTTGTTCCAGTTTTCAATGGGTTCCTGTATCCCTGTTCAGAGTAGTATTTGTCACCATTGGATCCTTTCGTTTGTTTCCAACATTCCTTAATTCCCTATTAGCAACAAAGCTTGCTCCTTTAATGTGTCTCCCCATGCCCACGCCAGGACAAATCTTCCAGAATACTCAAATGGCTGCAGGTTGCATCTCTTTAATGAGACACCATCTCCTCCTTGCATCCTTAAATGGTAACTTGCAAAGCCAAATAGTCTTTCAGCTGATTGCAAAGAATTTGTGATGCTCATTGATTTGTAAGGAAGCCTGTAATTTGAACTCAAATAGCTTCCTTTGCCTTTTCTCTTCTACGTGAAATTCATCAACCTTATTCTGTCCAGGTAGATGTGCTGTTTGGCTATTCATGATTCCAACTTCCTTTCATTCTAGAAGTAAATGGGCAGTTTATACAATGGGTAATTTTTTAAAGGATTTTGGGAGGCCTTAGTCTACATCATAAATTCGGAGACTGCTGTCATTGTCTCCAAATGTAAGTAACTTGTACCACCCTCTCTCAAAGGCAAAATTAGCCCACATTTGCTAATAAGCACCCACCCAGGTTTACAGTCAGGCAATCTGCAGAACAGGTCACATAACTCATTACATTTACTCCAAACTTGAGCCTTGAATACAAAATGCAATCTTGTAAGTATCAGTAGTAACCATATTTAAGTATACTGGGATATGCACACCAAGTGCCATAACTTGGAGCAAGAACCTGAAAATGGGACAAGGGGATCGCGCTCTATTTCCAGTACAGCTACAATGAGTCACATGACTTCCTGTAAGAAAATCTCTGCGGGAAAGCTTTTGAATCCTGACCTTTTCATTTTGGCTAAAGCAGCATTTTTTTTTGTTATAATTTACTTTTAAAAATTAAATATTAAAGAAATGATGCAAACTATTTTAAAATGGATTGCATAATTCAGTATTTATTATTTGATGATATAACAGTTGTATATGCATTATCTATACAGCATAGGTTGTACATTTTCTTACCATAAGCTCCGTGACTAACACTTGAGGAGTTATGCTACCAAAGAAACTCATTTGTGTTTTGAATGCAATGTTGATCTCAAGTGTTTGCAATATGAAATTAACTTGTCTAAGTGACAAGCCATAAGTGTTATGTATTGACTTTTGTACAGCAACCAAGCTTTAAGTAGTAGCTGAGGCAAGAGTGTGAATTTTACTTGAAAGTTTAATGAATGGGTTTGAAGAATATATTTCTTGGAATAATATTATTGTTGCTTCGTGGAATTTTATATTTCAATTAGTTTGTCTTCATAGGCTTTTCAATATTTATATTTGACAAAGGAAGTAGTGCACGTAATTGGAGGACTTGTATATCCATTCAATTTCCTTAACAATTTTCTTCTCTTAAGAATGTCCCTCATCTAGTGGGAAGCCCAACCACAACGATGTTCTACTGATTAATTTAGCATATGTTTCGGATGTTAAAACAATTAATGATCGGACAGAAACTCCTCCACCCTTAGCTTCACTGAATGTTAACAAGGTAAGAATTTTAATCTGGAAGAAAATAGTGCATTTAGAATGAAAGCTTAATGTCACTTTTTATAAGATTGATTACCAGAGGAGGGGTTGCTGAATGAAAGAATATTGACTTTATTCTTGCTGTGCATTTAAAAAATATTAAACTCTTGATCATATTCTATTGCTGCTGTAATAAAATTCTCTACAATGGGTTTCACATTCGACTTCAGTGATTCATTCTGAATACTTAGTGAGTTTGTGTGTTCATCTTGACCTCTGGTTACAGACATAGTAGGTCTATCATTATATTTTTGATTGCTTCTGTTAATTTGTCTGCTGTTCATGGTGTATTGTAAGATGTCTTTTTAACCTGGTTTAAAACTTTGTCAATTAATGGTGAGTTTCTTTAGAACCTGATATACACGTGGCAGCTAAATTTTCATCCTGATTCCCTCCTGTCATGAAAGTACTTAATATTTTACATTGCTTGGAGGACTTCATATTTGAAGGATTGTGGAAAATATATTTATTTTATGTTTTTAAGAATTTTTAAAATTCACTTTTGGGACGTGGATGTCACTTGCAGTCTGAGTGTTTTTCCTAAAGAGGTCTTTGACAGTTCACTGGAAGCATCAGATTTTTAAAAAAAGGGTTCCTGTAGCACTCATGATTGTTAAAGTTGCTTTGCAGACCCCTGCTGGGGTTATTTTGAACAATGACTGGTGTGGAGAGGTGCTTATTTTACCTGGTTCAGTTGGAGCTAACAAAGCTAAAAACAGATTACCCAGCTGATCTCTTTCATCCCTCAAAAGAGAATCCTGTTGAGTTCAGGGTGAAGTGTATTTGCTCTTTTGCAAGATTGCAGTCTTGAGATGCTACTTAATTTCTTGAGCAGGCTGTCTGCAAGAATTCAATGACAAATATGCATGATTAGGGACTTAACCACATCAGCCAGAACATCATAACAACAGACTTTGGAACATTTTATACTTTTATCCTTTGCTTTCAAGAATAGCCATTTGGCTAAAGTGTTTTCTTTCAGAAAGCTAGTTTCTGAAGTTATTTCTTTTATTTTCCTGAGGAGTGGCTGTGTTTGCATCTGTTTTGGGATATTTCGAGGAATAATCATTTGCACCTCTGTTAATCATTGCACCTTTTAATTGAATGGTTTTGCTTTGATAAGCCAAAAATCGTTTGCTAAGAACTGTGGTTGACAGATATTGTTGCTTGAAATGCCTGATATCGAGAAGGTGTATAGTAGGTCATCTTGGTAACGGGAAAAAATGTATTTTTATTTAAAGCTGTGACCAGTGCAGTTGAGGCACTTCTCCAGCTTGGCTTTTAACAATCTACAAAGATAATGGAAATATTTGCAGTGCATTTCAGAAAGGCTTTTTTTCCTTGCTGTGCTGATATTTTCTAAAGTCATAGAGATATACAGCACTGAAACAGACCCTTTGGTCCAACTCGTCCATGCTGACTAGATATCCAAAATTAATCTTGTCCCATTTGCCAGCACTTGGTCCATACCACTTTGAACCCTTCCTATTCATATACCCATCTAGATGCTTTTTAAATGCTGTAATTGTACCAGCCTCCACCACTTCCTCCGGCAGCTTATTCTGTGCGCACACCAGCTACTGTGTGAAAAAGTTGCCCCTCTGATGCCGTTTAAATATTTCCCCTCTCACCATAAACTTATGCCCCCCCCGCCCCCAGAAAAAAAGACTGTCTACTTTGTCTCCCCGTGCCCCTCATATTATAAACCCTCTGTAAGGTCACCCCATAGCTTCTGACAGGGAAAACATCCCCAGCCTATTCAGGCCCTCCCTATAGATCATCTAATCTGGCAACATTCTTGTAAATCTAAACCCTTTCACATTTCACAGCATCCAATAGGAGGGAGACCTGAGTTGCTCATAATATTCCAAAAGTGGCTTAACCAATGTCCTGTCAGTCTTAGAAACCCACTGAGCCTGACTTCAACATGCATCTAAAAACAGCTGGAGAAACCTAAAATGGCTAACACTTCAGTTCAAATGAAACAATGGGAACAGGTTAAAATAATCAGTTTGGGTACCTCCGGGATGATGTCCTTGCAAGTAAGCCAGCTACATTCAGGAGACGTGTTTTGCATGGTAATGTTGCTGGACTAGTGATCCAGAAATTGCTGGAGAAACTCAGGCCTGACAGCACCTATGGAGAGAAAACCATCTAGGAGTCTTATACTTTTTTTTCCCTTGTTTTGAAACCCCAACTGGCATTTTAGTGATAAAGTAGTTTTCTATCATACACCTGGCTTGAACTAGGATTATCCTGATTTAGCTACTCATGGAATAAATTTATTTGGGGAGCCAAGGTAACATTAAAAAATAAACCTATTGTTTGCAGGTGATATTGTAAATTTAAATCATGACTTTGTATTTCAAAATATTTTGCAACACAATTTTGGATGATTGAAAGCTGTCATAGAATGTTCACATTGGGGTTTAAAAAAATGTTGGCTGTTAAATAGTTAGTAGAAATAGCCCATGAAATGACATGACATGACATACGTGGGTAATAGTCTTAAAGTTGACATTCACCTATGATGTTCATAATTCCCTCTTGAGGAAGGAAGGAGGAAGCTTTTGGATACTATCATAGCAAATAAAATTTAGTATACACCTGTAATTTCTATTATCATTGATTACAAAGATATTATGCATTTTTAAAATTCTACTAATGCAGCCCTGTTTCCTGTACAGAACCAATTAATTCTATTTGAACTGAAGAAAGGCTGATGCCCGAAACGTCGATTTTCTCCTGTTCCTTGGATGCTGCCTGACCTGCTGTGCTTTTCAAGCAACACATTTTCAGCTCTGATCTCCAGCATCTGCAGTCCTCACTTTCTCCTCAATTAATTTTATTTACCGATATCCAATAAAGAGGAGAATTTGGTGATTCTCAACTTTTTACAGATGGCTATCAATTATTTTATACTGTGACCTTGGGTTGTGCAAAGCAGGATGATGTTGCTGGAACTTTGGCACAGAAGTTAATTTGCCAGTTCTATCTCTGGCTATCAACTGAAATTCCATTTTCCCCTTTTCACTTTTTCTAGCACATTTCATTAATGCCAATTAAAAACTGAAAGGACTGAGAATGCTAAAAATCAGAAACAAAAAGAGGTTGCTGGAAAAGCTCAGCAGGTCTGGCAGCATCTGTGAAGAGAAATAAATCGAAATATCGATTTTGTTTTTTTTTTCTAAGCTTTTGCTTGACTGAGATTCCATATTTGAACTAACCTTTGCATAAACATTTTTAATTATAGAAGCAAATCATCATGTTTATCCTCATTTGAATAAATTGAAAAATTGGAGTTGAATTTGTACCTGTGATCCAGAGCATAAGATATAGAAATGGAAAAGACCGCAAGGCTTTTTAGGTCTGATCCACCATTCACTACAATTGTGGCTGATAAATTTTCACCTTCCCACACCAGCTCATATCCTTTTATTCATATTCAACAATCTATCAATGTATACTTTGAGTATATTCATGAACATCCGTTCTCTCAGGCAGAGAATTTCAAAGCTTCATGTGAAACACTTTCTCCTTATTGCCATCATAAGAAGCAGATCTCAGATTGAAAGTCCCAGTTATAGACTCCTTGGCAATAGGAAACCACATGACTATTAATTCCCTCAAGAATTTTATGAATGAAAATGGTGCAGATTGACAGTTTTTTTTCCCCCCCATGCACATTCCTCATTGATAGACATGTGATATTCTTCAGTGCTATTAGCAGTGCTGTGCAGACAAATTTCTCAATCTGCGTGTTTCAGTGAGATCACCTCATTCTAATACATTGTAGGGAATACAAGTGCTCTTTATTCAATCTCTTCTGGAAGGGTAATTCCCTCCTTGCAGACACTTATATTCAGCCTTTGTTGACTCCATCAAGCCTTGGAGATAAAGCTGAACACCAAACACTGAACATTAGGATGGCGTTGCCCAAGTGGGAAAAATAATTAACTTTTCTACAATTCACTTGTACAATTTGCTTTCTTAATTGCTTGCTTTCTTGAATGCTAACTGTGATTTATGTGCAGTGACAACCAGGCATCTCTGAATATCAATTTCCCAGTTTCCGCTTTTTAAAAATTGTTTTTTCTTTTCAATTTGGAAACTTGACAACACTTCTTTAATCCATCTGCCATGTTATTGTCCCCCACTTAACCAGTCTGTATTCCTTTTCAGCCTCTCTCTGTATTTCTCACAGCTTACTTTCTACCTAATCAACAATTTGAATGCATTTGACTTGGTCCCTGCCTCCTAAGTCAATGTTATATAGGTCAATATTTACGAGACCCAACTTATTCTTGTACATTGTATATTGTATAGGTAAAAACATGCAAAGTAGATCATTTTAGTCTGTTCTGTTTTAGTAAGGTCATGGTTGATCTGTTTGTTTTAAATTTCACTCCCCTTAATAGATTCTTCTTCTTGACAGATTCTCCCATGAATCTATTCACCTCTATCTTAAAAAGTATTTAAAAAAACACTTCCGCTGCTTCCTAAGGCAGAGTTCCAAAGTCTTTCAACCTGTGAAGTAAAAATACTTCTCCTCATCTCTGTCCTGAAAGGGTGACTCCTAAACTTGAAACAGTGCCTGTCATTCTGGATTATCTACAAGAGGAAGCATCCTTTTCACATCCACCTTGTCAAGATGTTTCTGGATTTTACGCACATCAATCAAGTCCCCCTTCAATCTTTGAAACTCCACAAACTCATTCAACATGTCCAACCTATCCTAATATGACAACACACTAATTTCAGTTATCAGTCTCTCAAACTTCCTCTGCTTCTATTACATTCACATCCTTAAAAAGGGAGACCAAGACTGTAAACTGTATTTGGATGGGATCTCATGAAAGCATAACTTCAACACTTCTATGGTTAATTCCTCCATTCATAAGGGACAACATTCCTCTGGCTTCCTTGATTATGTGCTGTACCTGCATCAGAATATCTAGATCCCTGTGTACCTTCTGAATTCTTCATTTAAGTAATTCTGTACTTTTTTAAAAAAAAACATTTTTATCAAAATGAGAACTTCACATTTTGCCATGTTATACTGCCCAATTTTGGAATGGCACAGTGATTTGCACTGCTGCCTCTCAAAGCCAGGGACTCTGGTTCACCCTCTGGTGACTGCATGAAGTTTGCACATTCTGTGTCTGCATGGGTTTCCTCCAGGTGCTCCAGTTTCCTCCCATAGTCCAGAGATGTGCTGGTTTGGTGGATTGGCCATGCTAAAATGCCCATAGAATCCAGAGGTATGCAGGGTAGGTGGATTAGCCATGGAAAGTGCAGGGTTACAGGGATAGGGTGAGAGTTGGTCTGGGTAGTGTGCTGTTCTGAGGGTCTACTTATGTTGGTGTCATCTGTAAGCTTGACTACCATGTCTTTAACCTTGACATCTAACTTATTGATTAGTGTAAACTGTAAAATGTTGAGGCTCTAGCACTGGCCCTTGCAGTAGTTCTCATTAAATCATGTAAATCAGGCACTCATTTATGCATACTGCTCGCTACCAGCCAGCTTTCTGCCATCTATCCATGCTACTATATTGCTCCCAACACACACACTTTTATTTTGCACAGAAACATCTGACGTGACAGCTTATCAGATGCCTTCTGGAAATCCAACTATGGCTCCCCTTTTATCTACAGTGCATGTTGCCTCCTCAAAGAACTCTAATAAATTAGTTTAGACATAATTGCCTTTTGAAAATGTGCTGACTCTTTTTAGTTAGTTTTTTTGCAAGTGCAGAACTAAGATTTCTATCATCCATTCTAACTCTTTCCCTACAACTGACTAGCCCATTGTTTCCTGTTTTCTTCCTCCTTTCTTGAATGGAGGAGTTATAATTGCTACTTTCAAATCTGATGGGACCTTTCATGATTTTAGGGAAGTTTGGAAAATTAACACCAACACATCCTAATGATTGACCTATTTTTAAGCCCTTGGGATGAAGTCCATCTGGGTCTGGAGACTATCAGCTTGCAGTTCCATCAGTTCTTTTGTAACACTTCCTGTGTGATTGTAATTTCATTAAGAATCTCTCACCCTTCCACTTCCTGGCTTGCAGCTATTGCTGGATTATTTTTGTATTCTTGATACTGAAGACCAAAACAAAATTGATAAGGATTTGATGGATGAAATTATCTACTATTAACTCCCCATTCCCATTAGTAAGTCACTTTTCTCCAATTTATTTGTTCTAATGGCAAATATACCCTTTGCTTCCTGAATTGCTTGCTTTACCTGCTTATTAACTGTGTGATTTTGTTTCTTTATTCATTGACAGGATGAGTGCTTTGCTGGCCAAGCCATCATATATTGCCCATCCCTAATTGTCCAGTGGGCAGTTAAGAGTTAAACACACTGTTGTGGGTCTGGAATCACATGTAGGCCATACCATTTAAGGAGCAGATTCCTTTCCTGAAGGACATTAGTGAACAAGATGGGTTTTTCCAACAATCAACAATGGATTCATGGTCGTCATTAGACTCTTAATTCCAGGTTTTACTGTGTTCAGATTCCACCATCTGACATGGCTGGATTTGAAAACTGATCTCTAGATTAACAATCTAGCGACTAATGGGCCACTATTCCCCTGTACAGTGACACCCCTGGCTCTCTCTGAATACCAATAATTTCCCAATCTCCCCTTTTTTTTTCAAAAATTCTATTTTCCCTCCCAAAAGATCTAACACTCCCTTACTCCCTTTCTTTACTCTTCTCCTTTTTGAATACCTGTGGAAGTTCTTCCTATCTGCTTTTTCACATTCCTAAATAGCGTCCTTTCATGTCCTTGATTTTTTTGCTTTCACTAAGCTTTTAATAACATTTTGTAACAAATCATTTGACTTGCTACTCATATTTACACAGTTATATGCTTTGCTGTCAAGTTTGATGCCTTCCCTTGAGAATATGTTTTGGGTATGAGTAGGTAGGGAAAGAGTTAAGTTTTGAGTTTTGTGAAACCAGAGTTTCAACTGAGCATGACTCTGATCAGATCAGATAAGAGCTTGCAGTTAACAGTGGGTGCTGGAGGCAAGGGTAATAGGTTAATAAGGCGGAAAATGATTCATTATGTAGAGCCATTAACAATATTAGAAGCATCCAGTATGTAAAGTCAGTTAACAAGGTGAAAAATCTTCATTATGTGAAGTCAGTTATTCATTGTGTAACAGCAGATAGCTTAATCTTTGTTTTTGTCACTTGCTGATTGTAATGGTCACCCAGTCAATATATATGTTGCCTTATCTGGTTGCTCCTCCCTGTAAAATGATGATATAATTCATTATGGAATTGCTGTTCAAGAGAGAAGACTGAGAACTCCTGTCTCTGTGCAAATGGGCGATTGTTTTCTCTCCCTCCTGGGTCCAGAATAAAGATGAAGGAGGTAAACTATACTGTGTCTGAGTGTTTTGCTCCAACAGAGGCGGGGGATACGGAATGACACCTAACTACTTTAATTAAACATGGATGTGGTGGATCCTCTATTCGCAAATCTCTTTATAGTAGGAATGTTCTGAAATATCCACTTAAATGTTTTCCTTTGTGTCTCTATATTGACCTATCCCCTAGCTTCAAATGCTAATTCATTTCAGTTAGATCAGGTTTTGTGCCCACATTGTCCTTATTTGGGTGTAAACTTCAAGTCTTAGTCCTAGTCTTTTCCCTTTTGAACTGCATGTAATATGGAACCACCACTACTTGGGAAAATGTCACCTCTGAAGCCATGAATTAATCCAATACCAAGTATTATGTCAGCTACTGTCTGGTCAGTTTCAAATATTTTGCTTTTAGAATACCTTTGTTTCTATGAACTCTTCCTTGAGACTACTACTGCCAATTAAATTTTACTAATTTTTTTGTAGATTAAAGTCACCCATGAATATTGCCATCCCTTTACCACAAATTGCCCAATATTTCTCCTTGTATAAAAAAACCCAGAAGAACTGCAGATGCTGGAAAGTCATTCTGAAGAAAAGTTAATTCTGATTTCTCTGCACAGATGCTGCCATACCTGCTGAGTTTTTTTTTCAGTAACTTCTGCCTCATGTTCTCCTTGTATACTTTGTTCCATGTTGTGGGAGAAGGGTGGTTTGTTGACAACACTCACCAGTTACTTTGTTTCCCTCTACTATTGCTTTATCTTCATTCAAGCAGATTCTATGCTGTGTTCTCCTGAACTGAGGAGACCTTTAATTATGACACAATTACTGTCCGTGATTAACAGCCCTACTCCATGTTTACTGAGCTTCCTACTTTTTTTTTCGTGGATGTCACAGACCCACAAATACTGAAGACCCTATACTTGTCATACTGAAGCTGTCTCTCTAGTTGCCATCATAGCTTCTTATTTACTTCGGTGCTTATGATCAATACATTTACTTGATCAATGCTATATGCATGAAGAGTTTTGAGTCTTAACTGTACCTTTTTCTGTTGTTTTTGCAACAGTCAGGATTGTCAGTGAATGTTTCGGCTTTTTTCTCCCCTCTCCCTTTCTAGCATTCTCTGATCCTCGTTTCCTTTATTATTTCCTCTCTAGCCTTATCCCTGCTTTTTGATATGCCATATCTTTCCAACATTTGATCCCCTATCGTTTAATTTCAAAACCCTCTACTGAGATGGCCTTTTTATTCATCCTTTCTTTTTGGTATGCTAACTAATCCTTAAACTGTGCTAATTTCTGAAGAGTTTCAGTAGAAGAGCGATACCTTCCTCCAATTTAAGCTTCAACTTTGAGATCCAGTCTATCCTTTTCCATCACTATATTTTAAAGCAAATAGAATTATGGTAGCTGGTCCCAAAGTGCTCCCCCACTGACATCCCAGTTACCTGCCCTGCCTTATTTCCCAAGAGTAGGTCAAGTTTTGCACTTTTCCTAGTAGGTACATCCACATACTGACTCAACTTTCTTGTACACACTTAACAAATTCCTCCCCATCTAAACTCTTAACACTACATCAGTCCCAATCTATATTTAGAAAGTTAAAATCCTCTACCATAACCCCCCTATTATTCTTACAGATAACTGTGATCTCCTTACAAATTTGTTTCTCAGTCTCCCACTGACTATTAGGGCCTCTATAATACAATCCCACTGAGTTTGTGAGAAGATCTTTAGCTCGGGTGGTCGTTGTTGTGGTTCTGTTCGCCGAGCTGGGAATTTGTGTTGCAGACGTTTCGTCCCCTGTCTAGGTAACATCCTCAGTGCTTGGGAGCCTCCTGTGAAGCGCTTCTGTGATGTTTCCTCCAGCATTTATAGTGGTTTATCTCTGCAGCTTCCAGTTGTCAGTTCCAGCTGTCTGCTGCAGTGGCCAGTATATTGGGTCCAGGTCGATGTGTTTGTTGATAGAGTCTGTGGATGAGTGCCATGCCTCTAGAAATTCCCTGGCTGTTCTCTGTTTGGCTTGTCCTATAATAGCAGTGTTGTCCCAGTCGAACTCATGTTGCTTGTGACCTGCTTGTGTGGCTACTAAGGATAGCTGGTCGTGTCGTTTTGTGGCTAGTTGGTGTTCATGGATACGAATCGTTAGCTGTCTTCCTGTTTGTCCTATGTAGTGTTTTGTGTAGTCCTTGCATGGGACTTTGTACACTCTGGTTTTGCTCATGCTGGGTATCGGGTCCTTCGTCCTGGTGAGTTGTTGTCTGAGAGTGGCTGTTGATTTGTGTGCTGTTATGAGTCGTAGTGGTAGTAATAGTCTGGCTGTCAGTTCAGAAATGTTCTTGCTGTATGGTAGTGTGGCTAGTCCTTTGGGTTGTGGCATGTCCTCATTCCGTTGTCTTTCACTTAGGCATCTGTTGATGAAATTGCGGGGGTATCCGTTTTTGGCGAATATCTTCTATAGGTGTTCTTCCTCTTTGCAGTGCTGGTGTGCTGCAGTGTGTTGTGGCCCTTTTTTGAACAGTGTTTTGATGCAACTTCTTTTGTGTGTGTTGGGGTGGTTGCTTTCGTAGTTCAGGACTTAGTCTGTGTGGGTGGCTTTCCTGTATACCTTTGTACAATCCCGATAAGGTGATCATCCCTTTCTTATTTCTCAGTTCCACCCAAATAACTTCCCTGGATGTTTTCCCAAAACTATCCACTCTAAGTACAGCAGTAATGTTATCCCTTATCAAAAATGCCACTCTCCCTCCTCTCTTGCCTCCCTTTCTGTCTTTCCTATAGCATTTGTGTTCTGGAGCATTAAGCTGCCAGTCCTGTCCATCCCTGAATCACGTTTCTGTAATTGCTATGATATCCCTGTCTCATGTTCCTAACCATGCCCCGAGTTCATCTGCCTTCCCTATTAGGCCTCTTGCATTGAAATAAATGTAGTTTAATTTTAGTCCTACCTTGTTCCCTGTGTGCCCTGACTGTTTGGCTCACTACTTTTCTCAACTGTACCAGTCTCTGATTTCTTTCCTCACTATCTCACTATCTCTCATTTTTCGCTGTTGGCCACCAGAATGTCTCTGTGCCTTGGACTACAGAGTCCCCTAATGCAGTAGATCTCTTGGAACTTGACGTACCCCTCATTGCGTTGGAGCCAGTCTCGATACCAGAAACTCTAATGTGTCTGCCATTTTCTTACTTTATTATTTCTTTCTCTTTTGGACTCACCTTACTGAAAATTCTTTTTTATACACCTGTAAAAGCTTCTGCATTTTTCTTTTGTTAATTTACATTCATTCTGATGTTTAATCTCTCCGCCTCTGTGTTCTCTACTCAATTGGAAATTTTATGAAATTGGCTCTTGGCTCCCATTCTGGTTTATTTCTAATGTATATCATAAGATATTTGCTGTATAATCTTTCATCTCCCCATCTTTGTTTCATATGTTTTCCCACACTCTTGTCCTTTCTGACTCTCAACTATATTTCGCCATGCATTCTTCAGATTGCTAGAGCAATGGTAAAAGCTTTGCTTGGCCTCTTTTCTATCCAGTGAACACTGTTCGATGTGTTGTACAGCTTCTAGAACAAAGATCAGCTTTGCAAAATGGTTTTCAAATACTGTTTAAAATGCAGATGCTAGAAATACTCACTTCCATACAACTATCAGAAAATTTATGAAGCCTAAAATTAATGTTCTGTATTAATGTTTTGTGCAAATGTTTATGTAAATTTAACTTTGATTTTATAAACTAAACTAAAATTTCGTGGATGGCTTAGGTGAAGGAGTGTTGAGAGGGAGGGAAAAACAACCTTGTCTGAATCAGTTCTCTTGGTTACCTTCTTGTTAATGTTTATACAGTACTGCAAAGAGTCTTTCTGAACAAGAAGTAAGTTTGTGTGTAGTTCAGTTTTAGAGTCTATGAATTTGCCATCTAAACTTCCTGTGCATTTCAAGTTTTTGCCAATGTTGTTAGCCAAGATGACAATAAATTGGAGTACACGCTAATTTATGTGGGGGTACAGGGATGCTACAATAAGCCTCAGCAGGGCCAATGCAATTGTTCCAGATCTTCCTGATGAAGAAAGCAAGGTTGTTCTATGTGTGAGAGATGCTTCCTCAAACCAGAACACTGATTGTATATAAAGACTGGTCCTATTAGAGATTAGTACTTGTTGTTAATCAAAGGAAAAGATAAATTGCTTCTGAAATCTTATCTACCACTGATCAGCCTGCAGTGATTAGGAATGTTGTTGCACAATTCCTTGAATACGTACGCTATATGCACCTCTTGCTCCCACTTCACAAGATTGGAAGATTGTGACAATTCTTTTCTGTCTCCACCATCCAAGCTAGGTATCTCATCTGTTCTAAACATAACCTGCTATATCAGTGCATCCATCAATTTCCACCCCATTTGTTACCTCTACCACTTCTGCTACTAATATTTTGTCAGCATTTTCTTTTCGTGATGACTGATGCAAAGTATTCGTTGAACATTCTCACCGTGTACTGCATCTTCAAGCGTATATTGCCTGTTCTTTCGGGAGTCTTGTGGCACAGTGATAATGCCCCATCCTCTGAGCCTGGAGGCCTGGGACAAGTCACATCAGTTTCTGCGGTTTGTAAGAATAACAACAGATTGATTCGAAGATATCTATATTGTGTGGTTTGTTTGGCTGTGCTTTTCCAGCACCACACTTATTGACTGACCTCCAGCATCTGCAGTCCTTTCTCCTAATAGGATGCACCTTGTCTCTCTCAAAAAATTTTCTTGAGGTGTGAGCATTTCTAGCAAGTTCAACATTTCTCCTACATAATTGTCCTTGAGTCAAGTGGCCTCTAAGGTCATTCCAAAGGTCAGTTAAGTCATTCTTGTTGTGGACCTGGAGTCTCTCCGGTCAAACTGAGTAAGGATGTCTGATTGCTTCCCCTTAGCAGGATTAGTGAACTAAATGGATTTTTATAACCATCTGGCTTTTTTACGATCATTATTAGTGACTAGCATTTTTTAAAAATTTAATTTGGTTCTCCCCCAGCTATGATAAGCTGATTATAATTGAAGAAAGCCAGTAAGAAGTGTAAAATGCAGATTGTTTTTGATTTAATCTATTTGAATTTTTTGAAAAAATGTATTTAATGTTAGTTGCGTGAAGCACTGTGAAAAAAGGCTGGTTGTCTGATTTGAGACTCCTAGAATATGAGCAGCATCATCACTTAGGCTAAAAATAAATTGGCTTAAGAATAGAAAAGAGCAAGTTGTGGTAAATGAAATATGCAAGCACTACTGGAGAAACTCCGTACCTCTGACAGCATCTTTGGAGAGAAAACACTTTTGAAGTTTCAAGAAGGGCTACAAGGAAGGGTCACTGGACTCGAAACATTAACTTTGTTTTCTCTCCAAAAATGCTGCCAGACCTGCTGAGTTCCTCCAGCGATTTTATTTTTGTGTGTTTCAGATTTCCAGCATCTGCATTTCTTTGTTATATTTACTTTATGGTAAATGATTACTTTTTCACAGTAGACAATGAAAGACAATGGTGTTTCTCTGAGGATCAGTGCTGGGATTATTTTATTTTTTGTGTATGTATTCCAGTACCTTTTAATTTATTAGGCTAAATTTCAAAATTTGCTGATCATGTCAAACGTGGAGCTGTGGTTTTAAACGTGAGGATGATACCAATCAATTGCCACAGGACATAAGCTAAAGTTTGGCAAATGGCAGCTGGAATTTATACAGAAAAGTGTGAGGTGATAAATTTTGGCAGAAGGAGAGGTGGTGTGAACTTGATTGCACAGTTCAAAAGTGTTCTGGGAGATCTGGGAGCTCATGTGCAAGGAGCCTTGAAATCCCAGGGCATACCAAGAGTGGATAAGAAAACATTGTGTTGGGCTTCATAATTTGAGGCATTTTATACAAAAGCTGGGAGGTTATGCTAACTGTTTTTATTAACCTCTGTTTAGGTGACAACTAAGTTATTGCATCCTGCCTGGTTACCATATTTTAGGAAGGATGTGAAGGTTCTTTTTAGAGGGTGAAACAGAGGTTTGTTAATGGTTTCAGCCAGTGGTGAGGAACTAAGTTACAATAGAGAATGATTGATTGTTCTGCTTAGAACGGAGGATGTGGAGGTAATATTTGACAGGTATGCAAGGTTATGATGGGTTTAGTTTTAAGTGTTTAATGCAGTTCTACTTGCATCATCTGCTTGGGGGCTAGAGGGACACAGACTTAACCTTTTAGGTAAGAGTTGTATGAGGAATGTGTGGAAAACTATTTTTTTGTGTGACATTTCATTTATAACCTGTAGCTTGTCCTAGAGGATGGTAAAAGCAGAGATCATCAATATTCCAAGAGGAAGTAAGTTGAGCAGGAGAGGAAAATAAAACTTACAGAAATGAACAGGGTAATGGAACTGAATGAATTGTTGCATAGCGAACTAGCATTGACTTGATGGGTTGATCAGCCTCTTTCAATGAGACTCAGTGGTAAATACCAAGACTGGCAGTCCTTTTTAAGATAATTCTTTATGGGAAACATTTTATATCATTTGATGCTTTTACACTTGTGTTTACTTTGAACTTTTTAAAAATTCTTATGATTGAATTTTTCTTTCCCTTCCTTCCAGAAATAACAATTCTTATCATAAAGTACGAAATGCTGGAATCACTTAGACAGCACCAATGGAAATCTGACATTGTTTTCAGCATTTTCTATTGTTTTGGATTTTGAGTATTCCTAGTATTTAGAAAAGCAAATTTAAATACTACCATGTTGATTCTGAACAGTCGACGTTAAATGCATTTAATGGAATAGCAATTAACGGTTATACTTAGAAAACAATCTCTCATAAGCAATATTGATATGTGATAGAATCTTATGAACGTGTCATGGAATCAGAAATAGAAAAGAAACATTTGGTAAACTAGAGGGATATCTGGGAAGTTTTCAGCGGATTCCACTGCAGCATACAAATTACATTTTGAAAGTGTTCTCTGTTTTCGGTTAAATACTGTTGCCAATTTGTGTATAGCAAGGAGTCTCAATGTCCATGAGAATGTATTGGGTGTTGGTTGAGAGAAAGTATTGACGAGGACAGGAGAAAAATTCTCCTGCTTTTAACTTTGGGATCTTTCATCTCTATTTGAGTCTCTGAATGGGCTGACAGAGCCTCATTTTAATGTTGTGTGAAAAACAGCGCATTTGACAATGCAGCACTGTCACCATGAGGTGTCAGCCTAGATCATGTGTTCACACTTAAGTGAACCCCCTAGACCAATAACATTCTGACTTGTGCTCCCACTGAAGTCAATGCTGACATTAAAATAAAATGTGGCTTCTTTCTAAAACTTTTTTTTAAAGTTCCTATTTTCTTGCTGAAAGACATGGAATCTGTTCCTGGCCTCTTAATTATAGCAATATCCTGTATCAAGCAACAAAAAAGTTCATTTTTTGGTTTTCTGTTTTGGAAGCATTGTTTGGCAGTTCTGAGCCTGACAAACTCCACAAGTAACCAAATGAGGAACAATGAGTGTGACTTGCACCTGATGTTTGTAGTGTGACTATGAAATTTTAAGCTTAAAATGTCAGTACTTTGGTGTCCAAATAGAAATCTTCACGCACAGTTGTCTGCAACAAAAAATGTTAATTCACTCTTGCACGAAATCCAAGACATTGTGTGTAATGCACATATTCCAGGTGTAGCTCTTTGGTGTGTCACCTTAATGATTGCTGTTAATGTCTGGCCTTAGACTGTGTTAACAAGTTATGAAACATAAGAAATAGGAGCGGGAATCTACCACTTAGGTTGATGGCTGATCATCTACCTCTTAGTTAAGTGTGGTAGGTAATACATTAAGCCTTAACTTGATGTCCGCATTTAACTCAATTTCTAGTATGAGTCGAGCGATATTTATTAGAACCTTATCAAACTTTTTGTTCGTATTAATGTTGAGCTACTTGTCATGCATTATTGCTTTCTCAGCTTAAAATCAGCTCACACTGCACTTATTTGAAATTGAATCTGTAATCATGCTGTTCTCTATTGTGTATATTCTTCCCCTTGTTAAAGCAAAAGGATTTAGCGAGTTTTGAGAAGATTTGTAGCTCAGGTTGAGGTTTTGGATATAGACTTGTTTGCTGAGCTGTAAGGTTCATTTCCAGACGTTTCATTACCCTACGAGGGTAATGGAGCGTCTGGAAATGAACCTTGCAGCTAAGCGAGCAAACCTACATCCAAAAAATAAGATTCTGAATTTAGGATCTTGTTCCCTAGTTGTAGAGTCTCTGTCTGAGCCAGGAGATCTGGGTTCCAGTCACACCTGCTCTAGAGATGTATAATAGTATTTCTCAGGGGAATTGGTTGTGGGGAGTGGGGGGGGGGAGACGGTGGGGAGGAATCTCAATTTCATCATGGCCATAACCTTGATCAGGCCATTGTATCATACTTCCTATCTATTCTGGAACTATTAAGAGTAACAGGGTCCTGAAGTGTTGGCCTTGTACTCGGTCTAAAATTCCGGCACCTGTTCCACCACCTGGTGTGACTTGATCATCTTCTGTGTGGTTATTCACAAGCCCTTAATTAATATGAACAAAAGGTTAACTAGGATTCTGGTAAACATGCCTAGACTCAACACCTGATAGGAACTGAATTCAATGCTGACATCAAGACAAAGTTTAAACATATTTACCTACTACACTTAACTAAGAGGTAGATGATCAGCCATAATCTTAAGGAGCGGAGCAAGATCTTTAATAGCAGTCTATCTCCTAAATTATGTATCTTCTGTTTCTTGTCCCTGTAGAAATATTGATTTGGCACTTGTTTTCAAATTCCTTGCTATATTACTTATCATCCTCAAACCTGTTTCCACATGCATCTTTAAAGAAACTCTCAGCTAGATCAATTTGTTCCTTGTTAATCTTTCCTTTTATTGAACATAGAACTTGCTTGTTGTAGTAACTCACTTTGCCTACGAGTGGAAAAGAAAGTAATTTAGTGAACCTTTATGACACGTCAAACCTGATTCAGTTTTTGTTTGCAGAGACACTAATTGTCAAAGCAAAGATCCAAGTCAAAAGGTGTCCAACTTTATTTTTAGTGAGCTGCTCACTTGTTTAGCAGTTAGAGGAATGGTTAAATGTTCAGGATAACCAACCTACTTAAGATTTATTCTGCTCACGGCTTTAAATTTGGTGGTAACATTTTAGGTGAGCATTGTAACATTTAGACTGTTCCAAACAATTATATAAGCGGAGTTTTAATTGTAATAGAAGCATCTGATATTTAATCTGTTACTTTATTACCAGCTTGCCAACCGAGCACGGACAGAGAAGGAAGAGAAATTAAGCCAAGCATATGCAATTAGTGCTGGAGTTTCTCCAGAAGGACAGCAGCTTTTTCAGACTATCCATAAGACGTAAGTGTTTTGTTTTTTTTTGTTTTCCATTTCCACCGCCCCCCCAAACTTCTAAATCCCTTCTTTCTTCAGGCAAGTTTTCAAGGCTGCATGGCACCTTTTAAAATGGGGATTGCAGTGGTTTTATAAGATGGCTCTTCATTCAATTTAAAACCGTGCAGTCTTCAGAATCTTTTGGTTCCAGCAGTTTTTTCTGAAGATAACTATGGATACAAAACTGATCCTGTGATAACTGTGGGTACCATTGATTCCTTAGATCAGTTAATGTGAAAGTATAGCTTGTTCGATTGCTCAATAACTGCCATAATATAAAAGTGAGGGTAATTTTATTCAATCATTTGCGATTCTGAGGTCTCAATTGCAATTATAATTGTGATCAATGGGGTCTTCATAAGTAAGTGTTAACTGCAATTCTAAGATTTGTATGAATGAATTCCACATTTTAAAAGGAATATCTAGCCATCTTGCTGGGTTGATCACTTCTTTTCCTGTCCTGGCACTTGGGCCCAACCTAACCCCATCTCCCTTCTGAAGGTGTTGTATCTTTATGGATGCCATTTTCACAATTTCCCTTTCAGCATCTTACCCAAGTGACTTCCATGTGAGAGACTTGACACTAATCTCTATCAAGCTGAGCTTGAAGCTAATTCTGACGCCACCCTCTGGATCTGTGTGTGTGTCAGGCAAGATTTGCTGGACAGCAACTGTGACTGATATTCCACCCTTTACTGTACCCTCCATCTTGTGACACTAATGCCTGTTGCTCCTGTGAAGTGGAATTTATTCCTGGTGTACGCAGCTGAGTTACTTGCTGGATAAGCTATTGTTTGGAGTGCAAAGCTTTCTAATTGTGACACAAACCTTCTGAGAAGTTTGTGGTGATTGGTGTAATTAGAATTGTCATCGTTTTTCTGTTTTTCAAACACAATGCTAAAGTATGTCATTCCACTATACACTCAGTTGTTTCCACCTGGTCATAGTTAATGAAGAAGCAGGGTTAATCCTGCTTCTTGATCGTTATAAAATTGATCACTATTGCAACAAAACATCTTTTTACCCTCAAGATAATTAACAGATATTCCTCTTTGGTGACTGAATTTTAAAAAAAGCCTTGAACTATTTAACCTATTTACCATATTTTTAAAAAAGTAGTCTTCGCATACTCAACATTTCAGTTCAAAGATTAAAGTGGAGAAATGTCTTGATGATTGACATTTAACTAATTTTCTCTCCTTCAACATTAAACCAGTGTAAATATTTTAGATCTATCACTGACAAAATAGTTTGAAGTGATTTTTGCATTGATTTTCTTTGCGTTGCTACCCCAGAATATTGACCAGTCAACTGATCAGCATTTGTTGAGAGAGTAGTACTTTTGTCCTGACTCTTGCAACAATATGCATGTTATTTCAAATATGCAACTACACTTCCTGCTGGAAATAAAGATCATATGGCACTGAACATTGATCTGGAAATTCATTGAGCCCGTCTGTTAAGTTAGCTAGTGTAGTAGGTATGGGTGGGAGTACTACAGTAGCTATGTTTTAACTATTTCTATTTAAAAACTGGGTAGTCCTCCAACTTTCCTACATTGACAATTGTGTTTTCTTTGATATTGCATAATGCTGTATGAAACCAATACACATGGTTTCTCTGTGATAAACAAAAGTTTCATTTATAATTTTTAAATTATTTAAAGAATTGGGAATCTGTAATTGATGCCTCTTCATCCACCAAACTTGTAACTTTTCTTTTAAGCATCAAGGACTGTAAATGGCAAGAGAAGAGCATAATCGTCATGGAAGATGTTGTAATTGTACCACCTTACCAGGTTGAGAATTGTAGAGGCAAAGAGGGAAGCGCATTAAGTCACGTACGCAAAATAGTAAGTATAACATGTACTTTTGTTAAGTCCATTTTGAGAGTTTACTGTCTTGCTCTCAGGATTTCTCCACTAAATTACACACTTTAATAGACAGGAGAGATTGCTTATTTTCAAGGCAAGTGTCCCATTTCTGTGGTGTCTCTAAAGCTGTCTTCCCATGAGCTGTTTAAGCTCAGACCCTGCAGTATGGGTTTAGAACCCATGTTGTTGGTATCATGCTATCACAAACCAGGCATCCAGCCAACTGAGCTTACTGATTTTTCTTGTTATTGCTTTGTCACTAGAGTAGCTGAACTGTGCAGGAATGCCTTTTAACTTTACAGTTCTCTCTCTTTCAAAAAGATGGTTGAAGAAACCTTCTAACTGAGATATTTTATGTATTTCACTTTTTCCACTGATTGCTTTTGCACGATTGTGTAGATTTTCAGTTCTTTTTTATGGTTTTCAAGTTGATTTTTATTATGTGGTTTCCATGCCCCAGCAACCTATGAATCAGTTTTCAAGATACTGATTATAAGTTGCTGACTCCTGAGAGTTATATCAATCCAGGAATAGGTTGCACTTGCTGATTGCTATTTAATTTTATGATTTTTAAAAAAATATAAAAATGGTATTTCTGTACTTTTACCTCCAGGATAGTACATTTAAATTGTCTTTGACCCTCAATATCATAATCTGCTCTATGCATGACTGACATTAGGGGCCATTTGGACAAAGAAAAGTGGACACATATTTCAAAAAAACAAAAGCTGGTGGAGGAATAGGTAGACACCTTTTAAGAGTTATTTCTTCAAATTGTGTACCTGGTATGTGTTAAATTTTTGGGAAGGCTGATAATTTATAATATAATCTTAATTTACTTGTCTGAAAATATTTGATTTGTGGAGATGCCATTTTATTTTTGTAGGTGTTTTTTGTAGTGTCCTCACTCGATGCCATGACACTCAGCTGTTGGTGATGCATTTTACATCTAACCTGAGGAGGCTTTAGGCTGAAATGACCATACCACTGACACAAATGTGGATTTCTCATAACTGTTAGAGTCATAGAGATGTACAGCATGGAAACAGACCCTTCGGTCCAACTTGTCCATGCCGACCAGATATCTTGGTATATTTTGGAAAACAGGAAGACTAAGCCCTTAATTGTTCAGTACTTCACCTTTACAGTAGATCTTTGTTTGTGTGTCATGAGGGCATTCACTGAGCCCCTGCTATGTCTTCAATCAGCATACATGCATGGTTCAGTCTACTTGGAGAAAATGCTGTAATCTCAAAAGATCCTACAGAACTTATTTTCCCCTCAGTTTTGTTCTTTTCATGCATGAATGAATGCTTAATTATGGATTTGAATTTCATTGGTTTGTTTAAAAACATGCAATTTGAAGATATGTTAAACATTTTAAATTTGAATTCATCTTGTGCAAATTCTGTATTTTTTTTCACATTTATTCTATACTTGAGTATTGTTGAGCGATGCTGTCAAACCATTGTTTTGCGCTTGTCGGTCTTTCAGCAGTACACATTCTGTACTGCCATGTGACTATTGTGCACTTGTAAATATTTGAAGTATATTGCATGTGGTGAACGCTTAATAGAATGGTTAAATGACTGCGGAAGAGGAAGTTTGACCCTTTTAAATTTGACCAACTCTAAGAGTACCTCCACTAGTCCACACCACTGTCCTTTCCCTTTGGCCATGTAATTTTTTTCCCCCTTCAAACAATTATCCAGTTTCATTTAAAAGTCATGGTTGAATCTGACTGCACCTTATTCTGAGACAGCATATTCCAAATCCGAAGCAGAAGCTGTGATTTTTTTTTTTCCCAAACCATTTCTCTTAAATGCTTATCTTCTGCTGTCGACCATTGTGCCAATAGGATTACATTTTCCTTATACCATAGGAAAATTTTGAAAACCCCTCAAGTCTCACCTGAAATTTTTCTTTTCCAAGAACCATCATTCCAGCTTGTGATCTCTCCAAGTAACTGAGGTCCCTCATCCTTGGAGCCATTCTTGTAATAATTTTTTTTTGCATCTCCTTCACTTACTTCCTCTTGTTTATTGCACAGAATTGGATGAAACACTGCAGTGGAGGCTGAATCAATCTTTTCTAAAGTTTCATCATAACTTCATTGCTTTTGCACATTCTGCCCCTGTTTATAAAGCCCAGACTTCGATGTTTTATTTATCACTTTTATTGAAGATGGCGAAGCAAGTTACTTATGTACACTGGTTTGTTTGCATCTTTTAGAATTATTTCTTACATGTAGCTTTTCTTCATTTGTCATTCCAAAATGTCACACTTCACACTTCCATGCATTCATTCTTAATGCAATATAGCATCCATTCTATAGCATAGGTAGCCCTGGGATAACACACGTTCTGGCAGCACAATTTGGCTAAAACGTCACTGAAGAATTAGGGAACGATATTTTCAAGAGCGCTTACCTATGTAATAGTGCGATTCCAGCGGGGATCTGTTCATGTGCTTCATTCTGTACATGCGCCAGTGACCGTGCCGTTCTGTGCATGTGTTGTCTTGGTGCCAGCCGCCTTGTCGTTCTGCACATGCACTGATGTCTATCTGTCCCAAAGTCTTCACGCTGTTCTGCGCATGCGATGTGTCAACGCCGGTCTTCTGCTGTGCTGAGTGTGTGCCAATGTCAGTTGCCGACAGAGCAGCTTTTTGTGAGATACTATACAGAGAACAGCTTTGTTGCACCTTAAACGTACTGTATTAAATTTACTTTTGTCATTAATATCGTTTCAACCTTCATTCAGGTTGTGCTCTACTTTGTGTTAGGCTTTTGGGTGACCTTTTGAGTGATACTTTTTGCGGGTCTGCCCCAACCCCACTTTTCCCTTAGCTCCTATTATTTCTATTAAGCGATTTTCTAAATTAAGCGGTGTTTCACTGCAACGCAACTATGATGTAATTGGCGTTTTATGTAGTCTCCACAAATGTTTCCTTATTTTTGATGTTTTACTTGAATTTATTTAGTTTAAAAGTTTAATATGTTTTATTTTTTTTTATTCATTCACAGGCTGAGGGTGTCTCCAGTTAGGCCACCACTAATTGCCCTTCCCTGATTGCCCAGAAGGCAGTTTAGAATCATTGCTGTCATATGTAGGCTGGACCAGGATAGCAGTTTCCTTCCCTAAAGGACATTAAAGAACCAGCCCTTCCATCAATTGAGTCTATTTCCATGCTGTACATCTCCATGACTCTGACAACGGTTTCATCATTGTTAGACTGTTAATTCCAGATTTTATTTTACTAATGAGTTAAAATGTCACCATCTGTTGTGGTGACATTCAAACTCAGGTCCACAGAGACCTGGGTCTCTGGATTAAAAGTCTAGCTATATCACCACTAGACCATCCAACTTCAAGATGTAAATTTTAATTTTTATGCAATATGTACATGCCAACCAATAGATACGTTATAGTATTTTGGATATTAACTAACAAAGTAGGTACTGTTCGTTTGGACAGAAGGAGCTTGGAATGCTTTAGTTTTTGACTCTTAAACTGTCTTCTACAAGTAAATAGTGATTTCCATAGTTTTACAACGATCGGCAAACAAAATATTTAAAGGTCAAAAACTTAATAAATAAGGACAGGAGTGAACAATTTGGCAGTTTGAGCCTGCTCCGTAAATTGTAGTCAAATTTTAACACTTAAGGTTGTCATGACTAAAAACATTGTGAATTATGGGTAATACATTCCAAACTTTGGATATTTTGTCTGGTGATTTAATCACTAATCACTAATTACGTATGCACATTTAATTTGTTCTAATTGGTTTACATCTCCTGTTTTATGTAGAAATGTAATCTTATAAACTTCCTAACTGTACTGATCATTAAAATCTTAACATTCTATGTCCACCCTCCTCTTGATTTGTTTGGCCGTGTGCTCCCTTCTGTGCTCAGGAGGTTATCAGAATTATTTTTCTGACACAAGTGACTCTTAAGACATTGTATTCCTTGTTTGGAATTATCTCACTAAATTTTTTTTTATAAACCTTTCTCTTTTATGCGTTTCTGTTGATTTGGTGCTGTCCATTCAGCACCCTGTCCGTTAAATAATATGTTTGCTGTGTAACAGTTGAACACTGATTAAGAGCATATTACTTGGAAAATACTCAATTGGTTCATTAATCCATACCCCTCAAGTTCTAACCAGTTTCACTTTTTTTTTGCAACCAGAAGTTGGTAAAATTATTTTAATCAGTGATAGGTCTAAATTGAAGTGAACATAACATTCCTATCCACAAGGCATTCAGTTCCTGACTTTTAAAAAATCGCATTTTAACAATTAATAGCACACATTACTAGTTATTTTCTATCATTTCAATTATATCGAAAGAAGAAACAAGTTTCATATTGAAATTCCTGTTTGCCTGATAGCAGCCATTAACTACTTAGGAGAAGCAATTAAAAGCTTTATCAGGCAATGTCAGGTGGCTTCTTGCGTAAGATCAATGTACATTGAAATGAAATCAGAGTTTGAAGTTTTTGGTGACGTGAGCACTTTTTAAAAAAAAAATTTTAACAGTTAAAAATAGAAGTAGCAAGTGACTAGTTTTGTATTTGTCTTGTGACATTTATTGATAAGGTTGCTTGTCTCTGTACAAATGGTGGCCACTATCAAAGAACTGCGTGCTTAGTTTTCCACTAGACATCAGTGCTAATTGTTAGCCTGAAAACTACAATTAATATTTTGCATAATAGAGTTGACAGTTAAAATAAATCAGCACCTATATCAACAGAAGTAATTATGTAACTGTGCGTCAGTTCTTTGCTTCAGTAATAATGAGTGTAGGGCTAAATAAGCTGACAGTTCCTATTTGGAATGCTAATATTCTATAGGTTTTTAAGCTGTGTAGTTCTGATTTTCATTTCCTAAACTCTAATTGAAGCTGATTAGTATTTTGTAGATTACCTTATCAATGAAATAACTTCAGCTTCAATTTGAACTCAAACCAGAACTACTCAACACTGGTAATAACCAACCCAACATTGTTGGTATTCCAAGTATGAACTATTATAAGGTGATCGTCTCTCTGTCTCTTCTTTATGGCTCAAACTTCAGAAACTGCATAGATGCCATCACAAAGCCCTGGAAGAGTGCCATGAATTCTGATTTTGAGATGAATTCCTGACGACAGCTGGCAGGGTAGGCATATTCAAACATAGAAAAGTACAGCACAGAACAGGCCCTTTGGCCCACGATGTTGTGCTGAGATTTATTACTAATTTAAACTATAATAACTTATGCACCCCTCTACTTGCTGCTATCCATGTGCATGTCCAGCAGTCGTTTAAATGTCCCCAGTGACTTTGCTTCCACCACCACAGCTGGCAAAGCATTCCATCCATTCACAACTCTCTGCGTAAAGAACCTACCTCTGATGTTTCCTTTATATCTTCTTCCTAATATCTTTAAACTATGACTTCTCGTACCAGTCAATCCTGCCCTGGGGAAAAAGTCTCTTGTCTATTGACTCTATCTATTCCTCTCTTTATTTTGTACACCTCAATCAGGTCTCCTCTCTCCCTCCTCCTCTCCCGAGAGAAAAGTCCGAGCTTATTCAACCTTCCTTCATAAGGCAAGCTCTCCAGTCCAGGCAGCATCTTGGTAAACCTTCTTTGCACCCTCTCCAAAGCCTCTGTATCTTTCCTATAGTAGGGCAACCAGAACTGGGCATGATATTAATGCTAGTATTCCTGAAGGAGCCATTTGCACTGCCATTGAGGCCATTGTCATTTAAGATAAACTCCGTTGAGCTGGCCACATGATTAGGAGTTTTGTGTTCTGACTGCCAAAAGAAATCTGCTTCATCCAGCTGAAGGAAAGCACTCACTTGAGAGACAAAGGAAGGGCATCAAAGACTCTCTGTAGGCTTACCTCAAGAAATGCAACATAAATGTCAATGTCTGGGCGACTACCCTCTGAAGAAACCAACTTGGAGGAAGAGACACAATTCTTTGAGAACACTTGTCAACAAGAGAAGGTATGGAAAAGGAGCTTGAGAAAGGATACTAGCAATCTCTAATCCAAGGACCAATCCCACCACCTGGAAATACCTGCCAAGTATATGGTTGGGATTGGCAATGTAAGGATCCAGTTTCCTAGCTGGGCACGTGTACTCGTTAACAAGGGTTCAGTGATGAGTTCATAGATGTCTTCCAAACCTGGTATTGTTGTCTTAATTCAGATATTCACGTTGTTTAACACTTGGTATATGTAGAAGAGACCTCAGCTGAATTCAAACAGTGCACGATTGTGTGCATAATATACTACCCAAACAAATTGGTAACCTGAGAACTCAGACCAAAGTGGCGATAATATCTGATTACAAAGCTGAAAACTATTGTCTTCCTTTGTTTTACTAATAAATCTTTGTCAGTACTTTTGTACTTTGATTTCAGTTGTGCCAGATAAATCAAATATAGTTTGTGTGAAGGTAATTTGCAAATCATAGCTATTGTCTGGTGGTTTGATTATATTCCTAGCATCGAAAAGCTAACTTCCAGTTCCTAAACAGTCCATTATTTCATCCACACCAGAAATAATAGATTTTTAAGTAAACATTTTCCACTTTTCTCCAACTGGAAAAATGATGTTGGTAAGGGTGATGAGGCAATGGAAACACCAGTTAAAATTAAGGAATAACAATAGAAGCAAGATGTTGGATCTGCCCACAAGCTTCCTGAGTGTGATGGTGTGGGAGAATGAATAAATATGGAGATTAGAGAAACAGGCAGGAATGATGTGTTTATAGTGGGTTTTTTTAAGTTAAGAGAAACAGAGCAGTTCAAGTAGTAAAGGCAATTCGCTGGTATATTGCTGTTTCTGAGCAATGTGTTTTGGAACTGACGACTTAGTGCTAAATTTATGGTGACTAGTTAATTAGTTCACCATCTAACAATAGGGAACCATTTTACAAATAGAAATCACCAAATAATTGGATTTGAACAGGAGAAAGAAGAGTGAAAAACCAAGGCTTTAAGTTGAGACCAAAACCAACTTCAAAGGGACAAGAAATTGATTACAGCAAATATGGCTTAATTTTCAAGTAGACTTCGAATTAAATTGGTTTTGTATTGTACGAAGAACTATGTGAAAAAAGATAAAACGTCTGCTTAAATCAAGAACTATGCTCAGAGACTGTATCAGTCTAAAAAGAAAACTTGATAAATGCAGGGAAAATTAGACATCCAAAGCATGAAGAACTATATTTTAAAATAAAGGATATAGAGAGAACATGGAGAAAAATAATTGAAAAGAATATCAAAGCTGACAAGGCAAGTTCTTAAAATATCTTAAAATATTAACCCGAATACGGCACCTGTGGATGAATTTGGCAGATGAAAATGAAATCAAATATCAAGATTACAAAATGCCAGAAATATAAAGAAATCTAAAAGTCAAAACTTGAAACTTGATGCATTTAATGTAAGCTTTTGAAAGATATTATAGAGGTACAACGGGACTTGAGACAAACCTTACGAAGTAATCTTTCTGCCCCCTTTTTTTAGTGTTATCAGAGAGGGATATGTTGTGTAAAAAAGAAATAGGTGAGAAAATTTTCAAGGCTTCTCCAATTTGATAACTGTGCCTTTTTAAATTTGATAATTGAAGATTTATGTTATGATCCCAGCTGATCGTAATACTGGACTAGTCAAATCCAAGAGTGAAATGTGACATGATTGATCATAAGTCTTATTTTACAAAGTTAATGCAGTTGTTAGTCACTCTATATATTCATAATAGAAACACCCGGATAGGAGGAGGCTATTCAACTGAGTGTAGTCCTCTTGACATATTGTGACCCCAGGTTCTAGGCTTCCCAACCAGGAGAAACATCCTGTTGTCTAGTCATACAGCTGTATTGCATGGAAACAGACCCTTCAATCCAACTCATCCATGCCAATCGGATATCCTAAGTAAATTTAGTCCCTTTTTTGCCAGCATTTTGACCTACATTCCTCTTTAAACCCTTTCTATTCATGTATCTATCCAGTCACCTTTTAACTGTTGTAACTATGCTAGCCTCCACCACTTCGTCCGGCAGTTCATACATGCACAATTCTGTGTGTGGAAAATGTTGTCCCTTAAATCTTTCCCCTCTTCCCCCAAAACACACACCCTCTAGTTCTGGACTCCCCCCACCCTGGGGTAAAAGACCTTGTCTATTCACCCTATCTATGCCTCTCATGACTTTATAACCCTGTAAGGTCGCCCTTCAGCCTCCAATATTCCAGAGAAAATACTCCTAGCCTATTCAGCCTCTCCCTATAGCTCAAACCCTCCTCTGTCTTTGTAGGTTTCAGTTAGACTATTTTCCATCTCATTCTTCTCATTCCTGGGAGAGAGTCTGGTGAACTCTCATTACACTCCCTCTTTGACAGCAATATCTTTGTTGAGATACAGAGACTCAAACTGCACGTAGTATTTCAAGTGCAGTCTAACCAAGTTCCTGTAGAATTGAAACAAAATTTCCTACTCCATGCTCCCAACCTGTTGTGATTTTAAAAGTTGACACTGTTAGACTTAAATGCTTAACTGCACCTGCATGTTGGTCTTCAGCAATTTATTAACTAGCATCCAAGTACTTTTGCAAATCTGTACTTTCCAATCTCTCGCCATTTGAGAACTTCTCTGCACGATTGTTCTTAAGCCACAGATGATAACCTCACATTTTTGCACATTATATTCCATCTGTCATGTTCTGTTCTGAAGCAGGGTCACTGGACCTGAAATGTTAATGCTGTGTTCTGTCTACAGGTGCTGCAAAACTACCGAGTTTTTCCAGCAATTTTTGTTTTTGTTACTAGGAATGTCTAAGTTCTCCTGGATTTTTTTGCATCTTCCTCACAACAATGTTCTTGATTGATTTTCATATGATCTGCCACTTTGGAAACATTATTTTTGGTCCCCCACATCCATAGTGTTGTATATTGTGAACTGTTGGTGCCTCAAATATTGGTCTTTGCAGTACTTCACTAATTACAGTCTACCAGTATGGTTGAGTCATTTATTCATTCATGGATCTGTACTGGGGCTTCAGATTTTCACCACATACACCTCTATATTCTGAAGGATTTAAGTAATATTTGTTGACCCTAATTTAGAGGGCATAGTCATTGTGTGGAGAGGTACAGGACATTGCAAAGACAGCATAGATAAATGAAGTGGACAAAACTGCCAGAGAGTGTTCTCTGGAGACGTCTGTGATCCACCTGATTGCAAAATTTAAATTTAGAATTTTTTCTATGATGCAAAACTTGAAACCCTGTAGGAACTAAATGATAGCCTGCACTGATCTGTCTTTATGATCATACCGAAAACTAAAATGAAATCTGATTTGTTTTATTTATATATAAAAGTATATTTTGAGTATTTGTAGTTAATTTGGGGGTTAGTCTCTCATATATTTGCATGAGGCTGCAGATATTTGTGAACAGTATGACAAATTTAAATACGCAAAAAGACTGTTAGGTTTTAATCATCAAAACAAAGTTTAAATCTGTTTTCCAATACCATAAGAGATTCAAAGCCAGGGGAAAAAAAATCACTGTGATGTTTGTCTTTTTAAAATGCTTATTTAAGTGACTTTATCAAGTATCTTTTTCTTGAATTCTGGAGATAATTTTACGATTCCTTTCCAAATTTTCTGGCATGAAGCTTTCACAGTTCTGATGGTATAAAGTCTCTCCATTCCAACTTCAAGACTTTGTTATAAACTCCTGCAGACTAAAATCTTTTGCTCAGCCAACTGCCTTCCCTGAACTGACTTGATTCCCCTGCTAGGTGAGACTGAGCTTCAGGTTTTTCTGAGCTAAAATGTTGAATCTTAGGTTTTGAATTCAAAATTAAACTATTTGCCTTAATGTGTTCAGTCTGCTTGTTCAAAAACACAACAATATAAATGCTTTGTCCATTAACAAAGGGTTCTCCCCTGTACTCGGTTGCTGTCATGTATGTTTTTAGAACTCGTACCCTTGGATCACTATCCAAATGGCTTTGGCCTGTTTTTATAAGAGAAGCCTTCACAGACCTGACACCCAAATTCACGTCTCCATTTTGAAATTCACGTCCTTATTTATATGTTGCCTTATATCACAATCCAAGTTCACAAATCATGAATGGGTACAGGATGTTGTTTCACACTTTAATGGAATATGGCCTTTATGTCAAGACACTTTGATTCAAAGGGGAGGGAAGTTATTCAGTTTTGCGTTTCCTTGGTTAAGCCCCATCTAAAGCACTGCAATTTTGAGCACTCTACTTCAGCAAGGGTTTGTGGTGCATTGAGGATGTGAAGTCTAAATTAATCAGAATGATGCTAAGGTTTCAAGAGCTAAAATGAGAATTGGTTGCCTAAACTGAGTTTATATTTGCTTGAGTTTATGTAGTTGAGAATAATCTTTGAGGTGTTTCAAATGAAAAGCTAATTTAATAGATCAAATACAGAAATTCATTTCCTCAGAATCCAGAAGGGGATGATCACAAAATTAAAAGAAAATCCGGAGTATTTAGGAATGAAATTAAGATTTTTTTTCTTTGCACATTATAATGTGAAAGATGTTGTAGAACAAACCATTTGTTTTGAACTAAACATTTTTTTTTAAAGAGTAGAAGCTGGATGCTCGTTTTGGCTGAAACGCACCATCCAAGTTTCAGAGAGAAACTCCAAACTCATGATTCATTTCAAATCAGGTTGTTTTGTACAAAACTGACTCCAAGCTTCAAAAGTAAATAGTTGCCTGAAACTCATTTGTTGGTTTTTTGGAGTTTCCTTTCCAGGGAGTATTAAGAGAGTTTAATATTGTTTTGCAGTTGGATAGGTTGAGGGTGTTGGGGCTGGGAAAGAGGGAGCGGGGAAGGAAACTTGTCATTATCTGATTTCAGAAGCATGATTTTGTGCCATGATTCTTCAGTATTTCAGAAATAATACATTGAGCAATTATTCAATGATTAAAATATTTCAAGTGTATTCTAGGCACTCCCTGGCTCAGTGTCGTTAATGTTGGTTTGAAAGTATGCAAGTTCATTTTCTATGGGCCCCTTCCCTCTGGGATTTCCTTTTGTTCTTGTACAAGTGTAATCTGTTACAAACTTGAACATGGCTTTGTGAATTGAAAGTTATTAATGTGATATTTTACTCTTGTTTGCTTTGTTTTATCTTAATTGTTTCAAACACCAATTGAGGTGGCACAGTAGTTAGCACTGCTGCTTCTGTGCCAGATACCCGGGTTTAATTCCTGCCACAGGCAATTGTCTGCGTGGGTTTCCTCCCGCAGTCCAAAAATGTGCATGTTAGATGACTTGGCTATGCTAAGTTGCCCGTAGTGTTGGCTGAAGGGGTAAATGTAGGAGAATGGGTCTGGGTGGTTTGCTCTTTGAAGGGTCGGTGTGGACTTGTTGGGCCGAAGGGCCTGTTTCCACACTAAGTAATCTAATCTAATCTTAATTGAGCAGATTTCCATGTTTCGACTGTGGTAAATATGCAAAACAAAACCCTATGACATTGACAGTATTTTAAGCTGGATAATTGTTAACGCTCATTTATGCTTGTGCAGAAAAATGCCATAAAATTAATTATCTTGTGACAACTGCAGATTAATTAAAGAAATCCAGCATAGATTTAAAGGCAAGTGTTGCTTGAGTTTTTTGAGGTAAGCAGTTTGATGAAAGTAATGCTGTTGATATGTACATGGGCTTCCAGATACATTTGCTATGGTGCAACAGAATAGATTTGAACATAGTTAAGAGTTCATGGAATAATAGCAGCATGGATGCACCAATGGCTGAATGTCCGGAAACTGACAATGGTGAACAGTTGCTCTTCTGATTAGCAGGATTTGGAGATGCCAGTGTTGAACTGGGGTTTACAAAGTTAAAAATCACAACAGCAGGTTGTAGTCCAGCAGGTTTAATTGGAAGCACTAGCTTTTGGAGCACTGCTCCTTCAAGTGGTTGTGATTCTGATGAGAACTATCCAGGGTTAGGTGTGAGGATGCTTGCTCTTCCTGTTGCACTTTAAGGTATACTTTAGTATTATCTGCAGATTTTGAAATTATGTACCAAACTTGAAAGTCTTGTGAACAATGAGGAAAGTAGTATAAACTTTAAAAAGGCATAGGCAAGTTGGTGAAATGGGCAGACATATGGAAACTGAAATGTAAAGTGATTCATTTTGATCAGAGGAGAGATTGTAAAAAGGGTAATTTGTAAAGGGGGAGCTGGTGCTGAGGGGTCTGGATGTTTATGCGCATAAATGTTTGCAGTTGCCCTGATGTGTTGGGAGAGTAGTTAGTAAAAAGCATACAAAGTTTGGGCTTTATCAATAGGGATATGGATACAAAAGCAAGGAAGTTATGTCAAAACTGTCAAATACTGGTTCAGTTTGAACATGAGGCGTTGCATCCAGCTAGAGGTACCATGTTTTTAGGAAAGTTGTAAACTTATTGAAACTGGTGCAGCAGAAGAACGCCAATAATGGGGAACTTTAACCCGCAGGTTGGATAAGGTGGGAATGTTCTACTTGGAGAAAAGAAGGTTCTGTGTACAGAGTGGGGAAAACTGTTCCCTTTGGTTGAAGGATCACGGTCCAGACTGTATAGGTTTAATGTAATTCATAAAAGAAGTAATGGCAACATGTAGAAAAACTTTTGTCACCAAGCATGTCGCTAAAATTTGGAATGCATTGTCTCCACCACACTCAGGCAATCAATTGTGGCTTTCAAAAAGCAATTAGTTCATTACCTGACAAGGACAGAAAAAAATGTTGAGCTGTGGGCACCAGGTAGAAGAGTCGCACTAAGTTAATCGCTCCTTCATAGCCACTGCTGATCAAATGGTCACCTTCTCTGCTGTTACTATTGTAATATTGAAAGTCTCATGTAGACCATTCTCGTATTTCTAAATTCAAGGAATATAATGCTCTGCAATCTGACCCTATGATTTTAATTTTTTTTCATCCCTGGTATAATTCTGGTGAATCTGTTTTATACCCACTTCAAGGTTAGTTGTGACCTTTTCTGAAGTGTTGTGCTTGAAGCTAAACATTGATTTTTGAATGAGGGCTTTGTGAAAGTGAAATGTGACTTTAGGTTTACATTCCCATCCCTTAAGCTTCTGTAAACCTTTTGATTTCCTTTTCTACCAGTTTGAAAGCTTCTAAGTTACTTAGCTGGATGCCAATCCACTTTCTCCTCCACAATACATTGAATCCAAGAAATTTAAATTGAGGGACAAAGTTGCCTTCAACCTTCTCCATAATCCACTCTACTGGCACAGTTTTGTATTACTCCGCTCTCTGTTTTGTAACTTCTCCCATCTACGTTGTGTTATGTCACTGAAATGGTAACCTAGAACCCCAGAACCCTATCATGACAGATGATAAAATTTGAATTCAAATTTTTTAGAAATCTGAAAATGCTAGCCTAATGGCAACCACTTAACCACTGTCAATTGTCATTTAAAAAAACAAATATTTGGCTCACTGTCTTTTTTAGGGAAGAAAATCTGCCATCCTTGCCATGTCTGGTCTAAATGTAGCTCCAAACCCACAGCAATAATTGACTTTTTAATTGTCTTCTGGGGAAATAGGCTGTTAAGTGCTGGCCTAGACAGCGATGCCCACATCATGTAAACAATGTTTTAAAAAGCATGAGGTGACCAAAAGATCTCCATCTCAGCAGTGAAAGTTGCAAATTTAATTTAAGGGCAAGTGTTGTATAACCAAATGACAAATGTGTTGAAAAGTTGAGTCCTCAGTAAAGCTTGCTGTTGAATCCTTCTGTCACATACAGTCTGTTCTGATTATAACAACATGATAGTTCTGATTCTGTGCGATGCTATGGTGTAAGTAAATCCCGTAATAGCACCATTTAACTCAAAGGGACCAGAATCGTGTTATAGCCAACATAGGTAAGGAAAGTTTGCACTCTACAAGTAATTGTCTAAATTCTTCAATCATGTTATAGCCAATTTGCATTGAAGAAACATGTAGTATAGCAGAACCCACTGTACTACAATTAGTGTATGCTTGCCATATTTTACTGTCCAATTTCCCATCTTTCAGTTGCCAACTTGTGACATTGCCTGGATTTCGGGTGTTTTTAAAATTTTATTCAGTAATCTCTTGTGCAGAGTTTATTAAATGCTTTTGTAAATCTAGGTAACCTCTGCAGATACTCTGGTACGACATCTTAATTATCTATTTAAAAAATAAAAGCACTGGATTTATCAAAATAGATTTGCCCTTCACAAATCATTTAATTCTTGGTCATCTCATGCGTTTTAAACATTGTTTGTGATGTGGGCATTGCTGGCTAGGCCAGTACTTATTGCCCTAACTTTTCCAAGGACAGTTAAGAGTCAAACGTTATTGTTGTGGGTCTGGAGTCAGATTTAGTCCAAACATAGTGAGAATGGCAGGTTTCCTTCCCTAAAGAATAATGAGCCAAGTGTTTATTTGTGTTTTTTTTAATCAGTTGACAGTTGCCATTGGGCTAGCATTTTATTCCAGGTTTTTTTTTATTGAATTCAAATTTCACCATCTACCATGATGGGATTCTGGGATTCTAGATTACTATTGCAGTGACATTGCTATTGTTTCCCCTACATATTTGTTCAAATGATCTTACTGCAACTTCTCAATCCTCTGACTATTGGTAGATTATTTGATTATAGGACTCATTCTTCTCGATGCACTTGTAAAGGCCTTTAAGTGAAAACAAATACACAATACTCTGAACTCCTATTGCCTTCCCTGGTTGGATAGGATATCTAAGTTTATTAAAATTGAACCAAGGACCAATTGCTCTGATAAGTTCAGCACAGTACAACAAGATAGGTTTATTGACTTGCTCATTAGAAAGTGTACAGTTTTATTGTTTTAGAATTCATTTTACTGGAGGATTTGTTTGAATGTGGGGTGTTAATTATTGCTGAAAAAAAATTTGACTCGAGCTTAATTTTTTCACTTTCTGTCAAGTGACCTTAAGTCATTTGAAACAGGTGGATTTACTTTTTTTTAAAACCGTCAATAGCTGTGTTTTTAATCAATTTTATTTCTCTCTCTTGTAGGTCGAGAAACATTTTAGAGATTTGGAAAATCAGAAGTTAATGCAACAACGTTCACAAGCACAGCAAACACAGAAGGAAACTGCCTTGTCGTCCTGAGTGGCTTGGATAGGTCCTTTGCAGAGCTTGATTGGGGGAGGGGGGGATTTTTTTTTCCTGGGAAGGGGGTAGTCCACATGTTTTCCAGGGAGAATCTACAGTGAGCTGACATTTCCACTTCCAGAAGAGAATAGACTTTACAAAAGAAAAGGCAACACTTATTGTAACTTGACTAACTATAAATTACCTTTTTCCTTTGTTTGCTTTTTAAACAATTTAAAGAAAAGTCAGATATTTTGTTAATTTTATTTTTTACATGTTCAGTTGCTTTTTCATTTCGTCCATCACACTTTTTAGGTAGATCCTAAACTGCTGTTTGTGACCTGCACAACATACAACTTTCCAAACATTTGTTCAGAGTAATAACATTCAAAGGCGGAGGAAAAAAGCAAAGCAAGAAGGTAATTTAATGTGTTTAAGTGGTTGTCCCATTTAGGAGAGAATTGCTTTTTTTTGAGTCCTTTTTTTCCAGAAACTTATTCCCAGAGGAATAAGTCCAGTCTTTTTTTTTAAAAAAACGTCACAGAAAAGTCTTCCAGTGAAGAATTGAGTATCTGATGATGGAAGATTTGGCTCATTAGCTTATATCCTCTGACTGTGTACAGAATCGGTTTGTCTTGCTAAGACAGTGCTTACGGAGAGTGTGGCCGTTTTAAAGGATATAACTGTTCATGCAGTTTTGCATGTGTCATGTACTGTACACTTCATTAAATTGGAAGAAAAAGATGGTTGCCTGGTCTTGCATAATAAAATTAGACAGTAACAGTCATTTAAAAGTCCTTTTTATAGGCTGGTGAAGAATCTATGATAATGTATATTTTTATTCGCAGTCCCTGTCAGCACAACACTATAATATAAATTGGAGGCATTTAAAAAAAAATTTAAAGCTGAATCTGTTATTGACTTATTTTGATTGAGAAAATGAAATTAAAGAAAGTAAGAAGAAATTTGTAACCAGTGTTCTTTATTCTCTACTTTTGATTTTCCCATGGTGAGGAGTCTTGAGAAGGAATGATAACCATCAATCATTGTGCCAAGGAATATAATTCTTAATGTTCAAAACTCTGAGATCAGCAAATATCATTGTGTGGTATTGAAATTTAGCATGGAAGTTTATAAAATCAGCATCCTCCCCCAAGTTAAGTTTTTCAGGATTGTTTAAAAGGCATAATATTTATGTCCTTTTTATGTATGCCTTCTAAGCAAGGCTGTACAGTAATCCAAAAGTTATGGTGCACATATGGCTGCATAACAAATTTAGATGACCTGTACAGTTGAAAATAAAAATTGTGCAGCATTCCAAAAAAACTGAAGAGTATGTTCATCAATTATGTCTGAAAAGTATAGTTGATTCAAATCAAAGATTTCTATTTAAAATCCATTCACGATGAGATGAACTTGATATCAAACCAACGAATGAACTTTCAGAATTGGTACAAATACCAATTCAATTATTTTTATTTTACTATACTTAAGTAGCAGACATTTCTTACAATGTCTGTGCCTGTCTACGCACAAGTGTCATTTGGTATTTGTTAAAATAGAACGTTATCTGCTGAGTAGTACATTTAGTAGTGCATTTGATCCATTAGTCAGCAAATATAAATAAATGTGGTTGTTCACAATCCAGTAATTTTAATTAAAATTTGCTAAAAACACAATTGAAGGCGTTTTAATGCAATGTGGTTGAACGGCCTCATTCCTTTATAGTTTGGGAGGGTTCTCTGCAGGGGAAAAGGAATTTCAACATAACTTTTAAATTGTGAGTGTTGTGTTCTTTAGCTTCCTAATTTAGTAAGTTTTTTTTCCCCCCCCCCAGTATACGCTATGTTTGATATGTTTGTTTTCTCATTACTAATATTTTCATTGCACACACAAATTGTTTTCAATTGAAGGTATTAATTTTCCAGTAGTGCTCATATTCTGGAAACCACCTTCAGTGGAGTTGGGGGGGGGGTTGATGAATATTTTAATCAGTGAGTAAATGCAAAAATCTCTTTCTTTCTTCCCTTCCCTTAAAATGCCTTGGGTCTAAATTGTGAAGTATTCACCTTTTATGGATGGCTTGTTTAGTGTGAAGAAGTGGTGCAAGTTGTCTCTTGTTGGTTTGATTTCATTCTATCACTGGAGGCAGCACTTTGAATGCTGACCGTAGATGTATCCTGTTTCGTGGAGGCACAAAATGATACATAGAATAAGAAGGCTGTCTTTGGCTAATCTTGTGCATCTAGATGCCAAGCATGAGCAAATGTAAAGGCTGAGTAAGAAACTCTTTGGTAAGAAGATGAGGGATGTTTACTTCCTCACCTAAATTATGCTACACGGGATTTCTGCAACCCAGAGGATAATTTCTGCCATTGAAAGTTTTGTGGTGAACAACACAGATTGTGACAGGAAATACTAAGTTGCACTGAAACAATAACCTGGAACTTATGTCAAATAAGAGTGAGTACATGTGGTACAGTTTTGCATGAAATGCCAATTTTGTGCCTCAACAAACTATCCTTCCTTCATAGAATTTGCTGGAAAAGCTCAGCAGGTCTGGCAAATCTGTGGAGAGAAATCAGAGCTAACGTTACAACTGAATGACCCTTCCTCCGAATAGTTCTTGCCAACTTTGGCATTCAGAAGCAGATTTTAAGTTTCTCCAGTAAAGAAAATGCAAAATAAAGCTTCAGGTAATATAACAATGACAAATGGGTGATTCATCCATCTTTAAGTTACTAATTGCAGTGAGTTTCTAGACTAATCAAATTATTGAAACTGCTTACAGTAGTGGCTTTAAATTATTAGTTCATTCTATCTTTACCAAGAAGAGATTTATAAGGTATGCATATTGGAATGGGTAGGAAGGGAGAAAATCTTTGGCTGGGATGGAGCAACAAAGCAAAAGAATGCGTATGGAGATCCTGACATTTCTGATAATGAGGAAGTTGTCTACTTTTCAAATTAAAATTTCATGCACATTTTAAATAATTACAGTGAATTAGATCTATATTGTAAGCATGTTATCTGTTTTTTTCAATCTACTTAATATTGCTGGAAGGTCTAGATAATCTACTTGGCAAAGACTGTTCAATTTAACTTTCTAATATATTTAACAAATGTAACCATGCTTGTCTTTTGTAGTCTTAGTTTTGGTAAACCTTTTGTGTTTCACCTACAAACTGTTACATCTTTCATTTGCTGCAATTTCAGGATGATGGTGAAATAGTGGGGGTGATGGGGTAGCCTTTTCAAAGAACTGACACAATGTGAGTATGCTGAAATAGAGTTCAATTTTACCAGGTTTTGTTGTGGTAAAGATTTGTGCAGTACTTATGGATGCCCACTAGATGGCAAAATAGATTAGTTCTCTGTGATAAACGCACATCATGTTGGTTGCACTTTTATCTTTCAAACAGCTGGTTGTGTATTTTCTTAGGCTGGCAAACCAATTCTTAAACGGAAGGACCTCATTTTATGAACATGTTCAAAATTGGTAAAGAGAAAACAGATGAGTTAATTTTCTGATTGCAGCAAAATTATTTCATATGAATTGTTTTTAAAAACTTATTCTGCTAGTCATCTTGCACTTGTTTCATGTGCAATTCAATCACATCACATGTAACCTACATGGCTCGTATTGTAACAGTATTAGAAGTGCAGATACAAACCAGATGTTTTATTGATTAAATTCAATACCTTTACTTTGTACTTTGAGTTCAGAAGTGGACTGAAATCTGAAATCAAAAACCTTTAAACAGCTATGTAATTTATCTTCTAGGTTCTGAAGAAAGGTCTCTGGACTCAAAATGTTAACTGTTTTCTCTCCACAGATGCTACCAGACCTGCTGAGTTTCTCCAGCAACTTTGGCTTGTGTTTCAGATCTCCAGTTGTTTATTGTTTAGATTTGGGTCTGGATTACACTATTCCAAAGGCAACCTTGCCATTCCATTATCTGTTTCTCCTTCAAATTCCTTGATGTGTGTTTGAGAGGTGATGAGAGCCTGCGTTTCTACTATTCTTTGAAAAGATGCTTCCTAATAGTTGATCCAGATTTAAGATAGCCCTTCTATTGCTCCTAATCATAAATAATCTATCTGTGTGCTATCAAATCCTTTCAACATTTTAAACATCTGGATCAGATCATCCTTCAATCAATCATACCATTTTTAATATCGGCCAAATTTATATAATCTTGACATTTTAAATTACAATGTTTGCGATGTGAGTCTGCACTGAATCTCCAAGCTTTTAGTACCCTTTGTGAAGACAGGGTTTAAACTGAATGTACTCCACTAATAGTCTGGCCAAAGGCTTTAGTAACTGAACCATTACTGACCTTTTGTGATCCAGCTCCTTGAGATAAAGGCAAGTATTCCATTAGCCATTTCGATTAATCATAACTATGCAAGTATTTGGACTTACAAATGTCTTTGCCCTTCTACAGCTCCTCACCATTTTTGGATGACTTGGCATTGAACTTAATTTGTGCATTTTTCCAAGCACTTAAAACTACCAATTTCTGTAATTACAATTCAACACCATCCTTCCATCAGATGGTCAGACGTAGGGAATTTTGCCATTTGCACAATAGTCACCATTTGTGACAGTTCAGCTATGGAAGCTATCATAATCAGCAAGATCAAGACAACATTCGGGTTAGGGCTGACACGTGACCGGTAACTTCCATGTCATACAAGGCTAGGTAAAAACTATCATCCACAATTGACATCTGGGTCCAGAAATTGAACTGGACTAGCCATATAAATACTGTGATCTTTCTGCCCAGTGCTTATCTGCCATCTACAAGGCACAAATAAGGAACGTGGAGGAGTACACTCAATGTGCATAGATGGGTGCAGTTCCGATAACACTCCAGCTTTTCACCATCCAAAGCAAAGCAACCTGCTTGATTGAAGATGATAAATGGTGTGCCAGCGTTCATTCCCTTCAAGTGCAGCGGGCTGTGTCATCCACAATGCAATACAGTTACTCACTAGGGCTCCTCCAACAACATCCAAACTTGTGACATTACCACGTAAAAGGACAAGAACAGCAGTTAGATGGGAAACAGCACCACCTGAAGATTTCACATCCAAGTCACACATCAAGACTTGGAGTTGTATTCCTTTTATTGTCAGAGTTAAAATCCTGAAATTCCCTGAAAGTACTGTTGGCCATTATCCTGGAGGTGACTAAAATAAAAGCAAAAAACCATGAATGCTGGAAACCTAAAACAAGATCAAAGTTGTGGAAAATACTTGGATCTCACAGCATTCTGTGGAGAGAGATATTATATTTTAAATGGAGTTTGATTTCAGAACTGCAGGCCTGAAGAAGTCATCTTCTCTGCTCGTTTGTCTCTGCCTAGGTACTGTCTGACCTGTAGAGCATTCTTTGTTTTTATCTCTGTTACAGTACTCCTAAAATCAGGCAGAACTCTGAGGAAGAAGCAACTGCTAGAAAATGGATAGGCGGGTGGGAGTTCATTATCTGCAATCTGCTACTGAACCCAATTCACAGTACTGAAGGAAATACGTCATAAATTGACACCCTGATTGGGCTGCTCTAATGCTGGGATAAGGAACTAGCTAGATTCTCACTGGTACCAGCAGGCAGACACGAAAGATGTATCTTAATGTAACAGGTTAAATGTCTACACACTAACCCTATAAATGGTCTCAATTCAGTGCTGCTCTCGATGAAACTTATGCAAAATGAAGGCATTGATGTCCATGGAATTCTTTGAACAGCTTTGGATAGGATGCTGTGCAGTATTCCTTTTTTTGCAATGAATCATCAACCATTGGAATAAATTATCAAAATGTCGCAAGTTTAATAGAGTCATACAGCATGGAGACAGACCCTTGAAACCAACATGTCCATACCAAACTAAACTAGTCCTCCTTGTCTGTGCTTGGCCCATATCACTCTCAACTTTTCTTATTCATGTACCTGTCCAGATATCTTTCAGATGCTGTGACTGCATCTGCCACTTTCTCTTACAGTTCATTATAGATGCAAACCATCCTCTGGTGTGAGAAAGTTTCCTCCCATGTCCCTTCTTATTTGAACTCTTGCCCATCCTAGGGAAAAATTCTTTGCTATGCATCTTATCTATGCCACTCATGCTTTCTTAAACCTCTATAAGGTCACCCCTCAACCTCCGCTTCAGTAAGAAAAAAACTCAGTCTATGTCGCCTGTCCTTTATAACTCAAACCTCCCAGCTATACTGCTGCTCCGCTCTGGTTATGGAATGTTGCGACATGCAAGTTGCCTGCCACATCTCCAAGTACTCCAATAGTGACAGCTAAGCCTCCTTCACATTTGGGGGCCGAGAGTTATATGAAAGGGGGTGGTGCTGGGGAAGATACCTTGGAATGCAATAGGTAGATGAAGGTGGGTGTAATGGTGACAAGTCAGAGGAGAGGGTAGAACAGATAGTTGGGAAGGAAGATAGACAGGTAGGACAGATAAAGAGGACAGTGCTGAGTTGGAGGCTTGGATCTGAGTTAAGGTGTGGGGAGGGGAGATGAGGAAACTGGTGAAATCAATATTGCCATGTAGTTGGAGGGTCCCAAGGCAGAAGATGATGCGCCCTTCCTCCTGGAAGGGGTGGCTTGGATTTGGCAGTGGAGGAGGCCCAGAACTTGCATGTCCTTGGTGGAGAGGGAGGGGGATTTAGTGGTTGGCCACAGGGTGGTGGAGTTATTGGGTGCATGTGTCCCAGAGATGTTCTCTGAACTGTCCTGTAAGCTGGCATCCTGTCTCCCCGATGCCTAGGTAATATTTGAAAATACTGTGATTTGAATGTCTACAATAGTATGACGATTTATTTGCTGTAGAAGCTGGTTTGTTCTATTAAATATCCATTTAAAAAATTGTTTGCAGAGCTGTTTATCAAGGTTCTGAGGAAAGATCACAGGACCCAAAAGGTTTAATTCTGATTTATCTCCACAAACGCTGTCAGATCTGAGTTTTTCCAGCAATTTGTTTTTGTTTATCAAGGCTGTTGAGAAACGGATAGTGAAATGTGGCACTGTTTTTCAGCATTCAGTACAAATTTGGCCTTGGAATTCTGAAGATGTCAGGAAATGCAGGGGAAAAGTCACTTACCATGTAGCCGTTGCAGCATTTTGCTAAATGATTCTTTTCAAATACATTTGATCTAAGATTAGTCCAATCACAACCATCACCACAACCCACTCCCTCTCCTTTTTTTAATGTGAAAAGGATTTGGCTTGTGCTTCTTTTATCAAGTTTTTCTAACATTAAAAAAGTTACTTTTGAGGGGAATGGAGGTTAGTGGGGTTTAATGCTGTCAAAGGATGACCATTTCCGTCAAGAGTAACTTGTCTGAGACATTTTCCATTTTATTGTTTCCCTTTCGTGGCTGTAATGAGCATGTGCAAAACATAATTTTTAATCCTAAAAAAAGCCCCTCCCCCATCCTTTTGTTTTCTGTTTCCAAGATTCAGTTGGTTAGAAAAATGTCACCATGTCAGGACAGAAGAAATGTAGGGCTTGAGACATGCTTAACCTGTGTTTTCATCTTTGTGGAGATAGTGAGGTCTGCAGATACTGGAAAATCAGAATCAATAAAGTGTGGAGTTGGAAAAATCACAGCCGGTCACGTAGCATCAGAGGAGCAGGGGAGTCAACATTTCAAGTTGGAACCTTTCATCAGGGTATACTTGTTCTTAGTTGTAACCAATGAAAATATCTGTATGTAGATTAGGTGTAACATTGATGGAATATGTAGAAATCTGTCATCTTCACTGCTAACATGATTCTAACCTAAATTTAGGATACACTCTCTCCCTTCAGTGAGAGAGGACATTGCAGGTACACAAGCCACTAGATGCTCTTGCTTTTGTTTTTGTTGCTTTCCATTTCAGCATTAGTGCTCATCACAGTATTGACCATCTGTTCAATTGCTAAGCTTTTATACGTAATGTCTTGAGTTTTATCCTTTGCACATCCTGCTTTTCTGTGGCTTAACATCAGCTGCAGCTTTTGACATTGTGTCTTCAACTTTATTTGCAAATAATTCTGGAAAAATACTTCCATTGCTTCCCACCTCCCTAACATTCTTAAATATCTTATTTCATTATTAGTTCAGCTTATGCTTCTCTGAAGCATGTTGTGTTGAAGATGCTATTATAACTGTCTGTCTCATTTTTGTCAATCTTTTTATCATCCAAAAATATGAAATTGAGGTTGCTCCCCATAAGATGTGTGCCTAATTCTGCTCCTCTTGACTCAGCTCTGCCATTCAGTCATGGCTGATATGTTCTTAACCCCATTTCCTGCCTTCCCCTTGTAACCCTGGACCCAATCAAAAACATTTATCTCTATCTTAAATACAATTGATGTCTTGACTCGACCACCTTCTGCGGTAACACGTTCCACAGATTCACTACCTTCTGAAGAAATTCTTCCTCGTCTCTGTTCTCTTTATTCTGAGGCTGTGCCCTTGGGTCCTACTCTCTCCTACTAGTAGAAACATCTCCGCAGCCACTCTATCCAAGCCTCTTTGTATTCTGTAAGTTTGCAATCAAATACCATCTCATCCTTCGACACAGAGTCCTTAGCTGCTACTCATATGACAAGCCCTTCAGCCCCTCACAACCCTCCTGGACACCCCCCTCCGCCCTAAACACCAGTGCATCTTTCCTGAGATATGAGGCCCAAAATTACACTCTATTCCAAATGCAGTCAGACAAGAGCTTCATACTGCCTCAGCAGAATATTTCTGCTCTTGTATTCTAGCTTTACTTGAAATGAATGCTAACATTGCGTTTTGCTTTTCTAACTGCTAATTGAATCTACATGTTAACCTAACGAGAATCCTAAGCAAGGACTCAAGACTCTGTGTTTTCGAAAAAATCCACTGCATTTTTTTCTAGAGCTGCTTTAGCATAGACACCTCCCAGAAGGTGAACAGTGGTATCTTCCCCATTGCTGCTGCTTTGAGATTGTACAAGAAGGACTTGGAGAACTTTCCTCACAATCAGCTGAGCCATGACTTGGTGCTCTGGTTTCTTTTTTGCTCAGTGAATTTCTGGGTTAAGTGTCTAACCATGCAGCCTTGCTGTTTTTGGTGAGTTCCTGTTCTACACTTTATCTGTAATTGAATTGAAAAGATTGAATTGATTAATTTTATCATGAAGATCACTTGAAGTACTTCAGAGCTAATAAATTGTTTTGAGATGTTTTCAGTGGCTGCAATAGTTGCAAAGAGAGTTATGCCAAATCTCTTATCTGTTGGGGATAGGGGCATAAGCTCCATGTGGAAAACAAAGTAAAGGAGATCTTCGTCCTCTGTGAGGATGCTGTGATCAGACCAGATGAGTCAATAAGAAAAATAAAGATAGGGTCTGGGGATGACCTTGAGTACCTGGATCTGCTGGTAGTGAGTCAGCAGATCAAGATGAGGAAGTGTATCTGCCTTTGCTAAGGCTGTAAATGCATCCACTGAGAGAGTGGCAGGGTCGTCTAATTAAGTCCGTTGATTGTGCCATGAATGTTGGCCAGAAGAACTTGTTCTCTTCAAGCAGTCCCCAGATTATTCATATTACACATATAGACAGGTTGTCATCTTGGTTTAAGGTTGCATTGTCAGAAGTATTATTTTTCAATGTAGTGTTTCCTCAGTACTGCACTGACAAGCTGGCGTAGAGTTTGTGACCGCTTCTTTGATTTCCATTTAAAATTAGTCAAAAGCCAGAGAGGCAGTGCTTCAACCTATTTGTACTAGGTGTTGAGTGGCCTAACTATTGATCTTTTGAGTGGTTTCTATTAATATCTTTAAGGATGACGCAGAATTATTTTTCTGGAGTGAAGTAAGGCAGCAATACTGTTCCTAGATGGGGGGGAGGGGCAGGGGCAGGGGTAGTTCTGGCATTACTTCTCTCCAACATGTCTTCTACCTTCAGATAATAGCTGCATGGTTCCCTATCATTCTGAAATTGAGGTGTCAGTAGCTCACCATTAGCGTTAAAATAATGGCAAACTAAAATGTCCCTTCAATTTTTTTTCAAGTTCTGCAGTGTTTGAACAATTATGATGGTTAAGTCTTGTAAAGAAGAAATGGTGCTGGCTAAGTTTAAGGATTATAACATTTTTGACAAACTTTTTTTGGATAATGTTTCAAAATCACAAGGAAATGATTAACACCATGCAAGATCCATAGATAAAAGAACCACTCTTTTTAATTCAATTTTATCCTCCTTTTTAGATGTATTGCAGAAAAACAGAATCCTTGAGACCTAGTTTGATTTACCTTTTAGACATCAGGGCTATCAGCATCTTGCATTCAGCTCCACATTTGTAAATCTTTGATCTTTTCGATTAAAGTAAGACAGTTAATGATATCCACAAAACTGAATTGTCACACAACCCCCAGCCTTGCCCCTCAAACTCTTTTACTACTACTTTTTAACTTGCAGAAAAATGTTTTTTAAAACTTTCACCTAGACCTTCTCTCAATTCGTTGACTGAAAACGAACACCTTCCCACTAGCTTTTTGCTCGAACTCTGACTAACATTAGCGGTTACGTGTTCCTGAACAATATTTGCAATACTTTCCTTAGTCGCTCTGCATATTGGAGTGCTGATCAAATGTTTGGGGTGAGGGTAGAAATGTAACTTGTGCTGTAAAAACATTGACAAATAAGAACAGATGCAATGTAAGCCATTTCTGTATCCCTCTGTATGTGCACTCAAAATGTGTGGCACTTGGCAACTGGTGATCAATGACAATGCCATCCTTCATGGACACAATATTTATGAACTGTTTCAAAAGGCCTTTATAGACTGTTGCAATTAGTACAGGAAACATTACTTACAAAAACATGAGCCTGAACTAAATTCTTAATGGCTAGTTACCAAATATATTCTTTGTAAGCTATCAGTTTTGTTCTCACCAGTCATCATATATATTTTGCTATTTTCGATATGCATTAGAAATTAATTTATAAGACCATAAGACATAGGAGTGGAAGTAAGGCCATTCGGCCCATCGAGTCCACTCCGCCATTCAATCATGGCTGATGCGCATTTCAGCTCCACTTGCCAGCGTTCTCCCCGTAGCCCTTAATTCCTCTAGACGACAAGAACCTATCAATCTCGGCCTTGAAGACATTTAGCGTCCCGGCTTCCACTGCACTCCGTGGCAATGAATTCCACAGGCCCACCACTCTCTGGCTGAAGAAATGTCTCCGCATTTCCGTTCTGAAATGACCCCCTCTAATTCTAAGGCTGTGTCCACTGGTCCTAGTTGCTTAAACTTTGAAAATTAATAGTTTCAAATGTGATCTCATCAGCAATGTAATAGTTGGTATCACAGTGAAAAATACTTTTATGAACATTACCAATGTAACATGCATATACTGAAATTATTGAATTGTTATAATGGAATATTACAAGTAAATGGATGTCCCAAAGCAATGCACGTGGGGAGGAGGAACTGAAACGTTCAGGTCAAATCTGGGATCAATTATTATTGCAAGATTAATCCATTTTAATGTTGAATATTCCATTTTATTTTAATACTTTTATAAACGTCAGCATTGACATTTATATTTGAAATTTCTTATGCAAATTTGTTCTTTCCTGCCAGCAATACCGCTACAAACCCCACAGCAAGGACAATGCAGTTACAATGTGCTATGTTTTGACCTTCAGTGTGAATATTCAAATTTTGTGGAACACACTGACAAGTGCACCAGATGTGCATTTTTAATACTTTCTTTGCCAGATTAACAGTAATGATCCAGTTTGTTAAGGAATATATTAGTGTTATTATCAGAGAAATTGGGACTAGAATCCAATTTAGCCAAATGCTTAAAGTAATATGGTTTAGCTCCAAATTCTAACTGCTAATTTGAATTCTGCGGCTCTGGTTTTGAGGACCTTTTGTCAATATGGTGTGGTCAGTTGGTGTGATAGGCCCCTCTTGATTAACCACCGTTGAACACCATTTGATATAGAGTTTCTGGTTTCAAGTACCTTCAGTCTGTTTCTTTCCAACGTCTTAGGTTACAGTTTCCACAGTACCATTTGACCTTATCACTTTCAAAGTCTTGGCTTGAAATCAACCACTTTTTAGTATATTTGCTGAGAGTGATTTAAACAGCATAGAGATCCTAGCTGTAAAACCGCTCTTTCATAAGACTGGATGGAAGTATCTCTTACTTTATTAACATTTTATGTACTGCTTTTTGCATGTTATCTTGGCGAGTCAAGTTCTCTAAGCTGCACATGCACATTTAAATCATTAAAGGTAAGTTACTTACATTAAAATGGATTGGAATGACAATATCATTGTGCAGAAATTGATATCTCTGTAAATGTGCTATCTATTCCTTCAGAATCCTTTACTCCTGCATTCACTCACCTTCCATGTTAGTAACTGATCTGGGCTCGGTGCCTTAAATCTCACCTTCGACGTCATGGAACCTTGTATTTCTAAGTAATGCACTTTTAGATCTCATGGGTATAATCATACAATTTTGTAGCTTTTCTGTTGGATGTAGACTTCACAGTTACCCTTTTACTTATGCAAAATAATGAAGCTTTCTACGAGAAAGTAGAAGAACAACAACTAAACAAGACTGTATTAAACTAGGAGTTGTCAAAATGCCATCTTACAGATCTGTAATTTACAAAGTTCAATTCTATTTACCAAAGTGAGAGCTCAAACTCATTACTGTGGAAGGACTTCACCTTGAACAGGCGTATTGGTATATCTAATAACCTTCTTTGTTCAACCTAAAGTGTCTCGTGTCTCTGCAAAGGAAAGGGATGCAGACCGATCAGGGAGGATGTATTTATGTAGTTGTTAACAAGCCATCAGTGGGCCGATGGTCATTTTTGGCTTGTCGTATTTAAAAAGGAATATTTAGCTTCTGTTGTCTTGGTTAATTAACATATTTCCTTTCCTAATGTTGATTCTAACTCTACCTTAGGTGGTTTACAGGACATTACCCTGACAACCTACTCCAAAGATGTCCGCAGAGGCTCTGAACATTAGTTTGATTGTAGTAGGGTCTGAACTCCAAATCATTACTTTACTTTACCATCAACTCCTTTGCATTTTAAGTGACCATTCTTCTTCCATGTGTCTGTTCAGCAAGTATTGGATAGATTATTCTGTGGTAAGAACATCACCACTGAACCTTTTCTGGCAGTGGATCTTTGGCTGTAAACCTGAAAGCAACTCCCCAACTCTCCACCTTTTGATACCATTGAGTTACTGAAGCCAGTTACCAATTCCTCATCAACATTCTGTGTAATAACCAGTTCGTGTTAGAATATGATTCAAATTTGGTATTTCTGTATTGATCATTGCATTTGCTAACAGTCATTGGAAGAGTACATACTGAAAATTCAAATCCTGAACAAAATAGCTAGTTATTATGCCAATTATTAAGCCAAACCTTTGGAACAGAAGTAGCAGTTCCCCATTAGCTTATTATAAGCAATGTTGTATTTATTTTCCCTTACTTTGTTGTTAAGTAAGAACTGGCAACTTATACATGACGCTGGTGGTTGTCGTGGCCATTATCCATGCCTCCAAGTAGAAGGATCAATATCGTGGACCTAAACCAATTTGTGATTTGTTGCCCACAGGAAAAAATGTAATGCAAAACAAAAGACTGCTAATAAAGCAGCAAATGATGTCCTTTAACAGGTGTTTATTTATTGTCGTCAGAAGGTAAATAGACTAATGAAACTTGGAAACTATCTTTGAGTATTTTAGCTACTTCAAACCCTGTTAAAGTAAAAATTCTGATATGATAATGAATAGTTTACCACCCCTCCCACCTCCCCCCCCCCCCCCCCCCCCCCCACCCCAAAAAACCCACTGGAATGTTACTTCAGTAGCACTATAGCAGTTGCACAATGCTTTTTTTATTATTGAGAAAAAAGATTTTAAACTTTTTTACAAAATCACTACAAAATAGTATAACAACTTTATATTATAATGACAATGATAACAGTAGACAAACTCTACTCCACAAACCACTGAGAGGAGAGAAAAAAAAATCTACAATTCAATAAATAACTAAGAAAAAGAAAATTAACCAAGTTAAATCAAGGTAAATTAAGTTCTATTCAGTTAAGTTACTGCACACAGTGCAATCCCAACCGAGCTCCTGACCACCGGGAGCATTAGTAAGCAAACCCGTATTTGTTCAGGATTCTCCAACACCAGCTCATTAGAATGTTGTTCTTTGTACAGAATGAAAGAATATTAAATTGTTTCTTCCCATGCATGTCCAAAGAGGGAAGATTTGGCAAACCCAAGAGGAGGAACACTGGATCCAAATTAAACACAATGCTCTTAAGTAACTATTATTCATTTACCAATGTCAATTGATCTCTACCATGTAACTGAGCTCTATGTACACATTGGCCCTCAGTAAATCATTTCATGTATTACACAGGAAACAAATAGCTGGCAGTGTACTTAGGGTGGTAGCCCAGTCTCGTGACCCTCTAATACAAAAAGATGTGTAAACTTCTTCACAAGCTTTTCCTCTAAAATTCAGAAACTGTGATTAAATTCATACCAATTGTGTTGGCTATTTATTTTCCTGTAATGGATGTTTCTTTGATCCTTTGCAGATACTGCATTTCTTTTGAAACAGTTTGTGCAGATTGCGTATCCTTCCTACTTGCTGAGAAGCATCAAGTTTACTGTGGCATGTCAACTTGAATTTTCCCCGTTCATTTTCAAAAATTGAACATTCACCATCTATGTTGGTGGTGGTACAGTGCAACGTTACTACAAATCTTGAGTTGTAGATCTAAGTTGGTCATTCATGGATGGGTAGATATAAGCACTGGCTTTCTGGCATTCTCACTGGTCTCTTAAGGCCCTGACACTTCTCTCTTTGAATGTTGAGATTGCTAGATTGAAGTATCTCCATTTGGATATTTCCCAGAACTGGTTTTCTCTGTATAGTAAAGCCTAACTTACCAGTTCTGAGATTAGCTTTCAGATGTCTATGTATCTATGTTTTGGGATGTCCATTGCTGGTGATTTATGTGTTTGGTGGAATAGGGAACACTGTCTTTTCTATGTGGGATCCTCCCTACGAAGTACATGGATGACCCTGTGATGCTGAACTCCTGCATGCATGTCTGCTGGATAGCGTTTGACACATGAGCTTTCTGATGGAATTAAGAGTCTAGGGTAATTTTAGAATGAACTATAATAGTAATTGATAAAATAGATGACCATTGTTTAGTCTGTCATTTGTCACTATTTGTGTGTCAACAATCATGTTCCACCAACACAGTTTTTGAGCAGCAGTCATTATTGCACTTTCCTTATTTTTTACAAGTTTGTTACCTTAAATTTCCACCAGGCCTATCGATAGCTGTGGTCTAGATTATATTCCCTGAAACACACAGGCTCAGCAATTCTCAACTGTGGGGGAGCAGAGCTGTGTTGTTGAAAGCAACATGCCTGTAAATTACTGCTGAGAACCATAGCAGGTTCATTATCTCAAACCTGCAGTTCTGCTGCCGCCAGTAGGTTTCTTAGAAATTGGTGCTCTCATAAACAGCATCCACTTAACTCATTTGTAGTGCTGTTTTAAAGCGAGCATGGATGTGTAATAAAGAAACAGCAAGGTTGCTGTTGTAGTGGAATCTCCATGGGGAGCAACTTTGAAAATTTACTTGTCATTCGCAAAACTCTTTTTGTTTGTAATCAAGATATGGACAATTGCTTTTAAAATTGCAATTGCAGTTTGCAAATAATTGTGGAACTCAATATGGGAGTTCTTAGAAGCAGGAGAAGACATAAAGTTATTAACACCGATTAATTCTGCTAACTTCACTTCTTGAAATGTTTGTTAGGGCATAAGCACTGTCCGCTTTACACATGTTATGTAAGAATACATTTCGTATTTGCAACAAGCTCAGTATAAAGCAAGTTGTGACCTAGTTGCAGATTTTTATTTTTGAAAATGCAATCAAAACTATTCCATGTAGCATAATTGACACAACGTTACAAATCAGCCCACAGCTTGAAGTCAGTTCTAAAGTTAATTGCAATAATTTTCATAATTAACATTGGAAAGCTTTGAGATTTACCCGTCACTCCTTTGGATACAATGCTTGTCCTTTGACGAATTGGAGATTAACTGCTCATACCATTCATTTAACTCATTTTATTATCTGGCTGTGAAGATCAATAAAATGTCTGGTGTGGATTTGAAATTGAGTTTTATTAAGAATCTCTTTTGCTGTCAGAATGTTGAAGTATGCTGCTAGCTCAGTCATACATCTGGACTAAAATATTCTAAGTGTATTTAAGTTCAAATAAAACTCCTATTGGACCAAATAGTTTCTTACCTTTCTAACAAATATTCACCTTTGTTTGTAATAACCAAAAGTGTCATTATGAAGTTGCATATCAAGGCCATGAATAATTAATTGTTTAAATTAATGTTGCATTGTTCTTGATGGATCATGTAAGCTGAATGAATGTAATGGATACTGGTAGATACTTATTCAACACAAGGTGACATAAATAATGGATAATTCTCTCTTGTTCAAGTTTCTTCATGATAGAAAATCTTTCAATTTATTCTGGGTCTCAAGACCATTGAAGGTCCTTTTTTTATTTTTATTTGCAGATGTGTATAGTGATATACCAGGATTTCCTGTGGGCTTCATGACGTGATGTCAGGACTAAATTGGGGTTCTGTGCCCTCCACTGTTTGGAGCTAGAACGAGGAGGCCAATTTTCTGGCATTGATCTATAAATTGGCCACCTTCAATCTTACTGTTTGATTTGGGCATGTTCCTATTGCAGCCATGCCAAATGTGGGGACAGGTGGGAGCTACTTAGGTTGAGAGTGAGAAGAAATTACTTTTCAGAGCAACCAAGAATGCATGCTCCTCAATTTGGAGCAGAAAGCCCTCTGATGGCTTTCTGCTTGGGAGAACAATATGTCATTGCAGTCAGTCAAATGCCAGCAAGTGTTCTAAATAGCCTTTAATTAGGGCTGTATCTAGACAGGTTGACTGCATGGACAATCAACTCTCATTCTGCCCACCTCTCAGAAACATTTGAAGGGGCAAACCCAGAACAGGTGGTCCCTGCTATTTTCCAAGTAATCCAGCAGTCTCATTCATTACCTCCAATCCTGCTGTATGCTGGGCTGGGAAGACAGACTTCAAAAATGTAAAGACGATGTTCATGTTTACTGAAACTAGGCTAAGAAATTTGGAATATTCCTATCTGAAGTGTTGCAATATCTCAATCATGTCTTCAATATAGTGTTTATTTACTTAAATCTCAAACTCAACTGTTTCAACCCATTTACTACTTAACTAAGGGCTGCAGTTATGATGTTGCTAAGAATTTAATTTTGGAGTATAAATATTTTCAAATAAACTGTTCAGAGATGTTTTTACACACCTCTGGAACAGGTGGGACGTGAGCTTTGGCCACCAGGTGGTGAGGTAGGAAAGTTGCTCAGAATTACGTGGATAATTTACTGGATGGAGTGTAATCTAGGTCTAGGGAGACAGCTTTGGATATTTCCCAACACAGTTATAGTTGCTGGGGACTTTATAAATTTCAGTGTAGTATTCATAAGTCATGCTCAGAATGGAATTAAAACAACAAACCTTTGTATGAATTTATTGGAATTATAAGTAAATTAGTTGATGAGCACTTAAATATTTTTATGCCCTCCTTGCCATCTAGACTGCTCTTGCATGTCAGGCAGCCATGTTTGCTAGATGTGAAACTGTTCAACAAAGCAGTCGACTGATTTCAGACATCAAGTTTTGAATATGGTTTACAGGTAACAATGTTTGAATATCTGTTTGTGTATAATCTACCCCTCATAACATGCTTCTCGAGGCAAAATAATTCCCAAACACTACAAGATTACAATGTTTGCTACTTGTTTTCTATTTCTTACACCTTTGCTCTTGCTCTCTTCCCCTTGACCCCCCGGCCCTAATCCATTCTGTTCCTTTCTCTTTTATTCTCTGGGTCTAATCTGATTTCAATTTGCAGTGTATCCTTCTTGATCTTTCACTCTGTATTTTTCTTTACCATTAAATTTATTAAACTGGCTCGCCAGTCTCTATGCTGCAATTGGTCAGTGCGTTCAGCTATTAATCAAAAGGTTGGTGTTTGAAATTGCCCAGGGGCAGAGTAATCTCTGTTCTCACTGCATTTGTGTTCTTTAAAGTGGCACAGTGACTCAGTGGTTAGCACTACTGCCTCAGAACACTAGGGACCCAGGTTCAATTCCCACCTTGGGCTACGGCCTATGTGGAGTTTACACATTCTTCCATGTCTGTGTGGGTTTTCTCTAGATGCTCTGGTTTCCTCTCACAGTCCAAAGATGTGCAGGTTAAGTGGATTAGCCATGTTAAATTGCCCTTAATGTTAGGTGCAGTAGTCAGGGGTAAAAATATAGGGTAGGGGAAAGTCCACTCATTGGAACGTCCGTGTGGACTTGTTGGGCCAAAGGGCCTGTTTCCAGACTGTAGGGAATTGAATTTTTTAAAAAAACTGAGATGGATGAAGGTAAAAATTTGGAGCAATTGAAGGTAAAGACTATGGCAACTCTTCCATTGACATGAATGGTGGTGGTTTAACCTGAGGGGAGATATTGAGAAGGAGAGTCCTTTATGGTAGCCTCAGCCAGTGTGATAATTGAACCCACACTAATGGTGTCATTCTCCATCACAAACCAGCCAGCTGAGCTAACTGACCCCTGACAGATGGACTATAGAGCATAATGTTCAAGAGATCCCTGATGAAATATCGTCAGGGTGTGCCATTGTGATTTTTCTATTTACTGGAGAAGTGTAGTTTGAAAACTGGGAAATGTCGTCCAGTTATGTTTCCAGTTTGCATAGCCTCATTCCAGCATTTCCAGAATGTGCAAACAATAGAGCCATTTAGATAACTGGATGACCATTGTAACATAACAGAAAATGGATGCTAAAATTTGGAGCAATTGAAATATTAGCCATTTAATCAATGAGAATGATATGATAAACAAGAAATACCAACTCTATTCATTCATGAGTTGTGGACACCACTGGCTGGGCTGGCATTTATTGCCCAGCAGTGATTATCCTTGTGCAGGTGGTGGTGTGACTTGCCGTCTTGAAAACTATACAATCAACAGTAAAGTAGAATTTAGTTCTGAAGCGGTCATTTCGGACTCAAGATGTTAACTCAACATCTCTCTCCATAGATACTGCCTGACTGTTGAGTTTCTCCAGTACTTTGATTTAATTGAATTTAATTTTGAATTTAAATTAAATTAGTCTTTATTTAAGTAAAACCTACATTAGTTTAGATGGCAACTTAATGACCTACATATGATGGAAATTACGTATCTTAAAACACATTTGAACAATTTTTGTTATTTTGAAAAGTGTTAATTGTTTATATCTTAAATGAGTTAACACCTTTGTTAAAACTAGAAATGATAAAATGTAGTACATTCTTATGACATTGCCAACCATTCTGACTTTTGTTTTAAGATGGGCTGGTTCCTGGAATACGTCTTACTTTACTGATACTTTTTTAAATTGATAGATTTTGAATTTAGAAAAAAATGTGTCGATGGGTGATTAGGCTCAACTCTAACTGCATTATGCAACTTTTAGAAATAATTCAATATTGAGATTTGGAGGATGAACGCATTAGGTTGGTATTAGCAGGGATATATACAGATTATGTTTCAATTTGATGGAAGTGGGAAAACAATCTGTTTATAGCTATCTTGGGAAACCTTGTGATCGTGCATAAGAGTAAATGGACTCATTCCCTGCTGTGCTGAGATTCAATTGATATTCAGTGTCTTGCTCTGCTGAATATAAAAACAGATCAGTAGGAAAGAAATTTTGCAATTATTTTCGTCATTGACTAAGAGCCAAGGTTAAGAATTTTGCTGAACTGTAAGCAAAAATGTAAATTATTCATACTGGATCTCATGTATGGCACTCTTGCAGATTTGTCACTTCTTAATCCAAATTCTTCTCTCTGGGTTTCAACTTGATTGCATAACTTCCTTATTTGACATTTGGTGCATGCTGCCTTTTTGTTTCGCAGATGTTCGATTTGCTGTCAATGTTGTGAAGTTGACATTGAGTGTTTTGCCCGGATCATAGCCTGTGTAATCATAATCTCTCCAAATGTAAAGTGGTTGCAATGTGCAGAGGAGTTTGCTTTCTAATTGATTTGCAATTAAGCCTATTTCTTTGAAGATACTGACACAATATTTATCAAAGATATCTTGTGTAAATTTTGACTCCATATTATTGCTGCAAATGATCAAGTTAGCTAATAATTTTCATCCTGTTATCCCACTTAAAATGCTCTGTATGACTTGAATTTTTAGATTAGCAGATGACACATGGGTTACCTGTCCTCAGGTCCATTGCAATGTTGATATTCTTCTCCCTCCTTGTATGTCCAAAGATAATTGGTATTTCCTCTTGCCCTTAATGGCGCAAAAATGATTCGGATGCACCCTCTAGGAATTCACGCACTTCACACTATACTTTATGTATTAGGTATCAGCCTTTCATTGGCCATAGATATGTTTCAATCTGATGGGGTAAGTTTTTTTTTACGCTTCCCAGAACAATCGTTATACAGACAAGCCCATTCTCATCTGGCCTCAAATCTTTACTTGCTTGCTCATATTTTAATTGACTATCGTTTCAGAAAGGAGACGTGTACCCAGGTTTGCACTTGAGATACAAGTGGACAGAATGTGTGCCTCACTATCTCTGCTTGTATGTATCTGTAGTTTTTAGAGGAAACTGAAGGCCATTCAAAGAATACACAAGCTGCTTTATGTATCTTCACATTACATTTTGAGAACATTCCATTATATAAATAAACTCCTGGTTTTAGCACCGCTTCAGTGATGGTATTATCTAAACTGACTGCAGTGTGTTCAATCCCCATTCAGAGACCTAAAATAATCTAGACTGACTCTTCAATGTAGTACTTGGGTACCATATTGGTGGTACTATGTTTGGATTAGGCGTTACACTGAGGCCTCACCTGCTATCTAAAATGGATGTAAGTGGTTCCATTAAATTCTAGGAGCAGCAGTGGAATTCCTTTCGCTCCCTGGCCAACTTTCTGTCCCTAGAGTGAATTATCTGGTCATTAATTTCACTGTGTGCAATTTGGCTGCAGTATTTTCTGTATTAGTGACTACATTCCAAAAATATTTATTAGCTGTGAATTGGTTTGAGAAGATCAGTTGCAATACAATGCAAGATATTTCTGTGCTGAAAGCTTTGCAATTACTTTACTCAAAAATCCTATTCGGTGTCACAATATCAAAAGCCTATTCAAACCTGAAACTGGATTAAATCAACTACAGATTAAACGTAATTCTCATTGTCACTTTCAAAGATAAAGTGGAAATAATCTGGCATGGACTTGATGCCATTGATAGAAAATTCTATTTCCACTTTTGGGCACTGGAAAAGTGAGAATGGGGAGAAAACTGAAATTTTGGAGGTTATGGAACACTCTCACCCTACACCTCATCAATATGTACCTCACTACTTAATAGGTGAGAGATTCCAAGCTTAAAACTAGCTCATTCTGATTAGCAAAGAGATGCATGTTGAAAGTGAATTAATTTAAACAAAATTTTCTTATACATTTTTAATAAAACTAGAAAAGTATAAAAAGCCCTGCTCCCTTTATTTTAATTGATATTAACAAAACTGGCATCTGCAAACAAATGCATTGATCTTTATAAGAACAAACTTAAATAAACTTTTTACTCAACTATATATTAAACTCCAAACGGGGAGAGAGCATGACATTTACAGTACCAACCACAGAAGAAAGTCGTGGGAGAAAATTAACATTTAGCTGAGGTCAGTTTTATTTGTGAATGTTTGCATGCACCAGTTCATTGTTGATTTCCTGTGACCACTGGATTGTATGCCAAAACAACTGGACTGGAATTTCTTGTTGATTTTCAAATCTTTCCTACACCTGTGCATTGGTAAATGAGGTCTTACAGATTAGTATATTTGATATGACTAGAACAAATGTTGCATAATAATAGCTGTAATGTACCTGACTTTTAAATAATTAATCTCAATTGAAAGTAATCTTAATATAAAATTAGATGTCAATGTGAGGATAGTCTCCAGGTATAGCATCTTATGTGATCACTTCAGAAAGGTATGATAGGTGAAAATAGAAGTTCATTGGAAGGAATTTCACATGTGACAGCCTTAGCAGTATAATGCGATCAGCAGTAAAGCAGAACCATCAGATTGGAAGCAGCTTTCGTCATGCACAGTGGGGTAAGTGATAAACTCAACTGATTGTGTAGCATCTAAATTAAGATAGGCAGCTCTAATTAATTGTTACCAATCTAACCTTTGTAGTATTACGAAGTTAAAAAGTACTAAAAATGCTGTAAATCTGAAATAACCGGAGAAACGGACTCTCCAGGTCAGTGGAGAGAACTGAAGATTTTCATTGAGACACAGAAAATAAGAACCAGATGATTGGTATATTCATTTAATCTCCCCTTTTGAGATTATATAATTAATCTGCTGTATGTCTCGAATTATTTTGGTTGGATCAGCTGCTTATATTTCAATACTTTTCTCAGCAATCATTTCTTGATCATTTTAATATGCTGTTTTAGACCAATTCTGAAGGATGCTGCCAACAACTTGGACATCTCACTGAGGATGAAAGAAAAATGTCAATACAGATCAAAATGCCCATTTAGGTTTTACAATTCAGCGTTTGTCTGTTCAACAGTCACAGGCATGCCAAACAAAAACAATTGCATTAATGCCTTCAGCTTTTACAAAAATATGTAAGTGCAAAATATAACTAACTTGCAGAGTACATATTGAGATGGAGAGGTGAAGCTTTTAAAAAGTATATTAAATGATCAATATTTTAAACTGTCCTTTCTTTGATATTAATGTTGGTTGCAGAAAATGGCATGCAAGCAAGTCAAAAGTGCATGTTACTGAGATTTGCCATATCAGTATCATTTTATTTCCGGAAACCATCTTGTGTTATATTTGGAAGCTTATTCACAAACTGTAACACTATACTGGTGTACAACTGCACAAATCAATTTTCTTGGTCTTTAGTTCAAAATACTTGAGTCACAAAAACAAATTTTGAATTGTACATTCCAATCACATCTTATTGATTTAAAGATACATACGAAAGAGCACCCATACTAGAATTACATAATTGTATAGCACAAAACTTTTGGGTTTGTTGCACCCGTGAGTTGCTCTGAGAGGGTTACCTATCTGTCCATTCATGTATCCTTTCATCAAATATTACATTTTCTTTTTCAAATACTTATCAAATTCTCTTAGAATATGCTTCCACCACTCTTTCTATTGGAGTATTTAATGTCCAATAGTATTTAATGTCAAAAATCTCTCCTTTGTTTTTTTTTCATGATTTTAAATGTCTTTGTTCCAGGTCATGTATTCATGTACTAACGAAAACTTGTTTTTCCCACTTTGGTTTATCAAACTAATGCTCGATTTTGAACATGTAAACTGAATCTGAAAGGATTTTTGTTCTATTTGAAGAGAATATCAGTTTCTTTAGTTGTTTCCCATCGCTAATATCCTCTTGTGAATGACTTCCTGGTCTTTACAATGTGGCCAATTCCCAAAGTTACAGTGACCCCAAAATAGACACCATACCCGTCTAGCCTAATGATTCCTGTACTATTGATATTACCTCTTGCTGCCTATTGAACTTTTTGTTTTGTCATGTTTAGGGGAAGTGAAGGCAGAGTAGTATTATAGTTAGACTATTAAACCAGAGACCCAGGTAATGTTCTGGAGACAAGCTTTCGAATGAAGTCTTGGGTGATGATGAGTTCAATTGACTTAGACTCTTAATTCCAGATTTTTATAATTAAATTCAGACGATGACCACACAATCACTGTCAATTGTCAGAAAAGCCCATCTGGTTCACTGATAGCCTTTTAGGGAGGGAAACTGCTATCCTTATCTGGTTCAGCCCACCTCTGACTCCAGACCCACACCAATCGGACTTCCAGTTGGACAATAAATGCTGGTCTACCCAGTGACAATCAAATCCTGTGAATTAATTTTGAGAAAAAAATGAAAATTGCCTTCATGGATCTGATGAACAATGAGAGGTGGTGGGAAATGATCAGACATGGGCAGTTTATTTGGCAGCTTTCTGTGCGTTCATGAATGGACGAAGTTTGCCCCTTTTTGGCCAACACTTGTTGCCCTTGGCCTGAGTTGAGGGCAAAATTTCAGAGGGAATTTAAGAGTCCATCACATTGTTGCGGGTTTGGAGTCCCGTATTAATTAGTTGAATTTTAAACTCAACCAGCAGCCACTGTCCCTTGATCGTTAGACAAGCATCCAGATTAGGAGTCCGATAATAACGTTTCGGGGTCCAGTGACCACCTTCAGAACCCCAAACATTAACTCTGCTTTCTCTCCACAGATGCTGCCAGGCCTGCTGAGTTTTTTCCCAGCAATTTCTTCTGTTTTTGTTTGATTTTCCAGCATCCGCAGTTCTTTGTGCTTGTTTTTGTAATTTGTTATCGTTAACCGCTTAAGAAGTATATTTTATCCTCTGATACAGGGAGTGGGGACACACTGGGAGCCGCTATCTTTTGTAGATGAAACGATCAAAATCCAGAAACGGCAAGGCTGAAGTGATACATTGACTCCCTGTCTCCATCATAAGTTTAAAAGGCGGGCGATTGGAAAAAAAAAGATGTTTTTACCGGATGAGGTGGATAACAACCAGCACTAAAATGAAGATGGCACGTGCAATTAATGGGATCATACATTTATATCTGAGAGAGACTTCCTAAACCGTTAGCTCCCCACGTTTTGGAACTTGTTTCTCATTCTTCCCCCACCCCCCACCCCCCCCCCCCCCCGCCAAAAGCCTCATTGTCACAAAGCGACTGAGCCGCTGAAAGTTGGAGACAGGATGCATCCAGTGGTTATCAGTTGCCTCGGGATATTGGTGAGCTTCCTGCAAATCGATGGGTTCAAAGCATGTCCCCGCCGCTGCTCCTGTTACGATTCCTCGCATTTGGTGGACTGCAAAGGGCGTTCTCTGAGCCACATTCCCGGGGACATCCCGCACAGCACCTGGATGTTGGATTTCGGGACCAACGGCTTGCGGGAGGTCCCCAGCAGTGCTTTCAGCGGCCACTGGGGACTCAGGATCCTCCTGCTGCCTCACAACCGAATCGAGAGCATCCACCAGGGAGCTTTTGAATCTCTGTCTTTTCTGGAAATGTTGGATCTGAACGCGAACCACATACAGCACTTGCCTGGGGACTTCTCGGACAGCTTGCAGCGTCTGCTGGAATTGCGGCTGTCCAATAACTGGCTTGAGTACATCCACTACAACAGCATGAGGTCTTTCGAGAATTTGGAGAAATTAGACTTGAGCGGGAACAGAATTCGTTCCATGGAAACAGGGGTTTTCAGAGGTTTATATAAACTCAGCCACCTGTTGTTGAAAAACAACAGGCTGCATGTTATTGAGGATGGATTCTTCTTCATGCTTCAGAGCCTGGAAGCTCTGCACTTGGAAAACAACAACATTACAAGCATCGAGGGGGAGGCCTTCGCTTCTCTGCGCAGCCTGAGCCTCCTGTGTCTAAATGGGAACCATCTAAAGCACATCGAGTTCAAAACCTTCTTGAACATCCAGACCCAGGGCACTCACCTGCAGCTTGCGGATAACCGCTGGGTTTGTGACTGCGACCTTCAGAGGGAGTTTGGGAAGATCTCCAGCATCCGGCACCTGCGCGTGGATGATTATGGCAACATCAGTTGTTCAGAGCCCGGGCAGCTCCGCGGTGACCTGCTGGTGGATGTAGACTCGCAGCTCTGTATCGCCGAGACTGCCACCGTGCTGGTGATAACCGGGACGGTGCTGGTGACGGTCATAGCTGCCATTGTCATGGCCGAGAGAAACCGCAAGAAAAACAGCAACAAGACCTGGAATGACAGTGAGGGGCCGTTGGATTCCCAGGACAAATGATGAAACGAGAAAAAAAAGCACAAATCGTCTAATTTAGAAAGCAGTTTCTACTGCCTGCCAGACACTAATAGCATCGACTTAATGTGGAATAACGCAAAACCTTTCACTAATATGCTTATGACCTGCTGAAATCATCAACTTCTGAGTAAACTTCCCCAACTTTTCACAGCAATTGCTCACGTGGTTGTTTTTAATCTGTTGACACGGGGGCATATAATAATGGGTTGAAAAATGTAGCGCTGGGGTAAGCGTAGCATCCGAGGAGCAGGAGAGTCGACGATCCGGGAATAAGCCCTTCACCTTATGCCCGAAACGTCGATTCTCCTGCTCCTCGGATGCTGCCTGACCTGCTGAGCTTTTCCAGCACCACATTCCCGACTCTGATCTCCAGTCCTCAGTTTCTCCAAATCATAATGGGCCTTTTGGAAATGAGGAGAACGTGATGCTGGAGATCAGAGTCGGGAGTGTGGTGCTGGAAAAGCACAGCAGGTCAGGCAGCATCCGAGGTGCAGGAGAATCGACGTTTGGGGCATAAGCCCTTCATCAGGAATGAGATCTCATTCAAGGGGATAGACTTGGAGTGAAGGGGCTATTTTGCTCGATCGTAGAAAGAGCACAGAAGAAGGCCATTTTGCCTGTGAGGCTCGTAAGTGCAGGCCATTCAGCCCCTCTACCTGAGCCACCTTCAAAGCTGATCTCGTCACGGTCTCAACTCCAACTTCGTGCCCACGCTCCCTAACCCCTCAACCTGTTACTAATGAAAAATCTGTCTTTGCTCTCCTTAAATGCACTCAGTATTCTGACATCTACTGCACTCTGCTTACTGAATTCCATTGATTTCCTATAGAACAATCCAGCCACTCCCAACCCATTACTCTATCATCAGAATTCATTTCCGTCAAGTGCCCTTCCGCATTGCATATGGAGTCCTTGTTCTAGGTATAAGCACATGCAGAGTTTTGTTCTACAACTTTCAACATCTTATTAATTCTAATTTTAGCAAAGAATTAGCTCTCTGCTAATGCAAAATGGTTGCAAATGAAGTTTAGCAAGTTTCCATTAATTGTTTTTATTTTATAAAGTTTCAGATTTACTTTTTAGTCTTGGTGTGAAGTTCAAGCAATGAGTGCTGTCTTGGTTTATGCATTCCCATTATTAACATTGGAAGCATCACCAATTCACCTGAAATTGTATATGTTTTTCTTAAATTCAAAATTGAAACTGCTTTGCATATCTGTTGTACTCAGTGGCCACCTGAAAATATACCAATTTTAAAAATCGGACATGTTTTGGTGTATTTTTACTTGTTCACAAACTTTTACCGTCAATCCTACTAAAATCATAAAACTAATCTTTGTACATTATTTAGAAGTGAGTTTAATATAAAGAAAACAATGATGAAAATCAACATTATTAAATTGCAGTATGCAAGTAATTTTTAAAATACTACATGGCTTTTTGGTCCATTGGACCAAAATGGTCGTTTTGATTTTAAATTAAATGAGAGATATTAGCATTGTTGATCAAATGGGTGTTAGGGATTGCTGAGTCGGATCAATTATTTACTGGGATCAATATCCAGTGATGCTGCTTTTCTCTCATGATGGCTACAGCAAAGTAGAGTTCCATTTTAAAAATGCCAAATGATCAGACCTGTTCCAGCAGAAGCAGCAAGAGTGCTGCACAGTCCCAGGTTGTTGTCACAGATATCCCTCCATGTTCTTCTTCTTTCTCCATGGCCATCTCAAAGAAGACTTCAGGTATGCTCCACTTTCTTCAAATCTTAACCAAAAAGAGCCCTCATTTGGGAGAAACAAATGATGCACTCTTTCCCAGCTTTCTGCATTTCGATAATTTCAAAATTGTTAAATTTTTTTTTTGTTCCCCTAAACTATACCTGACACTGTTCCAAGTGCAGTTCGGTAATAGTTAAGGCAGTGCTAAGAAATTGATGCAAATATAATTCTCTATAATTGGGCAAATATGGTAGCTAAATTTTCATTTGTTTAATCAATATAGGAAATCATGGTGGTCAGTTTGGTGCATCCCCTTTGAAAAGCCCCGTACCAAAATGCTTTTGCTGCCCTTTCACTTGGATTATGATTGTTGAATTCTAATTAGCCTAATCAACTCAGGAGGTCATGATGACCACGTTGGTACATCACACTCCACATCAGAGAGCTCCAGCAAGGCTCCACAAATAAACATGCCTCACACAATTTATTCATTTATTGTAGATTCAATTATTATTTTCTGTGATAAAACACTTATTTTGTAAATTTATCCAGTTCCTTTGACCTAATCAACAGGATTAATTTCAGTATTTTCTTTAAGTAATCACTAATACCTTCATATTATTTAATCTTTTTCTTCATTATTTTGTTGTCAATTAACATTTCAATTTTGTATTTAGTGAACAAATTATCTTAACATGTTCTATGGAAAAAAAAGTAATCATTGCAGGTGCCATCTCGAACACGAATAGTCTATTCATCTCAATAGACTAACCAAGCTGCTAGTGTACCTGCAAAAGAATGTATCCAAAATGTAGAATGTGTGTATAAATTCTCACTGCAACTTACTATTTGATTTATTGCAAAATACAAGAATATACTTAAACATATAACAGGAACATTACTATCCAATTGGAAATAGAACTATCACCAATATTAAACACCCTCTCCCGCCACCACTCTATGATGATAACCAATCCCTGCATCATTCCCTTGACCTAATTTGGTCCTGGTGTGGCAGCTTGATTGATGCATTTAAGATGCATGGAAAATGATACATTCATGAAATATCTGCGAATGAGCACCTGAGTATACAATAACCTAATTAAATATTCGTAAGTTTTTCCTTAATCATACAATGTATTCATTAAATTTGTGAATGTATGCATGTTATATACCTAACTGCTTCACAAAACTGCTACAAACAACACTTGTATTGTTTTTTAATAAAAAGAGTCTTTGAATGTACATTTATACCCAAATTAGTTTTATAAAATGTCTGTGAATGTGTAGCTAGATTAGATAATGGATACTGTAAATGAGATGTATATAAACAACAAACAGTAGATGGATAGTACTTGGAGGAAATATTCCTACAGCTTCTCTACCGGTTATTTACAAATGCACAATTTTAATGTTATCTGTATCCTCTGTTACAGGTCATATTTAGTTAGTGACTATTGCAAGTCATGAATTAAGTGAAGTTTAGATGTCACAAACTATAACATAAAATTTACTCTGTACAGATTTAAAAGCAGGCTGTCTTTTTACTTAAAAGAATAACATCAATTTACTTAGGATACTGATTGACCAAGATCTGTATTGATCTGTATTGAACCTGTCAAGTGATTTGATTCTACTTTAGAAAATCATGATTGTTGAATTGATGGTGTTTGGTATAATTTAATTTCAAAGAGAACAGTTAAAACTAATAAAACAAAGATAAATTGATTTTAAAAACTGGGATTATGTATTGCAATGACAGACTTTGGTACATTATACAATGTCAGTTGGACTATTGGAATAGAATACAGCGTACAACAGGCCCTTTGCCCCTCTATGTTGCACTGACCTATGAACTAATCTAATCCCATCCCCCTAGATAATGCCATTGTCGTCCATATGCTAATCAAAGGCCTGCTTAAATACCCCTAATGTGGCTGGGTTAACCACATTGGCAGGCAGGGAATTTCACACCCTTACCACTCTCTGCATAAAAAAACCTGCCTCTAACATCTGTTTTAAATCTATCACCCCTCAATTTGCAGCTATGCCCCCTCGTACAAGCCAATGTACGGGGAAAAAGACTTTCACTGCCCACCCTATCTAATCCTCTGATCATCTTGTGTTTCTGTTACGTCCCGTTAGCCGCCTTCTCACCAATGAGAACAGACCCAAGCCCCTCAGCCTTTCCTCATAAGAACTTCGCTGCAGACCTGACAACATCCTCGTAAATCTCCTCTGCACCTTTTCCAATGCTTTCACATCCTTCCTGTAATGGGGCAACCAGAACTGTACACAATATTCCAAGTGCGGCTGCACTAGTGTTTTGTACAGTTGCAGCATGACATCATGGTTCCGGAACTCAATCCCTCTACAAATAAAACTTAACACACCATATGCTGCCTTAACAGCACTATCAAACTGGGTTGCAACTTTCACAGATCTATGTACATGGACACCAACATAACACTACCAAGAATCTTTCCATTGACCCAGTTAGTGCCTTCCTGTTATTCTTCCTAAAGTGAATCACCTCACATTTATCTGCATTGGATTCCATTTGCCACCTCTCAGCCCAATTCTGCAGTTTATCCAAGTCCCCCTGTAACCTGCAACATTCTTCCACACTGTTCACCATTCCACTGACTATAGTGTCATCTGCAAATTTACTAACCCATCCATCTATGCCTACCTCCAAGTCATTTATAAAACAGCAGTGGTCCCAAAATAGATCCTTGTGGCACACCACTAGTAACTGGATTCCAGGCTGAATATTTTCTATCAACCACCACTTGTTGCCTCCTTATAGAAAGCCAGCTTCTAATCCAAACTACTAAATCACCCTCAATCCCATGCTTCCGCATTTTCTCCAACAGCCTACCATGTGGAACCTTATCCAAAGGCTTTACTGAAGTCCATGTATACACCATGCCAACTGCCCTACCCTCATCTACATGCTTGGTCACCTTCTCAAAAAACTGAGGTTTGTGAAACACTAACTGCCCTTGACAAAATCATGTTGACTATCTCCAATCAAATTGTTGCTTGCGAGATGATTATAAATCCTATCTTTTATAATCTTTTCCTATAATTATTCGGGTCATCTCTGATGCCCTGCTTGAACAAGGGCACAACATTTGCAATCCTCTGGTACTAAACCTGTAGACAATGGTGCCTCAAAGATCAAGGCTAAAGGCTCCACCATCTCCTCTGTCACTTCCCAGAGAATCCTTGGATAAATCCTATCCGAATGTTGGCTGAAAATGAAACCTACCTTGGGGAACAAGGGTAAATAGTATTCATTAGAAGTTTCCATTTTCAGTTGAACATCACTTTCCAGCCAGTTTAGAGCAAATGTTGATGAATCATTAAAAAAGTTTTAGATGAGTTCTCTCTGCTATAAATTGCACAGTAGCAAAAGAAAAGGGAAATTGTTATTTTCTAGAAAAACTGCTTTTTAAAATCTCAATTGATGATATACAGCTTTGGGTACTAGTGAACAGGTGAGTAAGAACCGTTTTTATTTTTCTCGTGGCTCATGAGAACGAGTAATATTAAAATAGAATTTTGTAAAGTCCATCATGGCAGATTAATCAAGGAGTTAGCAACTCGTGGGATCCAATGCAAAATGGCATGTCAGAATTGGCTGAGAGGCAGGAAGCAGAGGGTGTTAGTAGGGGGATGTTTCTATGACTGGATGTCTCATTCCAGTGGTGTTCTACAGGCTCTGAGCTGGAGCCCTTGCTAATTGTGGTGCACATTGATGATTTGGAGTTAAAGGTAGAGACTATGATCAAGAAGTTTGCAGATGATCCAAAATTTGGAAAGGTGGTAAATAGTGAGGAAGATGGCCATAAACTGCAGGAGAATAACAGCAGATTGCTCAGATGGTCAAAGCAATGGAAGTGGGATTTAACCTGGAATTGAGAGAGAAGCATTTTGGGAATGCTAGCAAGGAAAGAAATGACACTATGAACGGGAGGTTGCGAGAAAGTTTTGAAGATCAAAGGGATCTTGGTATGCATATCCACAAATCTCTGACGGTAGCAGGGTAGGTAGATAAGATGGTTCAGAAAGCAGTAGGGATGCTTGCCTCTATTAGCCGAGGCATGGAAGACAACAGTAAAGAGAGGGGTCTTATTGCACACTAGAATGTCTTATTGCACACTAGAATGAACCAGAATGCCTGGGTTCAAATCCCATCTGCTCCAGAGGTTTAAGAAAAACATCAAAATGTTTGGATTTATCTTTGGAAATATTTATAGACTTTAATGCTGCATTTTTTAATATAAAATTCTTTTTTAAATTGTTGATGACTCCAGAGGTTATTAGTAACATCTCTGAACTGATTAAAACAAAATACACAACAGCGGTGAGGTGATGCTGTAACCATATGAAATATGTCAGGCCACTGCCAGAGTACTATGTACAGTTTTGACCACCACATTATAGGATAGATGTGATTGCAACAGAGGGTGTACATTATATTTTGAGGGATATAGACAGAATGGAAGGCACTTGTTTCCATTAGTTGTGCATAGATTTAACGTAAGAAGTGGAAGGCTACCAGGAGAGTTGAGAAGATTCTTTTTCACTCAGAGGATGATGGGAATCTGGAATCCACTGCCTGAAAGGGTGGATGAGTCAGAAACTCCTGAACATTTTAGCAGTGCAGTATTTAGATATTCATTGATGACTGTGTCTCCAGAGCTACTAGCAAGAGCTGGAAGATAGAGTTATTGTTACCCTTTAACAGATGTTGACACAATGAGCTGAATGTCGTCTTCTGTGCTGTAAAAGTCAGTTTAATTTCACTACAATTAGCATATTTTATAATCAACATTGTTCAGAATATTCTTTTTTGCACTGATTTTGTTTTGCTTTATAGTTCTAATATTTGTCAAAAGGACGATCGTAAGCCAAAAGGAAAAGTAGATAAAACGGCATAAAAATAGCACGGTCCTGGAGCATGGGAAAGATGACAACAAAGAATGGCATGGAGTACCACAGGAAACTTGGTGGTAATATCAAAATCAACATGATGCTGGTCAGGAGTACTGTGGACACGTTGACAATATCACCATGATGAGCTTTCAATAAAAATTAGAAAATGAATGTAATGCTAATAAGTTTGTATCAGTATTTATAACCGAGCAAGTCAATGTGCCATGTATTTCAAGGAAATTAACATTGACTTAAGAACAGGGATCCACAAAAATTAACAAAAATAACCATAATGAAGAAAAAGGCAATTAAAAAATGACAAATCCTTAGGACTAGATTTATGTCCCAATGTTTTAAAGAACATTGTCATGCGAGAAGATCACAGATGCACTCTTGCAAAGTTCGCAAAATTTGGAAACTTCCTTTAGAATGGAAAATTGGGCACATCGTTCCACTAGTTAAGAATGTAACAGAGAGAACCATCATGTTATAGACCAGTTACCCTAACATGTATAGTCAGTAAATTGATGGAACTGATAATGTATGGATAGTGTAACTAAACAAGTTGATTTTTGTCAGCTGATCAGAGATTTAGCTTGGTTTTCAGAAGGGTAAGGTAAAAACAATGACTGCAGATGCTGAAAACCAAATACTGGATTAGTGGTGCTGGAAGAGCACAGCAGTTCAGGCAGCATCCAACGAGCAGCGAAATCGACGTTTCGGGATGAAGGGCTTTTGCCCGAAACGTTGATTTTGCTGCTCGTTGGATGTTTTCAGAAGGGTAAGTCAAGCCTGACAGATCAGATTTAACTTTTTCCAAGAATGACCAAACAAGTGGGCAATGGAGTTTTATCAGCAAATTTGGATAATGTGGCTTTCTATCCCATCAGTTAAACTGTTAATAACCATGGTGACTAGCTGATGCCTCAAGACAAATCCTGTTGGTCACTACTTAGTCACATGCTATGAATTAGAATACCAATTTATTTTTCCTATTCTGTCTCCTGTCATTCAGTCAATTTCTTAATCAGATCAATAGTTTGCCCTCAATTCCACGAGTTTCAAATTTAACTGTTGATATTTAAAAGGCATCACTGTTTCTCTAAATTATTATGGTGAAGAAAGGAATCTGATGTAAACATCATGGCCCATAATAGAGTCATAGAGATATACAGCATGGAAACCGACCTTTCGGTCCAACTAAATAATGGTAACAATAAAATATACCTTGCGCTATTATGTGCAAATATCACAACAGTAGTCATGAGTTTAAATGCAAAAATCTAAAAGTTATCAAAATATAATTTTTCATTAGCATTATGAAAATGGAATCTTGCTATTTAGCCTACAATGGAATCAGATGAAATGGTGTGAATTTGCACAGTTCATATAAAATAAGCTTACCACATAAAAGTTAAGTCTTGCACATTTTGGACTAAGTGCCCTTTGAGGGATATCATAAGTTTTAATTACTGTAGGTTAAGCCTCTTGAGCAGTGAATATTAACTATTACAAATATGGACACTCAGCCTTTCAGAATTTAAACATTAATGGACAGTTTTTAAAAAAAACTTTCCCCACTGTCTCTAATTTTTTTTCTCTCTCTCTCTCTCCTTATGTCCTCTTTCTTGCCTGCTGTTTTTTAAATATATTTATTTGCATATTTTACAATGAAATGAACATTCTCATAAATGCTTCTAGATTTACACACTTTGGGTCACAGTGAAGATTCTTCAATCTGATTGGTTAAAGAGACACTGTTGTTTGCCCTGACTACACATGATTTCCAGGCACGAAGTTGCTGCTTAGAAGTTTGTGATTTATCTCTGATAGTTATCTGTATGATGAATGGCTATTCCTTCACAACTGACTGTAAAATCTAGCCTAATTCACCATTATAATTTTTTTTTGTCAGTCCCCATTAGTTTGAACTTCAGTCTGACAAAAGTGGAAGTCAGTTGCTTACCCTAATCGCTCATTTCACACATGGCTCATTTTTGTCACTGCAACATAATCAGCTCCTGCTTTCAGGAACTTGCCTTATGAAGGTTTTAAAACATTGTGTGTAAGGGCAGGTGAATAAATATCAGACACCATAATAGCAAATTTGTATTCTTTATTTGTTAGATTTTGAAATTACATTGCAAATATTAACACATTATATCATTTTCAAGGAAAATATTATTTCAAACCCCATCAAGTCTGATGAATAAAATCTGGTGTTCCTAAATCCCTGCTGTCTTCCTTCTCTCATTTTAGATTCCTTACAAATTTTGAAGTCTAATTGAACCCCAAGATGTTACTCACTGGTAATCTGATGTTTGGTGCAAAGTTCTGATGATTAAATACTTATCAGCCTGCTTTCTTTTACGTAAGGTATTCCTTGTCAATCATTGCAGACTTCCTTAAACAGCACGATCTAAAACCACAACTAAATGATAAGATCAGCAGATGCACTGAATTGCCAGTACCCACAAGTTCCTCTCTAGGCCACACATGTTTCTGGATTAGTGGTGCTGGAAGAGCACAGCAGTTCAGGCAGCATCCGAGGAGCAGTAAAATCGATGTTTCGGGCAAAAGCCCTTCATCAGGAATACAGGCAGAGAGCCTGAAGGCTGGAGAGATAATTGAGAGGAGGGTGGGGGTTGGGAGGAAGTAGCAGAGTACAATAAGTGAGTGGGGGAGGCGAAGGTGATAGGTAGGTCAGGGGGGAGGGTGGAGTGGATAGGTGGAAAAGAGGATAGGTAGGACAGGTCATGGGGACAGTGCTGAGCTGGAAGGTTGGAACTGGGGTGAGGTGGGGGAAGGGGAAGTGAGGAAACTACTGAAGTCCACATTGATGCCCTGGGGTTGAAATGTTCCGAGGCGGAAGATGAGGCGTTCTTCCTCCAGGCGTCTGCTGAGGGAACGGCGGTGAAGGAGGCCCAGAACCTCCATGTCCTCGGCAGAGTGGGAGGGAGAGTTGAAATGTTGGGCCACAGGGTGGTGTGGTTGATTGGTGCAGGTGTCCCAGAGATGTTCCCTAAAGCGCTCTGCTAGGAGGCGTCCAGTATCCCCAATGTAGAGGAGACCACATCGGGAGCAACGGATACAATAAATGATATTGGTGGATGTGCAGGTAAAACTTTGGATGTGGAAGGCTGCTTTAGGGCCTTGGATGGAGGTGAGGGAGGAGGTGTGGGTGCAGGTTTTGCATTTCCTGCGGTGGCAGGGGAAGGCGCCAGGATGGTAGGTTGGGTTGAAGAGGCGCGTGGACCTGACCAGGTAGCCATGGAGGGAATGGTCTTTGCGGATGGCGGAAAGGGGTGGGGAGGAAATATATCCCTGGTGGTGGGGTCTGTTTGGAGGTGGCGGAAATGTCGATGGATGATTTGGTTTATGCTAAGGTTGGTAGGGTGGAAGGTGAGCACCAGGGGCGTTCTGTCCTTGTTACGGTTGGAATTGTGCTAAATTGGACCTGAGGTTAATTTAAGTCTGATTTGGCAAATCAGGACTTATACACTTAATGGCAAGGTCCGAGGGAGTGTTGCTGACCAAAGAGACCTTGGATTGCAGGTTCATAGTTCCTTGAAGGTGGAGTCACAGGTAGGTAGGATAGTGTAGAAGGTGTTTGGTACGCCTTCCTTTATTGGTCCAAGCATTGAGTATAGGAATTGGGAGGTCATGTTGCAGCTGTACAGGACATTGGTTCGACCACTTTTAGAATAACGTGTGCAATTCTGGTCTCCCTGCTACAGGAAGGATGTTGTGAAACCTGAAAGGGATTAGAAAAGATTTACAAGGATGTTGCCAGGGTTGGAGGGTTTGAATTATTGGGAGAGGCTGAATAGTCTGAGGCTGTTTTCACTGAAGCATGGAGGCTGACCTTATAGAGGTTTATAAAATCATGTGGGACATGGATAGACTAAATAGACAAGGTCTTTTCCCTGGGGTGTGGGAGTCCAGAACTAGAGGGCATAGGTATAGGCTGAGAGGGGAAAGATATAGAAGGGACCTAAGGGGCAACATTTTCACTGAGGGTGGTGCGTGTATGGAATGTGCTGCCATGGAAATGGTGGAGGCTGGTACAATTAGAACATTTAAAAGTCATGATTTGGAGATGCCGGTATTGGACGGGGGTGTATGTAAAGTTAAAAATCACAACACCAGGTTACAGTCCAACAGGTTTATTTGGAAGCACTGGCTTTTGGTTCATTAGGACAACCACCTGATGAAGGAGCAGCACTTCGAAAGCTAATGCTTCCAAATAAACCTGTTGGTGTATAACCTGGTGTTGTGTGATTTTTAACATTTAAAAGACATCTGAATGGATATATGAATAGGAAGGATTTAGATGGATATGGGCTAAGTGCTGGCAAATGGGACTAGATTAGGTTAGGATATCTGGTCAACATAGACGAGTTGGACTGAAGGGTCTGTTTCTGTGCTATACATTTCTATGATTCTACTATTGTATTTGCATGATCTCTATTATTTCAACCATCTCTTCAAATTATCTCATCCAAAAAAGGAAATAAATAGACTTTGTATGTCCTTAAGGTGAGTTCAGATATGGTTTGTTTTGAAGGTAAGCCTGGAAAAAGGGAGATTTTGTTTTGTAGAAAATACAGGATTGAATTTGACCAAAAATTAGCTAAGTGACTATTTGAGGGAATTCCACGGAGGGTTTCACTCCATGATCTCCAGTGAGTTCTCTCATGTGATTTTGTGCTATACATTTGCTTTCTTCTTCTAAGTCTTTAATATATTTCAAATTTGCAGTCCCAGCATTGATCCCTTTGGAATCTAACTGGTCACAGTTTGCCAACCTGAAAAAGAACCACTTATCCCACTGGCTCCTTCCTGCCCATGAGCTAATTCTTTACCCATGCCAATATATAACTTCTAACACTGGGGGCTCTTATTTTACAATTCAACCTTTTGTGAGTTACATTGTTGAACACTTTCTGGAAATCTAATGTCGCTACTTAATTTGTGATCTCAGTAGTTTGTAGGTTGAAAGAGCGTTAATTCAAATTGAAGCTTCTGTGATGAGGGAAAGACTGATCACGACCTGGGTTTATTTATTTTAAAATGGTAACATACACGGGTTATTATTGAAAAATAAATTATGCAAGATTTAGTCAGTGAGTCTAGAATATTTAAAAGTTTAGGATCCTGTCTCAGGAGCAAGGGGACTGTGAAGTCTGGGAGGGAGTGGGAACCTGTTTCCAGGAGCCGGATTTCCAGCCGGAGCTGTTTAGGGGACGGGACGGGACGGGTCGGGTCGGTAAGTAATGGCGCTGGAGGTTCGCAGGCGGCTCTTTAAAATCCTCATGCGCTTCGGCGCCATCATCCTGACCCGCTTCCCGTTCTGGAACTGCTTCAGCATGTTGATGCTGTTCGCGGAGCGGGCCGACCAGCGCAGGTGAGTGTGAGGGTGGGGGGGGGGAGCGATAGGGAAGGGGGGAGGGGGCGGGGGTGGGGGGGAGAGGACAAGGGGTGGGGGTGGGGGGCTCGGGGCCTGAGGACAAAGCCGCGGGAGCCCCTGAGGCTAAAATAAACAGCGGCTTGTTCACCACCCAGTCCCGTTTCATTAAGACTCCTCACCGGGAGGTCACACTTGTACCTATGGTCCAAGTCCCAGTGAAGGCTGGCCCTCCGGGTGCGGTGCTGCACTGTCGCAGATGCCCTTTGACTGAGGGCCCCATCCGCTGGAAAGCATTTCGTGGCACTATTTTGTCCGTCAGCATCCCCAAAGCGTTATCTGGTCGTTATCACTTCGCCGGATATTTGTAAAGTTTGTGTGCATTATTTGCCCTGTTTCCTGCTTTACAACAGTGCCTATACCTCCCAAGTACTTCATTGCCTCTAAAACACTTTCAGACAGCCAGTGGAACAGCACGGCGCCATATAAACGGACGTTTTATTTCGCTTTGGAGAAACAAACCACTGGAGGCAAGCGAAATGTTATGGATGCTGAAAATGCTCAGCAGCAGGACTAAAGTAACGTCTAAGCTTGATGGCCCTTTGGCAGAAATTGCTTGGGGAGCATGACATTCTCTATTCCAAACAACACCAAGGAACAGGGAATTTCTGCAAAAGTTGAGATTGTTTGTTTGTTCAACAACCTCCATTCAACCTAAAAGATTTTTCAAAAAAATTGCCATCAGTTTGCTTCAAAATATTTTACTGTCATGGCAACTGGAAGCTATGAAGATCTGTGCTCATATATAATGTTGCTTGCTGCTAAATTGTTTTGGATAACACAGCTGTGAAAGGGCTGGCAATGTTTGTGTCAAGGGGCTTGATAAATGCAGGATCTTGCTGAAGAAAATTAATACTCATTTGAAAGTATGTATATGTTAACTAAAATGACCGGAATGTTGTTGCTAGTTTACAATGAATTAGTTAACTTGAGTGGAGAGATAGAAAGGGTGAAAATGTCCTTTATTTCTGGAGGGGAAAGATTAACTGAGGTTCCTGCTTTTCTTTTGTCTTTTATTGGTTTTTGCTAGAAGGTTTCTTTATGCTAATGCTTTCTGAAAATAGATACCATTTATTATCTATTAACACCCTATTATTGTAGTCTTGTGTGAAGAATTATTACTTGTGTGATTGGACCTTGTCAGTATTTATGGAATTGTAGCTCCTCATGACTCAGGCCAATTGTGAAAGAAGTCGAAATTATGAAAAGTCAAAATTATGAAAGTGTGCAAAATAGATACTCTAGTTATGAAAAATTGAGATTTATTGGGAAGCTACCATATTTCTTAATGGGCAATGGATAAGGTTAGCAAACTGAAAGATATTAATTTAATATTGTTCTTGACATTTTGCAATATAATTTTCTAAAAATTGGCCGCAGCTTAAATTATTGAATGTAAAATGCCTCTTCATGTTTTTTAGGTCAACTATTAGTAACTTGTGCAACAGCTGCACAAGAATAGCAAATTCCATTGGGGGAGAGCTTGTCTCAATCCCCAGAAGAACAAGACTGAGATAATACTTTCTCATTACACTGAGTTAGAAATAGATTGCTTACAACTGGCTTCCAGGAATACAGAAATTTTGATATCATCTACTTAATATGGAGAAGCTGGCTGCCAGGTTCTGACAGTAAGGTTATTTTGCCTCATTCCTGGCCATCATCTGAGATTGATTTGCATTGCACTTTCAAGGTTAATAAAGGAGTTTTATTACTCCTTTGCTGCCTAAGGTCTCCGAGAGTTGTAGTTTTTAACAAGTATACTTAGTACTAGTTTGATATTTGCCAGAATAAATTTCAATCTATAAATGTGTTTTTCCAAGGATGTTCAAGTAATTGATTTTTAAAAAATTTCCTGCCAAGGATTTCATGAATTACGTTGTAATCAACTAATCTGTGTATACGTTTACTGGTTTTCCACTGAAAGTGATAGCATTGTGCCATCTCTTTAGGAAGCCGGATATTCCAGTGCCATACCTCTATTTTGATATGGGTGCTGCAGTGATTTGTGCCAGTTTCATGTCTTTTGGAGTGAAGAGGAGGTGGTTTGCTTTAGGGGCTGCCCTCCAATTGGCTGTTAGCACATATGCGTCATACATTGGAGAACAAGTCCATTATGGGGACTGGCTGAAGGTAAGAGAAACAAAATAGTTGATGTTCAGTGGGATCTGGTTAAATGTAAAATCCTGCTCCAAGTACAGTCAGTTCTGATATAACGTGTTAGTTCTGTTCCTTTGCGATCCCGTGTTATAAGAAAATTGCATAATAGCAGCACCACTTAAACTAATGGTCTGGGAACACATTATACCACATATTGATAAGAAACGATGACATTCTACAATTAATGTCTGTATTCTTCAAACGCATTATAGACAATTCGAGTTGAAGAAACGCACGTTATAGCAGAACCAACTGAATGTTTTGGCTTTTGCACCATTTTATAGTGGCTGGTGCTTAGCAGTTTTTACATTCTAATTTAATCCTGACACATATCTTAATGTGTGAATAATGATCTGTAGTTTATAGCGATAAAGTTTCATTTTGCTCCTTAACTCTTTACTCGCAAGATGATTCAAGGCTGTAATTTGTGGGACTGTTCAGACTAGGGGCTACTTACATTAACTTGGCACAATACTAGGATTGTATCCTTATTGTGACCCTTGTCCAGGGTGGTTTTGGTGTTTACAGACCTGGGTAACAGGAATATATTACATGCCAAAGTGTGCATTTGCCTTAAAAGTACATTTAGCTGCTATATCATTATTGTACAGAGCAGTGCAATTCTGAACTCGGTGATAATCTATCCACTCAAAGTGATATCCTTTTGTGAAACAATTTGTTTGAATCAGAATGCGGTTTACATTGAAATTATTTTAATTTCAAATTTTATGCGTGAGCATGGCAAGGAGCGGATTCTGTTTTGGTGAATATAAATAAGGCAAATAGACAAGGTCTTTGCCCTGGGGTGGGGGTGTCCAGAGCCAGAGGGACTAGGTTTAGGGTGAGAGGGGAAAAATTTGAAAGCGACCTAAGGGGAATTTTTTTTTCTCCAGCAAGGGGTGGTGTGTATGGAATGAGCTGCCAGAGGTAGTGGTGGAAGCTGGTATAATTAAAACATTTAAAAGGCATCTGGATGGATATATGAATAGGAAGGGTTTAGAGGGATATGGGCCAAGTGCTCGCAAGTGGGACTAGATTAAGTTAGGATATCTGGTCAGCATGGATGAATTGGACCGAAGAGTCTGTTTCTGTGCTGTATATCTCTGACTCTATTAATGGCATTTATTTGTGTTTTTAAAAGATCTTGAAGTTGATTTTTTTTTTGTTCTTGTCAATAGACTTGTGATTTTATGATACTTGTACAAATGTTTCTGTATTTTATTCTCCTTTTCCTTTCATAGCCACCCGACTCTTGCATCTTGAACTATAGTGGAGAGGTAGTGACTGTGGGATCTCTATACTCCTCAAGGGATTCACTTGATCTTAGCTGTCTATACCTGACATATACCCCCTTTTTGTTTCTTGACCAGAGCCTCAATATGTTTAATCATCCACTGTTCTCTTTCTTATTCCAGCCTTGCCCTTCATTCTAACAGGAGCATACTGTCTCTGAACTTTGTTATCTCACCTTTTATAAACCTTCCACCTTACAGTCATCTCTTTACCTGCGAGCAACCTACTCTGATCAACTTTTAAAAGTTCCTGTCTAATACCCTGCTTAGAACTTAAACTTTTTATACTCGGAATATCCTTTTCCATAACTATTTTAAAACTAATGGAATTATGGTCACTTGTCCCAAAGTGCTCTGCCACTAACACATCAGTCACTTGCGCTGTCTTATTTCCCAAGAGAAGGTAGAGTTTTGCTCCCTCACCAGTAGGTATATCTACATATTGATAAAGAAAGATCGTTTTCATGAACACTAATTCTTCCCCATCAAGCCTTTAATACTATGGCAGAATCCAGACTATGTTTGGAAAGTTAAAATCACCCACTATTACAGCCCTGTTATTCTGACAGATATCTGAGACCTCCCTATATATTTACTCCTCAGTTTCCTAGTGACTGTCCGGGAGCCTATCCCATCAAGGTGATCATTCCCTTCTTATTTCTCAGTTCCACCTATGTAGCTTCACCGTATGATCTCTCAGGAATATCCCCTCTCAGTGGAGACTGTTATGTTTTCCCTAATCAGAAATGCCAATTCCCCCTTCACTCTTGCCTCCCTTTCTGTCCTTCCTATAGCATCTATACCCTGGAAGGTTGAGGTGCCAGTCCTGTCATTCCCTCAACCATAGTTCTGAAATAGCTGTGATATCCTAGTTCCATGTTCCCATCTATCCCCTGAGTTCATCTGCCTTACTTGTCAAGCCTCTTGCATTGAAATAAAAAAATACAGTTTAATTCTTCTAGTTTTTACCTCGTTCTCTGCTGTATTCTTGCCTGTCTTAACTATTTAACCTGCTCCCATTAACTTACCTCACAATTCTCTCTCTTTCACTACTGCTTAGAATTCTGCCCCCAACCATTCTAGTGTAAGGCTACCTGAGTAACAATAGCAAACATTAACAGGTGATATCCCAAAAATTCAAGAGTTTCGGGAGCAGAGCTGAATATGGTGGCCATCACCAAGGAGAAGGTGCTAGTAAAACTGAACATCCTGAAGGTGGATGGATCACCTGGACCAGATGGATTACACCCCAGAGTTCTAAAGAAGATAGGTGAAAAGATAGTGGACACATTAATAGTGATCTTTCAGGAATTACTAGAGTCATGAAAGGTCACAGAAGACTAAAAATCGTTAACGTGACGCACCTGTTTAAAAAGGGAGTAAGGGAAACGGCAGAAAATTACAGGCTGATTTGCCTAACCTCTGTTGTGGGTAAGAATTGTGAAGGATGAGACTTCTGAATACTTGTAAGTGTTTGATAAACTGGGGCAAAGTCAGCATGGTTTCATCGAGGGTGGGGGGTGGGTGTCTGGTGTCGTGCCTGGCAAATCTGCCAGTAGAATTCTTTTTAGGAAGTAACGAGCAGGTTAGACCAAGTAGGGCCATGGATGTTATCCACCTGGACTGCAGTAATGCCTTTGACAAGGTGTGGCATAGGAGGCTCCTGAATAAGATAAGGACCCACGGTGTTAGAGGCAAGGTACTAGCATGGATAGAAGCGTGACAATCTGGCAGAAAGCAGAGAGTGGGGATAAAAGGGTCTTTCTCAACTGCTGCAACAGCTCCAAGATGTCCTTGACCCTGGCCCCAAGGAGACAACGCACCATCCTGAAGTTTTGCACACAGTTACAGAATCATCTGCCTATGCCCCTGATTGGAGAGTCCCCTATCACAATTGTGCATTTAGATTAGATTAGATTACTTAGATTAGATTACTTACAGTGTGGAAACAGGCCCTTTGGCCCAACAAGTCCACACCACCCCGCCGAAGCGCAACCCACCCATACATCTACCCCTTACCTAACACTACGGGCAATTTAGCATGGCCAATTCACCTGATCTGCACATCTTTGGACTGTGGAGGAAACTGGAGCACCCGGAGGAAACCCACGCAGACACAGGGAGAATGTGCAAACTCCACACAGTCAGTCGCCTGAGGCGGGAATTGAACCCAGGTCTCTGGCGTTGTGAGGCAGCAGTGCTAACCACTGTGCCACCCACAGTCCTACATCTGACTGTACCTGTAGTCTGACCACTTCTCTGAAGCTACTATCCATCGCACTCTGTGCCTCCTGTATGCTCCTCAGTGACTCTAACTGGCTCTGCAGCCGGTCCAAATGGTCTGATTTGACTAGCATCCAAACCCATACATCGTCTCTGGGGCAGTCGACTGTTCCCTGATTTCTCTCTTATTACAGGAACAGCATACCACTCCAGTGACTGCCATCTTTGTCCTTTCAACAGTTTGCAAATGTAAACTTGCCTCAAATCCCAACATTTGCACATTTTTGCTACTCATGCTTAGTGCTGGGAGTACTTAATGCCTATCTTTTATGTTATAAGGCATGCAAGAAACAGGTCTAAATACAATCTTTTAAAGTGTCTCCTTCCCTTACCCACAGTTTTAGATTTTTAAATCCATCACTAACTCCTAGAATTTAAAACTTGCTGATCAGAATTGTAAAAGAAAAAGCCTCCTCCTGAGATCCACTGTCAGACAGCAATTCTTGGCATTCGCTCAGACTCCCCAGCTCTAATCTCTGCCTCCTGGCTTCGGTCTTTGAAGAGATGACGGTTCCAGGATCCGTCCTGCCCCATCGTGATACTACCCCTTCCACAGCTAAAGACATTCCTTCTCAGAAACATTTGTTGAGGTCTCTCAGGGCAGCTCCCTCCTAACAATATAACACTGTTTTCCCACAGCTGGATCTGCTTACTGATAATACAGTATTTATCAAGGGATGGGTATTGGGATATCTTGAGCATAAGCATTCTTAAGCAATCATATGTTACAGGCAATGTTAGTTTTTGACAGCTCTCCCAATTTTGGAAGAGACCCCAGGTATTAGTAAAGAGGACTTTACAGGGTCCACAGAGCTGTGTTTGCCACGAATGCTCTTGGCCCTGAGTTTAGATTAGATTAGATTAGATTAGATTAGATTAGATTAGATTACTTAGTGTGGAAACAGGCCCTTCGGCCCAACAAGTCCACACCGCCCTGCCGAAGCGTAACCCACCCATACCCCTACATCTACATCTACCCCTTACCTAACACTATGGGCAATTTAGCATGGTCAATTCACCTGATCTGCACATCTTTGGAGTGTGGGAGGAAACCAGAGCACCCGGAGGAAACCCACGCAGACACGGGGAGAACGTGCAAACTCCACACAGTCAGTCGCCTGAGGCGGGAATTGAACCCGGGTCTCTGGCGCTGTGAGGCAGCAGTGCTAACCACTGTGCCACCGTGCCGCCCAAAAGTTGGTGACAGTCTGTCCTCCTGGATTTGTTCCTTTCATACGATTTGTGAGCCCATTTGGCTTTTTGAACCTGTTCTGACGTTCAGTATGATCACCATTGATTTGCCAGTATTTCAAGTTTTACATTCCAAATACCCCAATAACTCACTCCTGATGTCCTTGTCCAGCAAGAATCTAGCGATGTCCATCTTAAAGATACTCAATAATCCTGCCTTCACTGCCTTCTGAGGCAGAGAGTTCCGAAGTCACAAGATACTCTGAGAAAAGAAATCCTCCTCATCTTTGACCTAAAATGGCAGCCCTTAATTTTAAAACAAGGCCCTCTCGTTCTGGATTCACCTACAAGAGGAAGCATAATTTTTGTGTCCACCTTGTCAAGACCATTGAGGATATTCAATCAAGTCGCCCATCCTTCTTTTCAGCTACAATGAAAACAAGTTCAGTCTGTCCACCTTTTCCCATGAGTGAACTTGCTTACTTGAGAATTTGTAGCATCTCTTTATACCTAAAATTAACTAAAATGGCCATTTCAGGGGGCTAGCCAGAGTCAACCACATCTTGATGGGTCTGGAGTCACATGTAGACCTGACCAGGTAAGGCCAACAGATTTCCTTCCTTGAAGGGTGTTTGTCAACCAGATGGGTTTTTAATTGGTAATTATCATTCTAAGCTGTACTGCAACAGTTGAACACAGGGTGCAGCGAATTCTGGAGCACACATTTCCAGCACTGGCTGGAATGTTGATCGGCCACAGCTTTTTCAGTATCCATTGTCATTAGCCTTTTCTTTTATGAAATGTGGAGTAAGTTGAGTCAATTGATTTTTGGGTATCTGTGATGTTGAGAGCTTTGGGAAAGGCCTGGATGGATCATCTACTCCACATCTGGCTGAAGATGAATGCACATTTTTGCACCGTGTGCTGGCTTTCCCTTCTGTACTCTTATTTAAATCAGTGTTTATCTCCCAAGTTTTCTGATGATCATCACTAGTTGCATGCCTGCCATTAGACTAGCTTTTAATTAAGTTTTTTAAAATTAGGAATTCATCTGCCATGGTGGGATTCAAAGTCACATTCTCAACATTATTCTGCAGCTCTGGATTTACCGGCCCAATGACATGACAACTACTCCGCTGTCTCTCACACACTACTCAAATAAGCAATGAAATATGGTTCAGTCCATGTTCCTGAGTCTAAGTCGATTGTGTTTCCTAGCAAACTAACTGGCAGGTGGAATTTTCAGCTCCCAATTTATGAAATTATCACAGAGGTGTGAATTAAATCAGGAAATGAGACTTTCTTGACACTAACACTAAAATGATTTCTGGATCAGTTAAGTAGTAAAACTATATAAAATAAGCATTTTGAATGTTGCAGGTGAGAATGTATTCCAGAACTATAGCCGTTATTGGAGGATTTTTGATTTTAGCAAGTGGTGCTGGTGAAGTTTATCGGCAGAAGCCACGGACCCGGTCATTGCAGTCTACTGGACAGGTGTTTCTTGGCATCAACCTTATTTGTGTGGTGAGTAATCATCCTGACACAACCTTTAAAGGTTAATTATAAAGTTAAACATGTTTCTGTATACATTCTCAAACTGTAATGAAATTTCATTAGTAACTAGTTTCTGTGTATTTCAGTATTGTATCTTATGCTGTTGGTTAGGATCCATTGACCACCAGAGTTGCACAGTAGGAGGTTACGTCTTTGAACTTGGCATATTCATTTCGGAGTGAGAACCTTTTTTTTTGAGTACAAATTTGGACCCAGTGCTAATTGTTCATAATGTTGTTCTGTACAAATTTTTTCTTAATCCCAAAAAGCTTATCAGTTAGTGCAGCCTGGCATTTGTAGTGGTTACTGGGGCTAAGTTATCAATTTCTATGACAATGTTTAAGTTACAACCATTGCACATCTTGCGTATTAGCTGGCAAGTTTAAGTTTGTGCTGTTTCCACAATACCTTTTAAAAGTTGTGGGATTCTAATTGTTTGGTATTTAATCTACAGGCCTACTCCCTGCAGCACAGTAAGGAGGACCGTCTGGCCTATCTGAACCACATCATAGGAGGTGAAATTACACTCCAGTTGTTGTTTGTACTATATGCTGTACTGGCCTTGTCTTTCCTCTCTGGCTATTGTGTACGGACTGCAGCCCAGATACTGTCTGTTCTTATGCCTCTTGTAGTTCTCTTCATCGATGGCAATGTGGGCTATTGGCATCATTCCCGTCGGATTGAATTCTGGAATCAAATGAAGCTCCTTGGGCAGAATGTGGGCATTTTTGGTGCTGCTATAATTTTGGCAACAGATTGTTAATACTTTTAAACGTGGGGTTCTTTAATGCATGGCACAAATGAAGCAACTGCCTTGTACTGCTATTTATTTGACTTTTTTAAATGTATAGGTTCTTAAATATATTTTCACTATAGATCATTTTCTTGGACAGTTCTGTAGAAAACAAAACTTGTGTATGAACAATTGTTTGGATGCTAGTGAATCTCTGAGGGCCGACTTGGTGGATGTATGCTTCTATGGCAGTGCTCACTCTCTAGGACCTATGCAGAGAAATCGAGAGCTGCTTTTGGCAGGTCAGCTTTCATGCCAGGAGTATATGTTTAGAAACGTAGCCCACTGTCTGTTTTATTGATCTCCTCCTTTTTCACTTAATTCCAATTTGAATAAATTATTAGATCTATGTGCTGCATCATGAATGATATAAAAGACCCAGAATTTGTTACAGTGTGATGTCCTATGAATGATGAAATTTGTTGTGTATTCATTTATTCTCCTAGCAAAATAATTTTTGAAAAGTTTCTCTTAGCACCGGTAAATTGACTTCTTTCCAGCTTTAAAATTCCCAACAATTTTTCCTATTTCTTTCCCATCATGTCTCAGTTATTCATGCTGGCAAGCTACACTGGAAATGTGCAACTGAGGTCCCAGCTGATCTAGCTGGCAACTTCAAGAGACTACTTTTGTGTAAGGTCAGTGGGTTTCCTACAGAGCCAGCAGGACATTTTGAGAACATTGTTCTTTTATATGACCAGTTTTATTTTCCACCACAATGCCACTGGTATCCCCCGCTGCACAGTTTAACAAGGCAGTGCATCCATCAAGTTCTTCAGATCTGAAGTAGCTTAAGTAGAATTGAAACCCTATCTGATCCAGAAGGATTTCTCTTTTAAAATGGCCCATTTTAGTTTTGTAGCTGTGTGGGCAGATCAATGGTGAAGCTACCAGAAAATCAGCTGATCAGCTTTGCAGTGCAGGTCCATACTCCTCTTCACAGCAATATCAATTTTGGTTTTTAGATGCGGCGCATAGCTAATGTTCCAGGTTTTTTTGCTGTTGCTAATCTTTTAGTTAATTTGTATGACTTTTTCACTCTCATCTCAGATTTCTGAGTCCTTTAGGTTTTACAGCATCTGTTTCCTTTGACAAATAATAAACAGTTCCCTGTGGAGGAAGATCAGTTTGTATTTTAAAAATGTAAAACTGCATATCCTAATCTAAAAAGTTTCTTAAGAGGCTGCAACCATGAAATCCTTTGTCTCCACTTTTTTTTCTCAGTGAAGCAATAATGGGAAAAGCTTTGATAAGATCGAAAAGTATTCCTCCCGAAGTATGATAAATCATTGGGAACGTTCATTAGTTTTCAGACTAACTGTAAGCTCTCTTTATTTTCCCTTTAGCATCCCTAGTTTCCCACCAAGCAAATCAATGTGGAGATTGTATAGCTCTTCAAAAACATTTAGTGACCAAACAGATTCAAATTAGAATTAAAACAGTAGTGCCTTAGTGAGAAAGGAGAGGATATTTTGTGTTCAGCTAGATTACCATTAGGAATTTCAGAATTATGAAAATGAGTTGCAGTAGTGCTATGGATTTTGTCATAGTTTGTTTATGTTAATCTTTGAGTTGGTTTTTATTTGTTAGTTAAAATTCTTAGTTCTTTTTTTCATTGCAGTTATATTTAGCATTTTTTTTTCTTTCTTTATTTCTGCTTGCAGATAAGTAGCAATGGAATTTATTATTTAACAAATGAGATTTAACACAAAAACAGCTGAAGGCCTTCTGTCCATTGTTCCATTTTAGTTTTTCATCTTTATAATCTGTTTGCAGTTGAGGAGGAGATCAAGCTATTCAAGTCCTTTTTCCTTTGTTACCTGTGCAGGAATAGTGGGATTGCTCAAAGGCAAAAACCAAAAGCAAGATATTTCGCAAGAAAAAAATCTTGAAGTAATTTTTATTGTGACTTAGAGTGCTTGTGCAATGTTATGGTACTTATCACACCTGTCAGTGGTAGCAACTGGGTAATTTGCTTGGAATGTAGGGACTGTATTGTATGTATTAAGACTACTACAGGCTTGGTAGCTCATGTTTCTAAAATGTATGAAGTTTTAATATTTCAAGATTTAAAATCTTTGTTGCTTTTTGAAATTGAGGTATATAAAACATAATTTATCCTTCTCTAGATTATTATGACATGTTTTCCATGACTAGCCTATTTATATTGGGGGAGGAATGTGAATCTGGATGAACAGGATGCAGTTCACTTACTGCTATCTGTTTTGTTTGATCTGAATTGTATTAGACTACACTCCTGTATATTGCAGCAGGGGCCAGTATTGTGCTTTAAATATTGTATATTTAAAGGGTTTAGACTAATACCTGATAAGAATTCATCTAGAAACTATTAATAATGAATTACTATGCTACTACTGTTTGAAATTTTTTGATCTTAAAATGTGTTGCTGGAAAAGTGCAGCAGGTCAGGCAGCATCCAAGTGCTGCATCAGGAGCCATTCCTGAAGAAGGGCTTATGCCCAAAACATTGATTCTCCTGCTCCTTGGATGCTGCCTGACCTGCTGTGCTTTTCCAGCAACACATTTTCAGCTCTGATCTCCAGCGTCTGCAGTCCTCACTTTCTCCCTGAAATTTTTTCATCTATATTTTACAATGTAAGTGAGTCTTGCAAATGGTAAGTTGTGGGAAAGAATTACCATCTGTACTTGCTGCATTGGACTGCAGTATGCTTTTTCTTTGCTATTATAAAAGTCAAAAGATGAAGTGAAATCACAAGCAATACATGTCAACCACAAATTGTCCAGAGTAACATGGTACTAATTTGTTAACTAACTTGGATCTTAATGGCTGAGGTAGAAAATGGAACACTTATTAAATGATAGCATTTTGGATTAAGACAAGTGTTAAAGCAAGAAATTGAGAGGCTTAATTTCATGAGTATCCATTGTGTATTTGACTTGAGTACCTTATGCTAACTTTGAATGCAAAAAGTGCAAAATATTTAAGTTTCTTTCAGCACTAATTTTTACACTCTTGTGAATAATTAAATAGCCCCTGGGTAACTGTTGAAGTGAAACTATCTGAAGTGAACTTGAACGTTTCTGTTTAAAGCTCTTTAAATATTCACTGACCAATCACAAGCATATGTCATAATAGTTTTTGAGAAATTATTGATTTTCAACTTAATATTATTCAGGAAGACCCAGATTGTCAACCAACTGTCACATGGACTAAATAGAATAAATATCTATTATTAAACCTGGGCCTTAACTTGTTTAAATGCAGCTTTCTTCCTTTAAATTGAAATGGTGTCACTTTATGTAGTGATTGAATATCAATTCAAATTCATAGTTTACAGTGTAGTGCAGCATTCTTTCAAAAATGGGAGTACCAGTTGTAGATTTGGGAGTTTTTTAACATTTAATGCTGTGCTATTTGACACGCACACATTCTCTCTCTTTCTTGTGTAATTTATATATATTTACGCTCTTTTTAAACAAAGTTGGTTTGAAATAGAAAATGTTAATGACTGTGGTTATCACTAATGTCTTAATTTAGGTAAATGGCTATTGGACCACCCTTCAGTACGAAATCATTTTATTAAATTGAAAGGATATTAGTTGAAATATGTTCTTCTCGTTCACATTTCCTTTGTGAAGATCAGACATTTTGCAAATGTTTTAAGTTATGTTTCTTTGATTAATAATGCTCCACATATGAGTAAACAGAAGTAAAGTAACATGCCTCAAACAGGCAGAAAAGCTTAATTTTTAATTGAAAGCAATTCTGAGTAGAGGATATCTCATGCAGGAAGTACTCATCCTAGGATTTTCTGTTATGAAATTAATAACTATTCTAGTACAGTAATGTATCAATCTTTTTCAATGCTTTGATTTTTGTGGCAGTCAATTAAGTAAGTATGCTTCCAAGACCAAAACAGTTTAAAGCTTTAAAAGTAAATTAGAATGTCATGAATCTTCTTCTGTTTTCACCTTGTCAAATGCAATAAGATGCATTCCACTCATTGCAAATATTCCACTTCACATATGAAGCTTTAGTATGTACTGAAATGGGAAATTTCAAGCCAATTTAAAATGTTTCACTATTACTGCGCGTTTTAGCTGTCCTGTTCAGATTTTAAATCTTTGTATTTAGCTGTTCCATTTGTAGGCCTTCCTCAGGAAGATTGGCTTTATTAAATTGTAATGTGCCTTCCATATCTGGACGCGTGTCCGTAGTTATACAGAAATCCTATTAGATGGACAATTTAGAGTATATTTCTCTCTCCACACTTCTCAAAATATATGAATAGTTAAAGTGTATCTTTCCATTCATTCTGTCCACTCTTTTAACATTCAGTACTGTTAGGAGTGAAGGGTTGTGCCAGTGCTCTTCTGGCAATGTGTGGTGACCCATGTTGAGGTAATTTCCAGTTCCCACCATCTTCCCACCTGAACAGCTAATACTGTAAACTCAGAGTGTTAGTGTGGGATTGGGCGCAATACAAATGCAACACATTATTAGCTTGTTGATTTCATGAAAGATAGATTTACAACTTTTAGTTATAGAACTGACTTTTTTAAAATTACAGTGTTCCACTGCCCAGTTAAATAATCCATTTTGGTTTGATTTCACAAACTGGGTGATTTTAAGCAAATTATGTTGTGTATAAGGCAAACCCAGAAGTTTAAATCTGATGTAAATTTTGTCCATAATAGTTGTGAAAAATCATATTCGTCAAAAATAATGACTAAAGAACAGTAAGGCTTGTTTTTTTTTAACAAATCATTCATTATAAATGGGTGCATGTTCCTTTTTGAATCTAATTTATGATTAACATTTGCTAATTTAAACTGGAGCCAGTAAATGTAAAGTCTTTTTGTGTACACTGTTTGCACAATCTGGATAAGCATCATTGTTAATGTCATAGTATTTTGTAGTTATGTCAGAAATATACTTCTGTGCATGCCCAATCCCCAATTCATTGCCAAGGGACTTCACTAATAATTTTTGACTGTACATACAGTAAAGGAATCCGATGGTAAATAAGCTTGCATAATCTGTTATTATATGTAAAAAAAAACTATTTACATTTTATCCACAGGATCTAATGCTTCATGTAAAACCAATCAATATTCTCCATTTGTTAACTTATCCACTGAAAGGAGTACAGGATCACAAACAACATTTCATCTTATGCAAATATTAAAGTTCAGTTTTGCACTGGCATAAATGGCTTGTGCAGACCCAAAATTAAAGAAACTGTAATTTGAGGAACTGTACAGTCTTCTGTTGACTAGATTATTGATCAGTGTGGTCAAATAAAACAAAAGTAGGATCAGATTAGTTTGCTCAAGCACACTGACCAGATAATCTAAGAAGTTACTTTTAATATTTAAGCTTGTTAATTTTAAAGTGTTAGTTGAATTAGTTGGAGAAGTGTAGCCAGAACAACAATAAGAACCTCCTTAAAAGGATCTGGACTAAAAGGAAATCATTAAATTGCTTGCCAAGGATTGGTGCAGTGGGGAGTTCTAGACACCTGCTTCTAATGAAACTCTGGAATGTGACCTGTTTTGTTGTGCGCTTTTGCTTTTAAGTACATAGCAGCTACTTTATTGTACTACCTGTGGCTTATCTTAAACCTAAAGACCTAACTAAAGGAGATCTCTGATCCTCAATGAGATTGAATTTTCCATTCATTGACAAAATTTAGTCCCATTTGTTTGTTAAGAAAACCTCACCAAACTTGTATGTATGGGTAGTGTAAAATTTTTGGACACTGCCTGTTGTATACTTGAAATATTTTACAATTTAATACTAACTGGGTTATCTTTCTATAGCCAGCTCAGAATCTTTCAATATATGAAGTGCACTATTAGCAATGTATAACTGAAAAATGTTTACACTTTGAAAAAGCATAATGTATATGTTTTATGTAACTAAATTGATACTTTTGTTAAAGCTCAAAACACTTTTGCATTCAGTACCAACTTTGAGTTTATATTAAAATTTCGAAATATTAAGCTTGTTCTCCACAGATTAGATGGAAAAGTAAAACTAAACTTCAAGGGTATAAATGTAGTAAAGTTTTCGATCTAGTTTTTCATTTGTCAATTTTTTTTTCAGGAGTGTTTTCGCTAAATTTATATGCCTGTCTCACGAGAAATAACTTTACCTTGAATGTGTAACTGTTGCTGTTAAGATTACAATATGCATCGGTGTGTCCACTCCAAGTAAACTCCATTGTTGTAGGTTTGGTAAATTATATAAGAAAAGCATAACCATTAATCAATCATTGTCCAAATGAGCGTGTGTCTGTTAGCAGACCTTTTGCATTGCTTCCAATTTACAATGTGTCCATAATATCCATGTAGATATTTTCTTTCTCAGCTAGCATTTTGATAGAATTTTCCCTACTGTAAATATATTACAATAAAACATGCTAAAACAGTCGTGTTTTTTTTACTTTTAACCGGTTTAAACATATTATAATTTTCCACCTTTGTACTTTTTACTTTCTCAACTACTCCCCAGCTTTCATTTTATGTGAAGCTTTACAGTTAACCTTTTGCTGTGTATTTTCTGATTTTGAGGTTAAGGACCAGCACGCTTTTGACCTATGAACTACTCAACCAGGTAACTCCTGAAAACTTAATTTGGACACTTTTTAAAAGAAGTGGCAGCCATATTTGAATAGTGCTTTCTACTAATGGGCGATGTGGTTGTTCAACAAGATGCAATATCATAAGATTCATGTGTGTTTGGCTGGACAGGTTCAGAGATGCATGAATGAAAAAATAAACAGTAATTTTGGAAGTGCTTCAAATATCTCTTTTATTGTGGTTTTAAAATCTTCTATATAATTCATAATGTTGATTTGGATAAAAGGAATAATGACTGAAGCAGTCTGAGAAAATGCAGCAAGACCCCATTGCCCAGAACTTGCATGACACCATTATTACTTACCAATGCCCAGCTACAACAAGACGACAGAATGTAACCATCATCCTTTGATATTGAATGACATTATGGTCACTGAATCCCCACTATTGACATCCTTGGGTTTTAACTACTGATCAGAAACTCAACTGAACTAGCTGTATAAATAGTGTGCCTACAAGAGCAGGTCTGGGAATCATAACTGTCCACTAACAATAAAGCCTGAGTAAGGAGTGTGATTGAAATACTCCCACTTACCTGGATTAGCGCAACTCCAAGAAACATTTAAGACACCGTCCATAACAAAGCAGCCTGATTCACTGACACTACAGCCAGATATCCATTTTAAGAACTACCAACTACTGTGAATTACAGATTAACTTAATGGGTGTGTGCATATCAAACTTTGGTTTATATGTATGTAAGAATATTCAAAATTACTCAACAAATGAAATAAATTACTCACTAGTTTTTTATTGATAAAGTATTATTTCAAAAACAAAGCAAGTGTTAAAGTTAGCCAAATTAGTTAAAGTTGAGATTATACCACACTTTTTTAAGTAAACTGTTCAAAACAAGATATGTACATTTAAGACTCTGAGCAATACCCGATATTCACTAAACATTGAGGTACTTGCTGAATTGATTCTGGTTTTTTAGTATTCAGTATATTTAAAGGGGACAAGAAAACATTTGGGTATAATGAGTGGCATTGCAATATCAAACCCATATCATAGATTGTATAATAGATTTATAGAAATTGCAAACTGTGTATGGTTAGATATGCAGTAATAGCTACAATTTATTGCTGTAATTTGTAAATGAGGTCCTACAGACTATTCATCCACTATGTCTAAGACAATTAAATGCTGGTTCCACTAACTTGCATTGCCAACAGGAGTTACTAGATAGTGAGTGGCAGCAGGAACCTATGGTTATTTCTTCATTGCCTAACTCTGACCATTTACAGCTCCACATGGGTAAAACCAACTAACTCTGCACAGAACAGGATGGGGACCATGTGGCTAAATTCTTTATCTGATGGTTCAATGTTTACATTATTGTTGGAAACCAAGAGTACCAATTTTTGAAGTCTATGGAAAGTCTGGCCCCTTGGAGATCCATGCATAAATTAAAAATGCTGTCCAATATAACTATACATTTTAATGTATTGACTTTTGTATTGCTGAGAGCAAAAGAAAGCCACAAGTTTTTATATTTCATGTTGATTTTGTTACAAATTTTCCTGAAGAGGGAAAATCAATATAATATGAACATTTTCATACTGAGAAGGGCATATTGGTTAGTTGGTAGAGATGTGCGATGAAGAATGCAAAAATTGGATGATGACTGACAGTTAACTGCCAAGTTTTGTTTAAACTTAAACCAGGTAGCTTTACTTTGAATCGTCAAGGCATTGCCCTGAGGAATGAATCAGTATGGCTGTCAACTACTTTGCTCAGTTGAACTAGTGTATTGTGTATACACATTCTTTTTATTTAGAAAATCTTGCCCAAGCACAGAATCCCAGTGTTGGGAACTATTTTCACAGTTTTGCAATCATAGGCTGGTTAGGCAAGGTCAGTACTTTTGTCTGGTGTGAGCAACCGAAGTGACATGCTATTTTGTATGGTCTGGCAGTTTTCTAGATGTATGGCCTGCAAACCTAGCATCACACCAGCTGTGAAATTCATATGCCACTTTCCTCATTCGTGTGATGGGCAGAACATCATTGAGACATCAAGGCAGCATCCTGTTAGTGGTGATCACCACCTATGTTTCTACTTCACACTACAAATTATGCAAATGGCTTTGATGTGCTCTATTTCACCTTGCGTGCATAGTGAGCAAATGCTTGGGCCTTAACAAGATTGCTGACAGGGTCAATGTTGCGCTGTATGGAACTGCAGGAGCCCCAATGCATAGCCATTTTCTCAGCTAGCATTACTGGAAAATGTATATGTTAATCATATTATTTTTCCATTGAATGCTGAACATTGTACAAACTCACAAATGCTACTTTGGACTTGAAAAGCGCCCAGACTCATTATCCAGAAGGGTAAGGTATCTCATAAATTCGACTAACTGGTAAAAGTAGCTGTCGTACACTGCTGCTATGCAATAGCAGCAGCAGCCCGTGTTTGCAAACCTCTAAATTATCCAACATTAGATGTGATTCTGTGATTTTTGTCAGCATTTGTTAAACAATCCCAGATAAGTTATGAATTACATTGTCAACCAATTTAAGATTCTCTGGCTCACAGTATAACATACTTTCCTGTACTGGAAACTGCATACCTTGATATGCAGGAGCCTGTTCCTTGCAGATAGAAAGACAAGTACACATACTGCACCTGTTTATACTGAACAAAATAGCTAACAGCAATCTGGTTAATTCTTTAGGGTAATCAGAGTCAATCTGCCTATTTAAATATAAATAAAACTTGCAAGCTGTCACTTGTTATCTAACTGATGCATTCTCTATAGCAATATCTATACTTGATGAAGGGCTTGTACCCGAAATGTCACTTCTCTTGTTCCTCTGGTGCTGCCTGACCTGTGCTTTTCCACTCTCGACAATACCTATACCAATCCACTTGCCAACCATCAGCACACTTCTAATACAAATGTTGTTCCCCTGGAACTCTCATGAAGAATGAATGACAAAAGGTTTCAGCAAAATATATTCTTTTCCGAGCAATACACAATGACTGTGTGTTGACTTTGGTTACATAGTATATGTATTTTAAAGGATGCCTTAATTTAAACTGAAGGAAATTTATCTCATGTGGCCTTCTCATTACACAACATTTTAAATATTGCCTCACAAAATAGATTTGCTACCGAGCTAAATAAACAGACATTGAGATAAAACATATTCAGTTTTTGATCAGAATAACACTTGCTTATTTCACAAAATTGACATTTTGGGGGTGATCTGAACCCCTAGGGGTGATGTCTACAAGCCGCATTGGCCTGGTGGCTCAGTTATTTAATCGTATTGCTTTTTTTTTACATTTGGCATAAGATTCTAATCCTTGTCAATATTTAAGTGAAGTTATCTTTCACCTCTGTAAATGTTTTTTAAAACAGGGTTCATTTTACAACTTATGACCTTTTTTATGTTGACTTTAGTATCTGGTGATCCAGGATAGCATTGGCTGTGTTCTAGATTTCGAGAGATGTATTTATCAGTAAATGTTCTGGTCAAAAATCTCAAACACTGTCACCGTGACTAGAATTGACTTAGAATAACATTGTTTTTCAACCTTTTCTCTTCTGAAACAAAACACAATGCTAATTCTTCCAAGTGCAAAGAACTGACCCTAAATGAGACTATGGAAACTGTCCAGCAGCTTCAATGCATCCAGTTCCTTCACCATCCAGTAACAAATCCACTACAAATAGTGGCCGTCAAGAACACACACCTTTTAAAGCGACTGGGAAATTGGAATAGAGACTCATAAGCATTCTGCAGTTTCAAACTGTTTTTATAAATAAGTATTAGTGAGATGCACCATAGAGAAAACACTGAGCATTTTGATAGAAAACCCTAATGGCATCTGATGCCATGACCCCATCTTTCATATTATTGAAGTAACATCTCATTTGTGTTTTTTAACAAAACAAAATCAACCAAGGAGGAATAGACAGTTAAGCACAATGTCAGACTCCTTGGAGTACAAGTGGACTGAGTCCTCATAAAATTAATTGTCCGTTCAGTTGAGCACGCAGCCTCAGTAGACCGGAACTTTATTAGAAAAACAAAAGCCTCACAAAATTACCCTTCCATCAGCAGTGTAGTGACAAATGAACAGCTGCTCATCTGTTCATCACTATGCCAATACCACATTAATATTCAGCATTAATATTCAAATGCTTTTATGAGTAAATGGATTACTAAAATGTTATTTGCCTACTCCAAGGGTAAAGATTTCCGTTGAGGTAGCATTCATGATGAATAAAAGGTCTCCTAAAAATGGAGGGAATTGATGCAAAACCACATTTGCTTTTTTTTTGGACATCATCCTTGTCCACAACTAATCAAAGTTAGATAAAGAGTAGAATTTAAAATCTCTCAACAGCACAGAACTGACAAGTAATCTGTTCATTCTTTGTCATTGAAATGTGTCACAAATTATAACAATCACGTTGAGGGTCTTGGCATTTCTGTTCCTTTGATTAAAACAAATTGTTTCATAAATACATAGGTTTTAATTTGAAAGCTTTCAGAGTCAAGAAGGAATTCAATACTCAAAATACAAATGGAGGAAAGAAAAAACAAATGTGCACTAGACCTAAGACAGAGATGCATTAATTCCAGCCCTACCTTTGGCTTATTACTATTGAGAAACATCTCAGCTGTGATTGAATGGTGGAGCAATTCAGGCGGCTGAATATATTATTTCTGCTCCACTCTTACAGTCTACAATTAGGACAGGATTGTCTGCTTGAACAGTTTGGCAAGTTCCTAATTATCTTGAAATGAATTTATAAGTGATACATATTAGTACCACTGCATATCCATGATAGGATATGAAACCATTGCTGAAAGAAAATTAATATAATTAAATAAAAATCTCTCACCTTTACCCATTATGAACTATAGCCCAGACTGCTTACAGATATATATCTGGAATAGTGGATACAATTCTCACATGTAAGTTATACATTATTAGTTTTCTTCACATTTCTTTCCAGATACAAATATCTCAAAAGATAATGCTGATTATGTTATTGGCTAAATTTGGATAGGGGCTGAAAATGAACAAAAACCCTTTGACTGCTGGGGCAATTGCAGGTAGCACACAAACCGGGTGCTGTCTGCTAATTTAAGTAAAAAGAAAAGCCCTTGTCATCCAATAATTACTTTTTGAGTTGCTTTGGTGACTCATTTGTAGGCTGACTGCTGTGGAATGAAGCTTTTATGGTTATTGCCAGATGGAACACAATCAATGACAATGTGTCATATGGAGGTGGAGGGGAATGAATCCCATTTTGACCAGCATAACACTGATGCATGGCACATTGAAAGTGATGTGCATGTGGTCAATAGCACCCTGCACCAAGGCTCAAAAAGCAGATGGGATCTTGGGGTTTATAAGTAGAGGCATATAGATTAAAAAGCAAGGAATTTAGTGATGAATCTGGCTCAGCCTCAACAGGAGTAATGTGTCCAATTCTGGGGCACCTTGTTTGAGGAAGGATGAACAGGCAGAACCGATTTGCAAGAATGGTTCCAGGAATGAGAGAATCTAATGCATTCTACAAGAAGCTAGGTTTGTTCTCCTTTGACGAGAAACGATGCAGAGATGGTTTGATAGAGGTGCTCAAAATTTTGTGGTCTTGACGAGTAGACAGTAGAAAACTGTTGAGCAGCAGAGAACACCAATTGAAGGTGACTGGTATAAGAACCCAATGGTGATGGGAAGATAAAATAATTGCAGGACTACTGTGGGGCAAAGGTACAGGTGGGATTAGCTGAATTGGTCGAGACATGGACCTGACGAGCTGAATGGCCTCAAATATTAACTGTTTCTCCTTTCACTTATTCTTGCAGTTCTGCTGAGTTTCTGCAATACATATTGCTTTTATTGTATTATATGATTGCCTTCCAGGAACTGCTAGCGGGGTCTTTTTCAGTTCTAAAATAACTGTCAAATTGAATAGCATGGTTGACTCTCAAACAATAGGTGTAGAGCTCTAATTACGTGCTTAGCTTTTAGCTAATTCTTTTAGGAGTGATACAATTCTGTCATTTTCTCGCTGCTCTTTACATGATTTTTAATTCAGTCATAGCACTTGGACGCTACTGACAAGGAAGAATTTGTTTGCCATCCCTGACTGTCCTTAACAGAATGCCCAGCTCAACCATTTCAGAGGTCAGTTAAGTTGCATTGCCAAGACTGAAAAGTCAAGTACAAACTAAGACTGGCAAAAATCCTTTCTTCCAGGATAGCAGTAAACTAGATAGGCTTTTACAAAGGCTAGTCATTACATTGCCCTAATTTGTGATTCAACTTTTTCATTCTTGATTCATTTATTCACAATCTCATGTGCTCATTGTGGGATTTGAACTCATGGCTTTGGATTATTTGTTCAATGCTCTGGATTACAATTCAGGTAAATAACCAACCACTATTCTACCATTTCAAGGGAGGTATGTACTGCTACCAATGTGATTTGCATTCCTCATTTACACCATTGAAGAAAGCCACACTTGAAACACGCACTATACAGATAGGGGTTTCCTTCCAGGTTATTAAACTACCATTTTTTAAAAAAAAACTTTCTCGTGGATTTTATGCAAGGAATTCAGAATCACTGGCCACAAGAATCTTTACATAATTCAATTTGAAGTTAACTCCCTCTTGGAGGTTTCTACATAGTAGATCTAGCTTCTTATATCTCATTCAAGACAATTGTTCTCATCAGACACATTTTCCTCAGTTTGGCTATGAGTGGCAACCTGTTTTAGCTAACAGACTGCACTTTGTGTGTAACCTTCCTCTGAGTCAATGGAAATCATATGCATCATTGAGAGGTCCATTGTTCTGCTCTTGGACATTTCCAAATGGGGGATGATGGCACAGTTTGTTTGATGAGTCTGTGAGCAAGCTTGCCTGTGCATCTCTCTGCTCAGTTTTAGTAAAAACAAGCTTAACAATCATTGTTATCATTTGCAACAAATATTTTGTAGAAGACAGAAATGTAGTTGATTTTAAAATGGTAACTGTTTTTGAAATTCTCATTAATTTTGATTTTACTAGCCTTGTGCTAATAAAAATAGAATTTTTCACTCTTTTAGTATAATAGAATTTGTAGGCAACCAATCCCACTCAACAGATTAAAAAGGACGAGGCATTCAGGGTGACTGGGTATGCCAAAGAAGTAAACTAAGGCAAATCTAACTTTAGAGCAGTGATTTTTCAGATTCAGATGACGAAGAAAACCTAGCACAGAAAGTGCTGAGATTTAGTTTGAGTTTTCTGTAGCAGATGATGGCTGGTTTAGAGGCTGATTTGGTTGTATAAATGAATCAGGTAAACTTTCTGCATGGTCCACAAGTTCATAAGAGTCACGCATATTAGATAGGCCATACCAAAAGACAATCCACTCTCCAGTTGTAAAGCTTCCATCGCACTGTTTGAAATACCTGTACAAGAGAAAACCATGTATATTAGTTGTGAACTGCATTGACCACGGTGGCTAGAAAATACACATCAACTCTTCAAATATTCAGCTAAATCAAAACAAGAATCAAATTAATGAAAACAAGAAAATATCAATTTGAGCAGTTTAGACTAGATTCCCTTCAGTATGGAAACAGGCCCTTCGGTCCAACAAGTCCACGCCGACCCTCGGAAGAGTAACCCATCCATACCCATTCCCCATATTTACCCCTGACCTACACACCTAACACTAGCTTCAGATTAAAAGGGTCATCTATTTAAGATGGAAATGTAGCGATTCCTCTCCTCATAGCAGATTACAATGGAGGCTGTCACTGAATATAGTTAGGCCCAGTTATGACAGATTTTTGCATTGCACGAAATTGAGGTTTATCGTGATTAAGCAGATTGTCAAGTTGAGGCCAAGATCAGATCAGCCATAGTCTTACTGGTGGTCAAACAGCTCCTAGGGTCAAATGGCTTACTCCTGTTCCTAGTTTTTATATTGTTTGGAAAAGAGTGAAGTTAAATAATGAGAAAGATGCAGTTATTTACAGTACTCCTTTCTGGCATCCTTATACCTGCCAAAGCAACAACTGGTATATTGTACCAATTGGAAAATAAAATCCAAGACTGGGTTATGGATATTGTGACACATTTAATTATACCATATAATGATAGTCCTGGTCATGAGAGAAGCTGTGAATAAATGACTTAAAAATCCAGTATTGAGACATGCAGATCAGTCAAGTACCAGGTTGAATACAAAATCTAACCTGAAGCTACTCAACATTAGTACTAGGTGGATTCCCCACAACTGGCCATAAATTGGTGAGATTGCATTGGATATGAGGTGTGGTAGGATGGTGAAATCCAACCAGACATGCTGCATTTAGACATTAACAGTGACACTTGGTATAAGGTACATACATGATTAACTTTAGCAGTGCTGTTCTCAGCTGACAACCATGACCAAATAGTCCATTGACATCCATTGCCTATGGTCATGTGTAAAGAATGGACAATTGGACTATGGATTTTACCATTAAGCGGCTGTATCTCTAAATAAAAGAGGAGAAAATTTGGAGAAAGGAAAATGGGTCCAGATTTAGATTAAACATTGGCTCTGGATCAAGATTCCAAAATAATATTTGTCCTTATTCTGTCAAGCCCCCTCTGTAACTGGCTGGAGTCACAACAATTTGGTTGATCAACAGTCAAGCCGGCTTGTACGTGGCATCGACTTGCCAAAATTTCATTCAGCTGGCTGTTGCATACAAGCAGGCTTACCTCTATAAATTAGTTTCTATGCCATTCTGGCTATCCCGTTCTGTCTGTGCCACTCAGTCTCTGCTTCGGTTTGCTGATGTGTCTGTACGTTGCGCAAGTAAACATAACAGAAGATTAAGAAAAGCAGACAGAGGCAGGAGGAACAAGAGTGGCAGAAGAAAAGGAAGACAGACTTAAGCAGAAGCAGGAATGGCATAACAATGAGGAAACTAGCAACAGGGATGAAGGAAAACACAATAAGTAAGGGATGGAAAAGGAGGTGGCAGAGGAGCAGGTGTGGGAGAATTGGATGCAGGATTGTATAAGTAGTACCTGTCACAGAATGTGTGTACCTTCTGGTGTGCACTGTCCTATTTTTTGCTTAGTTCCTTCAGTTTGACTTCGTATTTGGTATTTTCCAATGTAATAACTTTAATTTGCTTTTAAGCGATGAACTGATTATCTGCAATATTGCTCACCTGCAGTCTGTGATGGGACTGTAGTTAAACATTCATACCTGAGCTAAAGAACAGCAGCCAGACAGCACAGAACAGCAGAGGGTCAGGAGACAGTGCGCAGCAGGAGAGGGGTCAGCGGCATGCAGACTGAGCTGTACAGCGCAGTGGACGTGAGGGTGCAGTACAGGAACAGTGGGCACAGACTTTTAAAATCAACTGGGCCTTAAGGAAAAGTGGAGACCTCCGTATTAAAGGGTGCTGGACTTCAAAGAATCGTGGTAGCAACTTTTCTTTCCAGTCAGAAGACCTGTACTTGGGATGTGTCTTTAAAAGTTCCAGAATTGTATTATTTATTGCTGTGAAAAGACACATTTTGCTAAATAGAGTCACAGCATGGAAACAGACCCTTCGGTCCAACCCATCCATGCCGAACAGATATCCCAACCCAATCTGGTCCCACCTTCCAGCACTTGGCCCATATCCTTCCAAACCCTTCCTATTCATATACCCATCCAAGTGCCTTTTAAATGTTGCAATTGTACCAGCTTCCACCAAAATAATTGAGAGTGTCCAAAGAATTGTACTGACAACCAATTTAAGATTGCCAGTTGGGCTTGCAGTGTGGCACGTGGAAACTACATATATGAATACACAAGGTAAATGGAAAGAACACTCAACAAAATAGGTGACAGGCATTCGCTGGTTCATTTCTTGGGCAATGCCTTAGCCTGTTAGAATCAGCCTGCCTGGTTTAAAATCTAAACAGGTTTTGGCAGTTAACTGTTACTCATCATTCTCCACAGCAGCACATCTACTACTCAAAGTCCACTTGTTACCAAAAAGCATTCTCCTCTCATACAGTATAAATGGTGTTTCTCTTTTACTTTATTATTTCTTGTCCTGATGAATGCAAGATGAATGCTTTCATAAAATTTTGTCCTTTTTTTCAGCAGTTGTAAGTTCTGTACTACTAAACATTGTAAGATTTTCTATTCATATTGCAAGCTGAGTCTTACTGTGTGAAAGCTAAATTCTGAGAACTACAATCTGTCAGAATAGAACAGAAGTGTTGACTCCTTTGTTATGTCAAGTGTAATCCACCATTGTGATATCTGTACACGGTCACTGCCATGCAGTGCAAGTCCGTTAGTTGATTAAGCCTCTTTGCTTCCAAACCTGTTACTGATCTAATTCAAGCCCCAAAACTTTGGAGAGGGCCATGTCTCAAAAAAAATAGAAACACCAAGAGGTGTTTTAAAAACCTCCAAAGAGAAGCTTCTTAAATAGCTATTTGCTTCCATTTCCACAAGGGCTATCATTACTCTATTATCATGGTTTACTGCTTTCCCACCTTATACAATTATCTTAGCAAAGGTCCTAGGTTCAGAGTTTGATTAACAGCTCAACGAGATTACTGAAGTATTGATCTGGGGCTAGGTATACAAGTCTAGTTGCTTTTATTAGGGATTAATTATTTGAGGGGATTTAAAAGTTTTTAATGGATTTTCATGAGTGGGAATATTTTTAAATTTAGTAAGGCAACAATAGATACTTAGACCCTTCATTTTAAAATGGCTCCTAAGGTCTACCCATGGTGGATATTGGATGAGTTGGCACAGAGGACATTAAAAGCAAAGGTTGGTGGACATTATGGCATGTATTGGCTTGAGTTAGCATGTGTCATGAGGGCTATAAGGAGGCATGGAGTGGGTGAAAGCATGAATTGACAAGGGGGCATGAGGCGACATGGAGAATACTTGCAGAGGGTGATGAGGTGAAGGGTGAAGGCTACACATCAAGATTTAAGGGGACATCTGCTAATTGATTAAAGACAGGACTTGTAAATTTCTTGCTTTGGCATTTGGCTGTCTTCCACTATTCTCCACCAATCTTGGAGCAAAAATCAGGTTCTGACAGGGCATTTCGTCCAGAGGCAAGTAGAGGGAGCCAGGAAATTTTCTGATTCAGACGACCCTCATCGAGCAAATATTCAACCCAAGGATCCAACCTCGTAAATTTATTGTTCATAAAATAATCCACACAATGAATTGTTAGACATGGGCAAGGCAACAAGCTGTGGTATTCATGTGAGGTTATAGTTTATTAAATCAGGTATTAAACTGCTGCACAAGTCTGGAAATAATTAATGTAGAAAAGTGTTCCAAGGTGTCTCCTGGGCAAAAGAAAAATGTTAAGAGGATTTTATGAAGACCCAGCAAATGTTTGGTACAGGAAATTCATTTTAATGAGGTTGAAAATTCAGATTAAGGCAGCAGTCAAGGTGTTGAATAGAAGAGCAAGGAATTTTGGCACAACATCGTGGGCTGAAGGGCCTGTTCTGTGCTGTACTGTTCTAATTATGATGGAACTGTATATACCGTTAGCTCACAGCTGGAATATTGTATGCAATTTTGGTCACCACAGCTGAAGAAGGATGTCATTGTTGTAGAGAGGCTGCAAGAGGAGATTCAGCTATGAAGAGAGACTAGATAGGCTGGAATTGTTTTCCTTAGAAATCAGAACTGAATTTAATGATTTATATTTTACAGTGAAAAGCTTCAAATGTTGCCACAATTCTGCACCATTTCGAATAGTTTAAGATATCACTGGAAGAGAATGTATCTTCATTCTGCTTTCTCCACCATGAACCCGGCTCACCAGCAACACTGTCCCCCCATCTCTCCTCCAGTGCTGTCTGTGCCGGACCCACCAATGTAGGAGTCGCCATTCTTTAGGCGCCATCTCCGCTCCTGGGTCCATCTCGTTATTGCCGAGTCCTACGTTGAACCTACACTCAGCCCCGCAACCAGAGACCCAGCTCTGCTGTTACTGTCACCTCACCGATAACCAGGAGTCCCCATTCTGAGCCGACCATGACTGCAACCAGAAGTCCCTGGCTCCGCAGCCCCCTCGATGACGCCATTCCAGGCAAATTGCGACCAGGAGTCCCTAGCTCTGCTGTCAGGCCAGGCCAGGCTGCCACAGCGCCATGCGCCGCCCTCCATGTTGTCGCCTTGCCATCTTGAAGAGTCTGCTGTCCCCTCCAATTGCTGGAGGAGTTTTGCTGTCGCTGCCTCCAATGATCAGAAAGCGCTGCCCTCTGCACGTATGGCCCGTTCTCACTGCTGCACCGATGCCACCGGACTACCCGGCCAAAGAAAAGGAAAATGAAAGGAAATAACAAAAAAAAAGCAGAAAAGAAAGAAAGATAATAGGGGCTGATAAGGCCTGGGTAAGAATCCGCATATAGCTCTGCTACTCCACTGTTATCTTGGAACTAGAGGGCTGTGGGGAACCTGGAACCTGTTTGAGGTGTACGGGCAAATATACGATGGATAAGGAGAAACCTTTTAGTGGAGGGGTCAACAAGCAGAGGAAATAGTTTTAAGATAAGGAGCAGAAGATTTCCAGGACATTTTACAGAAAACATTTTCACTAAGAAGGTGGTGGGTATCTGGAACTCACTGCCTAATAGGGTGTTAAAGGCAGAAACTTTCAAGACATTTAAAAAGTATTTAGATGAACATTTGATTCCTGATGAAGGACATATGCCCGAAATGTGGATTCTCCTGTTCCCTGGATGCTGTCTGACCTGCTGTGCTTTTCCAGCACCACACTCTCGACTCTGATCTCCAGCATCTGCAGTCCTCACTTTCTCCTGGAACACTTGAAACCCCAAAGCATACAAAACAATGGGCCAAACGTTGGAAAACAGGATTAGAATAAATAGATGACTGGCATTGTTACGAGAAGCCAAAGGGCCTTTTTTCCATTCTGTAAAGATTCTATGACTTTCTGTGAATCTACTATGAGATGGGACGTGGAACGAATACATTTTTAGAGGGAATTCCAGAATATTTTGGAGAAAAGAGTGGGAGCAGAGACATCTGCTGCATTTGTGAAATTTTAGCTGAGTTATTGAAACTTTATGCTTTGCTTCCTGCCTGTTAGGTTTGTTAGACCTGTGGTGATCTTGGCTCCTGGAAAACATGTATTGCAGTAAAGTCAGATCAGAAACTATGTTCTAAATCAAAGATTCAGGATTAGATCTTTCTCACTATTCCCACTTCAAAAGTAATTTTAAAGAACGGAAAACAAATTGCTTTGAAACTGGTGAATGTGATTATTATTTAATGCTCTGCTGCATAATTAAATTTTAATTTTTTTTGTGCTATCCAAACACAGTTTCTACAGGATCCTTTGGGAGCAGGACATATTTTCATTAAGGTCACAAAAGGAGAGGAAAAGCTAATCAATTATTTTCCCTAATCATTAACATTACAAATGAGCCAGTGAAGAGGAAAGCACAGGACCATAAGGTATAGAGCAATGAGCAGAGAACCTGATTGTGGAGTCCCACCACTGTTTGCCAGCAGAATCAAATTCACCAAAACTCCTTAGATAGTACCTTCCAAATCCACAGCCACTTTCTTCTAGAAATTCATAGGTACATAGATACTCCACAATCTGCACGTTCCCCTCCAAATCACTTAACATCCTAATTTTGAAATATATCACTGTTCCTTTAGTGTTGCTAGGTCAAAATCCTTGAACTCTCTCCCCAGTGATAGTATAGGTGTATCCACGCTAAATGATCTGTTCTGGTTCAAGAAAGCAGTTAACATTCTTCAGGACAATTAGGGATGGCATTAAATTCTGGCAGCCACATCCCAGTATTAAATTAGTTAAAAATCGAGTGGGGAAATTTTGATTGCATGCCCTTGCTTAATTATTATATACTGCAAGTCAGAATTTGAACACAGATAGCCCTGTTCAACAAGTTCAGTTGTGTTCCATAACTGACAAAAAGTATATGTACAATAGTACATAACTGAATAATGGTTATTTGAATCACTCAAATGAATACACTGTCACCTCATCTTGACATGTAGTGTTTGTAAGATGACAGTGAATTATTTATAAAAATAAAACAGTTGATAAATGGTGAAATTTGGAAGTAACATACCAGGGATTGATTCTGTTTGTCGCTCTTGATCTCCAGAACAGAGAGTCAAAATCCTGCCGAATACATTCCCAAAGCATCAGGCTGGTACCTTGGCCACGTTTATTTGTACTGACCACAAACTTGTCAAGATATGGCATTCCATTCAGGACAGGCTCTCTGGTGATAATTGCAGCAGCACTGTACCTGTGGTAACATGGAAAGAAAATAGTTGCTGTTCAAAACCTGTTCTAAGTTGTTAACTATTAAAGCTAATCATGACAATGCTGTTTCAAATTTGACTATAAAGAACAAAGAAATAGGAACAGGATTAGATTATATGGCCCAATGAGCCTACTCCACTATTTGGGACAATCCTCATTGATGTTTGGCTTCACAATCCTGTCTGTTTCCCATATCCATTGATACGCAGAGACCAAACATCTGTGCACCTTAGCCTTAATGTAATTAATGATGCAGCATCCAGGGATCAGTGGAGCAGAAAATTCCAAAGATGCCCAACTCGCAGAGTGAAGACATTTCTCTTCATTTAATCCTGAGAAATATTTGTAATTCCTATTTGCTCATTAAACTCCTTGCACAGAAAACATGTCTTATTATACCGAAACATATTGAACAAATTGTTCCAGCTGTAGAGAGGACCATGGCCTGACTTCACCAATCAGCTTCATGGAGTCAGCCTGACTGTTTTTCAAAAGGTTAGCCATAGAAGCAGCTGTCTTGTTTTGCTTTGCATGGGCTAACACATTCTTTATCCAATTTTCTTCCCATCTAAGTTTTGCACAATCACATAACTAACAGTTATGATGGTCTAGAGAGGAGACATCTTTTAACTTTGTCAAAGCTTGCAAATTGAACTATTGCCCTCCACTATTAAGTAGGAAGAACCAAATTTATTTCATCCACAAGGACAGACTTTATTGTGTGCTGGGTTACTCAGTCTCAGCTGGGATGATAAAAAGAAGTGGGGAGGGAAGGTGAGGTGCTGGGAAAGCAATTGGACTTAACTTTCCTGATCACTACTGGAAAATGTGCAGGTCTGGATGATATTGGAATCAGCTTACAATATCACCCCAACAATGAGCTTCAGGCATATTTTAAGATTAATGCATTTTTGATGCAGTGAAAGAAGTTTCCTTGAAGAAGATCTCATTCTCTCTGTTTGGGATATGTCATAAATATGTACAGTATTGAATTTCACTGAGATTTCTTAGAACACCTTCATTCTGTCCATGTTATGAACTTGTGTCACTTTTCAAAAGTCTTGAAATTGATTGAATGTAGAGGTAAGTCTCATCAATGATTTGACTGTTGATATGAGAAAAAGCACTGCAAAGTGAAAATGAATTTCTAAATCCCAGCAGCAATCAAATAGAAACTAAAAGGCTTACCCTTCTGATAAATAAATAGAATGGAGCCTGGGATTCAATAGTGAGATATAGTCCTTGTGTAGATCTTTTCCGAAAGATTTATTTATGAGTGATATTAGACGGGTTGTGTCTATTTCATCGAGACTTGTGTATCTGCGGATGGGTTCAGCATTTTTGAATAATGTCCCAGCTCCTGTAATAAATATAAAAAAACACTCATCATCTCTGATCTGTCAGAGAGCTAGTATTTCCAGTGATCTGTAATCTGCTGAAAGTATTACATATTCCTGTTAAAGCACACTTCACAGTTATCACTGGGTAGTTTCTGTAGCTCACCAAACTAGCTACTCTTCATAAATCAGGCCTAATCCTGTCCTTCCACATTTTCAGAGGATGTTGCTGGACAGCAAACAAATACAAACATTGGTCAATGTTCCCCTTTCCACTTGGGACACAGGCATCCTGAGCAAATAAAATCAGCTAATTTTCACTCACTGCAGATCAAGCTGATATTTTCTGATCTACGCACTGAATGAACTTCTTGAGCCATTAGAGAAGGTAGAGATAACATGTTGACAACACATGAAACTCAATTCTATTTACAGATTCACTTCAACTTCAGTGTTTTGTCCTGATTTTATTCATTTGTACATGGGATGTGGGCTTACTGGCTAAGCAAACATTTATTACCTATCCCTATCCCTGGAGAAGATGGAGCTGAGCAGTTTCCTTGATTTGTTTAGTCCTTGATGGTAGAGATACCCACAGTACTGTTAAGAAGTGAGTTCCAGGATTTTGATCCTGTGACAATGAAGGAACAAAGACATTGTTCCTAGTCAGGATGGTGTGTGAGTTAGATGGGAATTTACAAATTCCCATGCATCTACTGTTCTTATCCTTCAAAGTTGTAGGGATTGTACGTTTGGAAGGTGCTGTTGATAGGGTTTCAGTAAGTTATTGTAATGTATCCAGTGGACACTATGGTCTGCTACTATTTCGCATCAGTAGTGAAAGGACTGAATGTTCAAGTTAGTGGTGTCAATCAAAATGATTGCTTTCTCCAGGATGATGTTGAGTTTCTTGAGTGTTGTTGGAGCTGTGCCATCCAGGCAAATGGAAAATATTCCATCATCATCTTGACTGGTGTCTTGTAGATGATTGACATACTTTGCAGAAACCGGAGGTGAGTTACTTACTACAGACTTCCTAGCCTGGTACTTATATGCTGGTCCAGTTCAGCCCTTGACTGACAATGAGCAACTGCTATATTTTGTCTTCTTGGAGATGGTCATTACTTAGCATTTCCTGTAGGGCGAACGTTACTTGTCACTTAATGTGCAAGCCCAGAAGTTATCCATGTCTTGCTCCATATATACTGTTCCAGATCCTAATCACACATAGTGCTTTAGTATCTGAGTTGTCATGAATGGTTGTAAATACTGTGCAATCATCAGTGAACATCTCCACTTTGGACGTTATGATAGAAGGCAGATGTTTGGAGGCCAAGATGATTTAAACCAAATTTGAAAAGCGCTGTTTTTAGTTGAGCTGCTGGCTGGTGAATAAAACACAACATCATGATCTGTTACCACTGTTACCAATTTCATAAGATACTCAAGTTCAAGTTGTGTGTGTTGTCCATGAGACTTCATAATTCAAGCCTATGGCATCTCCCTGCTCCTGTACTCTATGCTCCTTTTAATAAAGCCAAGAACACTGCCTGCTCTATTTACTGCTCTCCTCATCTGCTTCTGCCACCGTCAATGATAACCCTCAATCCTCATACCCAATAAAAACCTATATAACTTAGTCTTCAACAGTTCAATTGACCTAGCATCTGCAGTCTTTTGGGGTAGGGAGTTCCAAATTTCTGCTCTGAGTGAAGTGTTTTCCCAATTTCACTTTTAATTGGCTTGCCTTAAATCTTTACATTAAGTCATCTGTTTTGAATTCTTCCACAAAATAAAACAGTTTTCTGCATCAACTCGACTAAATGCTCTTGTTTTAAAGACCTTGGATTGCATAAATGGTATATTAAGCAAGCTTATGCAATTTGACCACAGAATTTAATACTTCAAACCTTGATATAATTCTGGTAAATTTCCGTGAGCCACTCCAATCCTTACTGGGATGAGATGTGCTGAACGTAAGTTCCTGATGGGGTCTGACCAAGTCTCCATAACAATTGAAGCATCAGCTCCCATTTTTGCACTCCACCATCTTCATATAAATGTCAACATTCCATTAGCCTTATATTTACACAATCCTACAGTTTTCCCTAATTAAAAGAAGTGCTCTCCTTTCTCTTTCTATAACAATAATATTATCTTCTCACCCTGTTGTTTCTTTTCCAAAACAATGGCCTCCTCTATCTGGCATCTAATTCTATCTGATTTTGTTTTGCATTTTAAAAATATAAATGATAATCCCATCACAAGTCATCAATACTCATCACTTTGAACATCTCCAGTGCACACAATATTATGTCTTCACAAACTGCAATGGTTGATTCACTATATGTTGACCTCATATGTTTTGATTCAGCAATTAAAGTTTTGTTTCTATCAATTAATCAAAAGTGACAAATTCTTTGTGCTTCCCAGTAATTCAACCAAAATGTTGCACTACTTTCCCACAATGATACCAATATTAGTTTTTTTCCACCTATGTTTGACTATACTATTGCAAACTAATCTTGCACATCATTTCCATTGTTTAAAAAAAAGTCTCCAAAACTTCATGGATATTCTTTTGTGCCAAACATTCTTCCTCTTCAATTACATTAACTTGCATTTATTTTGCATATTTAATATAATGGAAGGTCCCAAGGTTTTCACAGCTAAATTGTGAGAAAATATTTGGCATTAAGCCTCTAAAGGAAATGCTAGGACAGGTAGCCAATTGTTTCAATAGGAAGAATTTTAAAATTTCTTTCAATAACTAGAAATGAAGAGAGTTTAAGGAGGGAATTCCAGGGTTTCGGGGTCCAGAATGCTGAAGGGAATGGTGACAGCAGTGGTAAACTGGGATTTAAATTAGATTAGATTCCCTACAGTGTGGAAACAGGCCCTTTGGCCCAACAAGTCCACACCGACCCTCTGAAGAGTAACCCACCCAGACCCATTTCCCTCTGACTATGGGCAATTTAGCATGGCCAATTCACCTGATCTGCACATCTTTGGATTGTGGGAGGAAACCGGAGCACCTGGAGGAAACCCACACAGAAATGGGGAGACTCCACACAGACAGTCATCCAAGGCTGGAATCGAACCTGGGACCCTGGTGAGGCAGCAGTGCTAGCCAGAATGGCGTAAAAGACAAAATTGGAGAAACACAGTTCTTGGAAGGTTATAGGGTTGGAAGCAGTTACAGAAAATAGAGAGGGATAAGGTCAAGAATGGATTTGAACAATGGTGAGAATTTGAAAGATGAGATGTTACAGGATGAACAACAAATGAGCATTGGAGTGATCAGTCCTGTATATTGAGTAACACCATACAAGATTTGAAAACTTTCTTGATGGGGGGGGGGGGGGGGGGGGGGTGGGGTTCAAGACTAGGGGACATATTTTTAAAGGTGACAGGAGAGAGATTTTAAAAAGATATGAGAGGCAATTTTTTTGCACAGAGGGTGGTTCATTTGTGGAATGAACTTCCTGAGGAACTGGTGGATTGGTACAGTTACAACGTTTTAAAGACATTTGGAAAAGTACATCAATAGGAAAGGTTCAGAGGGATGTGGGCCAAGAGCAGGCAAGTGGGACTAGTTTAGTTTGGGATTCTGTTTGCTATGGACTGGTTGGAATGAAGGATCTGTTTCCATGCTGTCTGACTCAATGATTGTGGAGTTTCTTAAAGCACTTTCGTTCTGTATCAGGACAGGTTGAAGAAGAAGATTTATAATATCATTGGCTATCCTTCTGAACTTGTGCCTTCCAATCATGCACTTTCTGAACGTTACACTGTGACTGAACACTACTTATCAATGACACCCTGGTCATTGATCCTCTGATTTTATATCTTAAGTTTCTCCCAAGCTTTAAACTTGCTTTACCCTGCTCTGTAATATCACAGTGTTGAAATCACGACGTCTAACTTTTAATTACTTTCGTAGGACCTGAAAATCAATATTCATTTGTCAGAAGTTTCATTTCCGTCAACTACATTTTGTTTTTATGGCAAACATGACATAAATTAATATGCAGAGGTTAAGTTATCTCATGCTTCCCTTGATTTTTTTGACAATTGGTAGCTTCCTGCACAGTGAGCTCAAGTCTATTTCACAGACACTGGACCAACCAACTTTTGCCAGCCTCCCACAACTTCCAATGGTCATTTGACCTGATGCAGTTTTCAGCAGTTGCCATTATATTCTCCACTCTTCAAATACACATTTCAAACAGACATTATATGAGCTGAGCTAATTAGAACAGGAGGGAGTTTATGTGTAATACAAACTCTGGCACAGAACAATCAAACTCAATGATCCATTTCTGTTGATTTTATGTACTTATAAATAATTTGATGCACATTATGCAACAAATACTGAAGATCTATTTCAAGATAGATTATGATTATTACATACACAACTCACAGCATGACAATCCACTAACCAACCACCTCTGAAATTTCCCATTTGTAATAAACATAAATATCTAGAATATGGTCATCTTAAAGGACAGTCTGGTACCTCTGTGACTGAAGAGCTCTGTGAGTATGGTGTTGGCAGAAGTGATGACAGCAGATGACTCTGATGGTATGTGATTGAGGAGATCCATGATCACTTTTGCTTTCTCTTCCTCTTTTTCACTAATCCAGTTGGCATTTGAAAGAAGATCCAGATCAGATGGAAGATTGATCTGTCCCAGAACCTGTACCACGCAACAGAAAATGCTTATTAATCACTGAGGAAGTTACTGAAATGGAGAACCATAGACATAGATCCCAGCTCACGCAGAATTTGGCTTGAGAGCTGCAAATGAATTCTTCATTATGGCATAGACATATCAGAGAATATTATTCTGGAGCGATTGCCTTATTTTATGTTTTGTAATGTGATTGTCAACTTGAACCTGCTGTCTCTTGTTTTTTTGAAAAAAGTTGTAGATATCAATTTTCTTTGGAAGCACTGAACTCCCAATTTCCTTTATAAAATAGACTGCCAGGAAGACAGGCCAGTAGTAATATATTGGGTGAAGAAAATTGGGAGGAAGAAAATTTAAATACCTATATTATAGGCAGCACAGTTTTTGCACAGCTCATCTGTTTAGATGAGGGTTTGGTGTGTCCTCATAGACTAATCAAATAATCCTTGTCTTGACTCAAGGTAATCATAATGGACAGTGCTAAGATCACAAAGCAAAGGGACTGCCTACTGAGGTTAAAAGGAATTCAGGAATAACAAAGAGCACTTTTGATACTTATTTTTAAACATAACAATCAAGCAGCATGAATATACAAGACTGAATCTTTCTTTGGGCCAGAACCATTCTGAATTATTTAATGCATGCATCTTGCTGATTAAGGTCCAATTTTGAGATAGGTTTCCTTCATGCAACCTCTATTTCTCAGGGGGCATGTTGGAACTAGTACACTGGTCTGCTTTCATCTTGGAGACACCAAGGAGAGTTTGGCAGGTATTCTCCTGGGCTCTTGGAAACCACAGGACTTTAAAATGGTTCCCAGTGAACTGAATAAGCCATGTGTCAGTCTGAAGTTCTCAGGGTATGTTTCCTCAACAATTGGAAATTTCAAAGCAATATGGTGAAATTATCGATTTTTGAGAAGATTTGTAGCTCAGGTTGGTGATAAGTATGTAAGTTAGCTCGCTGAGCTTGAAGGTTTCTTTTCAGGTGTTTCGTCACCATGGCTAGGTAACATCATCAGTGAGAGTCTCTGGTGATGTGCTGGTGGTATGTCCTGCCTCTCTATTTCTAGGTCTTGGGTTTCTTAAGGTAGGTGATGTCATTTTTGGTTCTTTTTTTCCCCCAAGGGAAGGTAGATAAGGTCTAAATCAATGCGTTTATTGATGGAGTTCTGGTTAGAACCAGAAATGATACCTCAAGAAACCAAGACCTATAAATAGAGAAGCAGGACATACCATCAGGGCTTCACCAGAGACTCTCACTGATGTTACCTAGTATGGTGATAAAACATCTGAAACCAAACCTTCAAACTCAGCAAGCTAACTTATATATTTATGATGTAATTATGCACAGTCCGGTCCAATAAGACCTTTCACTGTCTCTGTACTTACTGAACCAATTCAATTCCACTGACCACAACATTTTGGAGTTCCTTATGGACTGTATTATGCTTATCTTACTTATACTATATCCTATTAGAAATTCTTGTGAATGTATTTTATGCGAAGTTTAAGTATTTCTGTCCAATTGACACTTTTGTTTATCATGACATGATATAAATGTAAGCATTTTTATGCAGGAAGCACAATTTTCCATAATCCGATGCTCATTTTAACTCAAAACCAGCATTGGAGGGTTGCCCATTGATTCATCATTTGTATTATATAATATGTAGTTTTAAAATAAAACAATGATAATGATGTGCAACAGTTCAGTGAGTAATATGTATTTGATAGGATATGCAACATAAAGCAGGGTTACAAAGCTAAAGGTATCATATTAGTGATCATGTGTATGACAAGGCAGCAAACCATTGAGAGATAAACCTCATTACATAACAGCTGTATGTTCCATCGGCTCAAAATTCCAACACAATAATATCTCAACCATGCACATTTCATGCACACTGCTGCCTCAGCCAATCACACAGCAATTACAACCACTTCATTTGCTTGTAGTAGCCTGATCTCCACAAAAACAACTGTCACGTTCTGCACATCCTACCTGACTACTGCATTAAGCTGTAACCAAACCAAACATATGCTCAACCATTTAGGAGTCACTCACATTGCTGTAGGTTTGAAGTCACATGTAGGGAAGACCAGATAAGGATGGCAGATTTCTTTCCTTATTATTATTATTTGTGTACTACATGGATTTTTATGATAATTGATAGCTTCCTGGTTACCCTTCACTAAGTCTAGTTTAGTTCCCAAATAATGAACTGAACGTAATTCCACTGGATGTCTTGGTGGAATTTGAACCCACATCCCCAGAACGTTGGCTGGGCTCTGAGTTACTATTCTAATGAGATTACCACTACATCACCGTCTCCTCTCATTTCAATTTTGGTGGTCCCCACCAAACTCACTTCTGTAATGAAACATCAATTCCTTACATTCAACATCAAATATCCTGCATTAAAGATTAACCCTACTTAAAAAAATGTGAACACTAACAATCAAGTGCAAAATAGGAGAAAGTGGATGGATGTTGAGGGTGAGTTGTGTGTATCTGTGGTGCATGTACAATGTGTAGCCCTCTTAAAATCTTCCATGTTTCAACAAATGGAATCCCTGGAATCAACCTGTTGAACCTTCTCAGAACTGTTCCAGCAAATTCAAGAAAGAGATGACATTTTTTTTAAAAAAGGGAAGCAGCTAGTCTGAACTAGAGAAAAGGAATCATGAGTGAGTTTATCAAATTATTGGACTGCAGCCCTGTATTTTCTCCATTTATTTTAGGTCTTCTGCAAAAAATCACAGACTTATGATGACTTGCTACAACTGTTCAGGGCATTGACAAAACCACATCTGGATATTACATACAGCTTTGGTCTCAATATTTACGAATGAGTGTATTTGCATTGGAGGTAGTCCAGAGAAGGTTCACAAGGATGATGCCTGGGATGATGAGGAATCTAGAGTTCAGTACAATGATGAGTACAATGAGTTCAATCATTGAAATACAAAAGATTTGAAAGGAGCTCCACACAGTAGAGGCTAGGAGGGTGTTTTGTCACATGGAGAATCAAGAACTCGAGAGGACAGTTTCAAAGTAAGAGGTCTTCCGTTCAAGTCAGAGGTGGGAGGAGTCTTCTCTCTCAGAGATTGTGAATCTTTGGATTTCTTTTAGTTCAGGATCAGTGGAGGCTGGGTCATTGAAGATGAGTTAGATGGATTTCTGTTTGATAAGAGTTATAGGTTTGTGGGGGAGTGGGTGGTTGGGGTGAGGGGTGGGGGAAGAAGTTATTCCGAGTACCATTTCTTATATTTTGATGCTCTGTATGACTTTCTCTCTTGCCCTCATGTCAGAATTGTTCAGTTCAATTTTTCTTCAATGTCATGGCCAAATGAACTCATCTCTAGCACTTACAACACCTGAGTGCAGTACTTCGGAGCCCCACCACAACACAGAACTTGAACCAGTCTGTGGGCATCATCAGTAGCCTTTAAACAGTGACCTATGAAAATTAGATTTATTGTCTGTAATTTTATGATAGCCATTTAGCTCAAACATTGAGATCTTGATCTTTGATCCGTCTGAAGGAACTGAAATATTATTTTGTGAATTGCAATTGAAGTATGACTACAGTAGATACACTGTACAATAATTACTGAATGCAATCCAACCAGACACTGCAGCACAGTTCCTACTTTAGTGCAGTGTCAGCCAAACATTACTCCTATCACTCATCAGGGTCACAGATCAATCAAACCCGTCTCATCTTCTCTACCAATCAGTAAATGTGTCTCACTGTCCATTTACAAAGCTATGGAATTGAACCCACACAGAAAATGCCAGAGAAACTCAGCAGGTCTGGTAGCACACTTGGGGAGAGAAACAGAGATAAGATTTTGAGTTTGGTACGACTCTTCTTTAGAACTGAAGAGTCATACTGGACTTGAAACTTTAACTGTTTCTCTCTCTACAGATGCTTTCAGACCTGCTGAGTTTCTCTGGCATTTTCTGTCTGTTTCCACTTTCCGGCATCTGCAGTAGTTTGATTCTATTATAATATGGACTATAGTATAGACTATTGGTCTCTTAATTCACTAACAAATCAATTTGGAAGTGTGGCATGAAGTAAGCGCAGTGAAGTTATTTTAACCTACTTCTCAATACAGGAAGGTGACTGAGTACCTCAGTTTCCACTTGGGGACCCTATAGCCTTTTGGACTCAATACCAAATTCAATAACTTTGGGGCTTGAGCTCTGCCATGTCCTTACCCCTATCCCCATAACTAAGCCTTATTATCACATAGTCTGCTGTTGCACATTACCCATTGTTAGCCACTAACAGTCCCCACTGACAGCTATTCACCCTCCAAGCCAGATCATTATTCATACCTTTGATTGTCGAACTGTTCTTCTTTCTCTGTTTGGGCTCTATCCCCACCTATTGTTTACTCCTTACCCTCACCCCATTCTCTGCATCTAAACTGGCAATTTCCTAGCTACCATCACTTCTGAGGAAGGGTCAATCAATCCGAAATGTTCACTCTTTATTTCTCTCCATTGATACTGTCAGACCAGTTGAGTGTTTCCAACAATTTCTATTTTTGCTTCTGAGTAAATTAAGTTGGAATTTTGATTCTATTAATTGCAGTCAAGTATTAAACAGTGGAGTATGGAGTAACAAAACAGTAACTTTATTCCTTAAGAGATCATTTGGAGCCTAGTATATTGATTAGATGCAACTATGACACTTCATTCACCTCAAACTCTCTTGCTATTCCTTCATCACAATTCTTCTTGCCTGCAAAAACCAATATTCCCCAATTATTTGTTGAGCTCTGAGTTGAAATTACTACAGACTTCATGCTTTCCTTCTTGGCCCTCATTTGCTGAAATTAACACTCCTTTGTGGTGTTTCTTTCTATCTTCATCCCAACTGGGAGAGCAAGAAAAGTATGGACAAGGCCTCATTCCTGATCTCAAATGCCCACAGTTGATGAACAGAGCTGAGGCACGCTCCCATAGAGGGAAAGGAGAAAATCAGAAATGCTTTCTTGAGGTCACTATTATGCACCATTCATCAACTGCTTGTCACTCTGAAAAACGTCTCTTCCCAAAAGGATGGAGTGCAGGGTTCAGGAAGGTTATGGGAAGGCTAAAAGGGAAAATAGTAAAATTATACAGGTATTAGTAAATAAGTAAATGCGTAGTTACTTTGGCACTTTCTCTCAATCACCCTCCATTGCAGTATAATAATTTTCTGTGCCAATTATGGTAAAGTCGTTGAATTGAATCGATTCTGATCAGCTGATTTAACCTTTTTTAATAGGAGGGTGAATTTGCTTTCCATGCAAATATAGGCAAGACAGCAAGCAAGCTAGTCAGCATCTCCAAATCTTATTGTATACTGACTGCTTTCCTTCAAATGTTCCTCTGTCTTGACAGGGGAACATTCTAACTTTGATTTGGTGTCTCACCTTATTTACAACAGAGATTTGGTGCTCCAATGTACTGCCTCTGTAGATCTCATGGATTTGGAAAAAAAATACAATAATAAGTAACAGCATAAAAGAAGAGGGTTCTGAAGTATCAAAATATTGGCCTACATTTAAAAATAATTGGACTTGGACTTCCATGAAGAGACAAGTCTATTTTTGCCAATTTTTACCACTGATAGTAGAAGCAGGTTTACCAGAGAAGAAGTGGGGTATATGTCCAACCATCTTCTTAATGGGCTGGTGCCAAAATTATTCCACCAACCTACCTGAAGGTTCTCCCCACATCTGGTACCAAGAGAGATTCGATGTTGAAAACGCCCATTGGCACTTGAAGCGGCGCTTTGAGAACGACGAAACTGAAAAACAATTACAATGAGGTCTTCTTGTCTAATGCAGGCCAGCTGCAGAAGAGTCTCTGAAACTGGCAATGCCAGGGAAGACACCTTTTACCAATGATGCTGGAAGGAATGGCTACTGCACTGTTCTGGTCAGTGACTCATACTTACTCATATTGGCACTTGATGTGAATTGAAATAAGATTCCAGATAACACTAAAACCTGGCAAACCTGCAGTATTAAGTTGATGCTTTGGTGAATTATTAGGTTCATCAAAATATGGGATACTGGTGCTGATAAAATTTGACAATGCAGCACCTTTCCAAATTCATGCACTCAATGTCAGCATTAAATATTCCCAGGTCGGGCTTATACATTTTAAAACGGTGGTTTTACTATAAACTGCAAGAATTAGAAAAGATGCTGCATTAAGTACTTCAGGTCAGTTTATGGTAAATGTAGAGGCAGGGTAAAACTCCCTTTACTCTTCCTGAAGAATGTGCCATAATTCCAATCCATTTCCAACACAAGTCACTTTTATGATCCCTGGTTGACTTTGCAAGTTTTAGTGCCAAATTGAGCTAGACGATGTGACATGATCATATCGTAGACAGCAATTGGTTTCAGGCTGCCAAAAATCATTGCATGTGGAATCTTTAGACAACAGATCGCTAGATTTTCCATCTGGTACTGATTTGCAACCCAGTTCCTGAGGTGTGCTATCCAAATCCATAAACAAAAGAAACCTATGCAGTACTGTTAATTAAAGCAGAAGGAAAGCGTTAGGGAGTACATTCAATATATACAGGACAATCACCTAATTAGTGTTTCCAGAAATGCCTATTTCAATGATGGTACTGCACCATCAAAATTCCTCTATGCATGGATTTCAGCCAGTAGCAGCACAATGCCTAATGCACCTTGATTGGGTGCTTCACTGATATTGTTGTTGACGTTACTGGAGTATAGTAAAGGATATGGATTCAGAGGGAGCCTAGCAAACTGGATTACAAGTTGTTAATATGGCAGAAAACAGGGAGGAGGAGTTAATGGGAGTATTTCAGAGTAGTTGGAATTGGCTACTGGTTCTGTGGGGAGGAGGAGAAGGTCAATTCTAGAGTCATTTCTATTAGTTGTGTGCATCAACTAATTGGACAGATATAGGGAATGGTGTTGAAATTCACAGATTATGCCCAACTAAAAGGTACAATTCTTTAGAAGACCAAAGGAAGCTGCGAAGAGATATTAATGAGATGTTAGATGAGCTAAAATGGAATTAACTGGAAGAATGAGGTGAGATGTTAATATCAAAGGCAGTAGACTGAAGCATTGGGGCAAGGTAGAAGGATTTCAGTTTACAGGTTAACAAGACAGTAAAGACTGCACCTCTGGCTGATAGCACAAGAACAATATAAATTAAGGTGTTGGATAGAGAACCTAAGAGATACTGATAAGGTGATATAAAATTTTGAAGAAGGCTTCAGTTGGTGTCCTGAATGCTGTGTTGACTTCCACCCTGTTGGAGGACTTGAAGGCTGGTACAACCAAGATTTGCTTGGATACTCCTTGGTAGATGCAATGCAAACATGCAGGAACACTTGAAACGTTCAGACTTTTTTGATAGAACACTACAAGATTATGCCAAAAATATAACATTAAAATAATGAAATAATGGAACAAAGGAAGTTGATGGGCCAGAAATACAAGATTAAATTCAAAAGATTGAGGACAGCGAAGAGGAGAATTTTTATTTTAAACAAAGGAAGATGAGAGGAATTCTATTCTCGGATTGTGGATGAGCTAGGGGCTAGGTCACCAGAAAATATTAGATAGGATAGACGAATGCATGAGAAAAGGGTTGAACAAGGTTCAGGAACAAAATGTGCAAGTGGGATTAAAACTAAACTCCTAACTTGGTTGCGCTGAATGGCTGTTACACATTGGTAACACCTGTGTATACTGGTCCGTTTGCCAAGCTTTGAATTTTATATGAAGGACCTCCAATTAAAACTTAGGAAGGCTTTCTTTATTCCATCCTGTATTATGTTTGTACCTGGGTTCTTTAACTGTTACACAATTGATCAATTGTAGGGAGACCCCACCTGACCCCAAAGTGAATGGGTACAAAATACACTGAAAAGATACATTTCCTCAGAAGTAAGTTTTCAATATTATTGGTGGCACGGTGGCTCAGTGGTTAGCCCTACTGCCTCACAGCGCCAGGGACCTGGGTTTAATTCCTGCCTCGGGTGACTGTCTGTGTGGAGTTTGCACATTCTCCCTGTGTCTGTATGGGTTTCCTCCAGGTGCTCTGGTTTCCTCCCACAATCCAAAGATGTGTAGGTGAGGTGAATTGGCCATGCTAAATTGTCTGTAGTGTTAGCTGCATGTAGACAGGGGTAAGTGTAGGGGAATGGGTTTGGGTGGGTTGCTCTTCAGAGGGTCAGTGTGGACTTGTTGGGCCAAATGGCCTGTTTCCATACTGTAGGAAATCTAATCTAATCTAAATTGATTTGCAAAAATTCAATATAATTTTTGCACAATTCCATTTCTGTTTAATATCAGGTAAATGGCACAGTGGCTCAGTGGTTAGCACTGCTGCCTCACAGCACCAGGGTCTTAGGCTCGATTCCAGCCTCAGGTGCCTGTCTGTGTGGAGTTTGCACATTCTCCTCATGTCTGCTTGGGTTTCCTCCGGGTGCTCTGGTTTCCTTCCACAGTCCAAAGATGTGCAGGTCAGGTGAATTGGCCATGCTAAATTGCCCATAGTGTTAGGTGCATTAGTCAGGGGGAAATGGGTGTGGGTGGGTTACTCTTCGGAGGGTCGGTGTGGACTGGTTGGGCCGAAGAGCCTGTTTCCACCCTGTAGGGAACCTAATCTAATCTCTTGTTCTAAAATAACAGGGAAGGAAGTTCAGTAAGTGTGAGGTAATACTTTTAAAACTTGTGAGAGCATTTCACTGTCTTAAACGTGAATTTGAAAATGGACTCTACATCAAAAATATTCCACCCACACTTTCCTTCTGTAATAGTGAAAAACAGAGCCACACTTGAGATTGAAATCTATAGATCTATTCTTTGACACTTCAGGGATGAGGAATTGTTAAGAAATTTCTGTTCTTAATGGTGAAATATAACAATGATCTCGGATTATTTGATATTATTTTTTGAGGCCAACCCTGAAGCTGTTCCAGATAATTGAAAGGATCACGCTCTGATTCACTCTGTATTCAGCCTCTTTACTTATACATTCATTTGGTCTCATTTCCTCTGATTCAGCATAAATACTGATGAATCATTCGTTTATTATCGTACACAAGTTGGGGAGAGTTTAGAGAACTAAAGATCCAAGTATCCATGGTACAATTATTTATAATGTGTAGTATTACAAAGGATAACTGTTGGTTTTATTTAAGTTTTGACTTTCTAGGGCAGTTTCTGACATTTGGAAGCTTTATCCTGATCAAATAGGTATCTAGTATTTGACTTAAATCTTTCACCTACATGATTCGTGGCAGTATTCAATCATAACAGAAAATACCCTCAGATACTCAGTACCATTACCAGTTCTTCCCATTTGTCCTTCACGTCTACCTCCTGTCAAGTAGGGTCTAGCAATGTTGTGGGTGGGACTGCAGAGGGTAATAAACAGTACACCATCTCAAGATCATGAAAACTTGCCTATGCATACTCCACTGAGCACTTGAATGTGGGGGTATCATTATTACACCCAAGGGCAGCAAGGACTTAAAAGAATCACTGCAGCAACTTCTGAGTGACAGAAAGAATACCAACATAGAGACCTGAGACAGTATGTAGGGGGTACAAGTTGGCATTAGGTGGACTGACACAGGTGGTGTCGGAAGTGGGAGGAGTCAAAAGATTAAAATGATGGAGTGTCTAGTTGCCTTTTTCTATATTATTTAAGCATGAAAAAGTGACCAACTGCTCGGCTTTCACACTCTACTGTGTGGAATATCAACCCAATTAGCTATCCAAAAAAAGGAAATCCTGATATACCATAATGAGCAAAGCAAAATAATTTGACTCACCTTTCTGTCATAGTCCTGAAGACCTCCAGAATTGTTCAGAAACATCACTTTCAGGGGTTGCATTAACTTGGCAATTGTTGCTGTGACACACAAGGAATTTAGAAGCACTAATTGTCCATCAGCGGTCTCTCCCACAGAACAGATGATAGGAATGTGACCAGACTCCAGGCTCCAATTTAACAGATCTTCCTCCACCGAAATTACGTTCCCAAAACTACACAATAAAAATCAGAGTCAACCCTGTTGTTACTCTAGCTCTCGTTGGCAGTCAAACATAAGAAATTGAAGTAGGCCAAAAGGCCCTAGGTTCACTATAATTGCAAAATGAATGTGAATTAAATTAAAATGATTAAATGCTTTTATGAAATAAATAGATATAAACTATTTCCTCTAGTGAGGAAGTTCAGAGCCATTGAGCAGGATATTGAGAGAGAAAAAGAGAGTGACAGAGAGAGAGAGCATATGTGTGTCTGAGAGAGAGAGTGTGAGAGAGAGTGATGGAGAGAGACAGAGAGCATGTTTAGAGAGAGTGTGAGAGAGAGTGTAAGACAGAGAGAGAGCGTGAGAGAGAGGGAGTATGTGTGTGTGTGTGTGTGTGTGTGTGTGTGAGAGAGAGAGAGAGAGAGAGAGAGAGAGGGGGCGAGACCATTCAGCTGTGAAGACTGGAAGCACTTCAGAAATAGGGCAGGGGAAATCCAGAGCTTCGTCTTCCAAAAAAGCTGGAAGGGCTTGGTCACTTGAAAATTTACAAATGAAAATCAATATACTTTGTTAGTCAAATGTACTACCTTATACAGAACTAAGTTGAATAAAGGAATTAAGATACAGATTTGTTATAATCCAGTTGAGTAATGGTAAAGGATTGAGTGACTGAATGGGTTCCTCTTGCTCTAAATTTTAACCAAGACCATTAAAGCAAAAATCATGCAGCCTTTTTAGGCTAGATATTCATTTTGTTGAATGTGAGTGATACCCTTTATTGATGGATAGTCCTATATTTTCCCAAAAATAACTTAAAATCCAATAGGGAAGGAAACTCTGCAAATCTAACCTGCTCTGGCCTATATTTGGCTCTAAACCCACAGCAATGTGCTTGCCTCTTAAGTGCGCTCTGAAATAGCCGAGCCAGCCACCCAATACAATGCTAGATAAAAGACGTGAAACTAGACAAACCACCAATCAAGGCACCAGAAATGACAATGATGCACACAGCCCTGCCAACCCTGCAATATTTTTCTGCTAGTATCTAAAGGCTTGTGACAAAATTGGGAGATCTGTCCCATGGACTAATCAAACAACAAACTGATGTCGTCAATGCCAATGAATAACACTGTCCAGCAAATTTACCAGATTCCACCTTCACCATCCCCAGGTATGTCCTTTCTCAGCAAAACTGCCCTGGGAGACCTTAACAATGCTTTAGACCTCATAAGATCTAGAGGCATTAAGTCAAACATGGGCAAACAGACAACTCCCCTACCCCAACCCACCCATTCTTAGAAGAAGCATTGAGGGTGGCAAGGGCACAGAGTCTACCCTGCGTGGGGGACTTTGACATCTATTACCAAGAATAGCTCAGTAGTCCCACTACACACTGGGTTAGCTAGGTCCTGAAAGACAGAAAAACCAAAAGAACTGCATTTGCTGGAAATCAGAAGCAGAAATTGTGGAAAAGCTCAGCAGGTCTGACAGCATCTGTGGAGAGCAAGAAGCATTAATGTTTAGGGTCCAGTGACCCTTCTTCAAGACTGAGTTCTGAGTTGGATTGTTTGAGCTATAGGGAGAGGCTGAATGGTATGGTGGCTCAGTGGTTAGTACTGCTGCCTCACAGCGCCAGGGACCCAGGTTTGATTCCAGCCTCGGGCGACAGTCTGTGTGGAGTTTGCACATTCTCCTTGTGTCTGTGTGAGTTTCCTCTGGGTGCTCCAGTTTTCTCCCACAGTCCAAAGATATGCAGGTTAGGTGAATTGATCATGCTAAATTGCCCGTAGAGTTAGGTGCATTGGTTAGAGGGAATGGGTCTAGATGGGTTATTCTTTGGAGGGTTGGTGTGGACTTGTTGGGCTGAAGGGCCTGTTTCCACACTGAAGGGAATCTAATCTATTTTCTCTGGAGCATAAGAGGCTGAGGAGTGACCTTATAGGGAAGTTTATAAAATCATGAGGGGCAGAGATAGGGTTAATAGCCCAGGTCTTTTCTTCAGTGTAAGGGATTCCAAAACTAGAGTGCCTAGGTTTAAGGTGAGAGGGGAAAGATTTAAAAGAGACCGAGGGGGATACATTTTCACACAGCAGGTGGTGCATGTATGGAATTAACTGCCAGAGGAAATGGCGGAGGCTGGTACAGTTACAGCATTTAAAATGAGAAGGGTTTAGCGGGATATGGGCCAAATGCTAGCAAATGGGACTAGATTAATTTAGGATATCTGGTCAGGTCGGACAAGTTGGACTGAACAGTCTGTTTCCATGTTGTACAGCTCTATGACTCTAAGACATCCTCTCTGAATTCTCCCGAAAGGAAATAGCTGCTTGACTGGGCCTGTGGCAGGTGGTGAGAGCACCAACAAGAGGGAAGATATACTTAACCTTGTCCTCTCCAATTTAAGTATAACAGCTCCATCTGTCCATGATTGCATTAGTAGGAGTGACGAGGAGGAACTGGCAGTGGAAAGGATGTTTCCCCTTATGGATGAGATCAGAACTGAGGGCAGTGTTTTAAAATTAGTGGTCACCCTTTGAGATCAGAGATTAAGGGAATTTTTTTTCTATCAGAGGGTTGCAAATCTCACCTGGTCTGGAGCTCTGACCTATTGGAGCTCTTTCAGTGAGAAGGCTGTGGCAGGAGAATCGCTAATGTTTTTTAAAGCGGGAGGCAGGTTAATTCTCTTATTTCACAAGTATAATATTATTGGGGGGGTAGGTCGGAATGTGGAATTCAGAGCACAAGCAGATTCCCCATGATCTTACTGAATGGCACAGCAGATTTGAAGGCCTGAATTGCCTACTATTACATACAGAATACTGAATGGCCTGGACAGATTGGATGTGGGGAAGATGTTTCCATTGGCAGAAGAGACTAGGAGCCGAGGACACAGCCTTCGAATAAACCTTTTAGAACGGAGATATGGAGAAACTTCTTCAGCCAGACAATGGTGAAACCATGGAATTCATTGTCACAGAAGGCTGTGGAGGCTAGATCAGTGAGTATATTTAAGACTGAGATAGACAGATACTTAATTATCAAGGGGTTCAAGGGTTATGAGGAGAAAACAAGAGAATGGGGTTTAGAAACTTATCAACCATGACTGAATGGTGGATCAGATTCAATGGGCTGAATGGCCTAATTTCTGCGCCTATGTCTTCTGGTCTTCTGTTTGTGTGTTTATATATTCACCACACATTCCTTGTGGAGATGAAGGTCTGACTTTATGTTGAGGATACCCTTGGCGATAGCGTTGTGCTGAATGGGAGAGATTTTGAACAGACCTAACAAGTCAATCCCTCGAATCCTAAAGGCACTGTGGCAGTCAGAAGCAGCCAGTACTGTATTTGACCATAATCTGTAAAGGCATGTTCCAACATATCCCCCCTCTATCATGAACCACCAAGGAAGAGTGCAAGAGGGCACACCTAAAAATGAGGCATCTACCTGGTGAAGTTACAACACGGGACTACTCATAAGCCAAGTGAGAAAAGCAGTGTGCAGTAAACAGAGCTAAGCAACTTCAAAACCATTTCTAAACTCTTCAGTCCTGCCATATCCAGTCATGAATGATGGTGGACAATTCAACAACTTACTGGAGGAGCAGTCCCCACAATTATCCTCATCTTCAATGATGGGGGAATCTAGTTCATAGAATCATAAAGTCCCTGCAAGGTGGAAGCAGGCCATTCTGCCCATCAAGTCCACACCGCCCCTCCAAAGAGCAGCCCACCCAGACCCATCCCATCCCTGCATTTCCCATGACTAATCCACCTAGCCTGCACATCCCTGGACTTTATGGGCAACTTAACATGGCCAATCCACTAACCTGCACATCTTTGGACCATGAGAGGAAACCACGGCACCCGGAGGAAACCCACGCAGACATGGGGAGAATGTGCAGATTCCACACAGACTGTCATCTGAGGCTGGAATCGAACCCAAGTCCCTGGCACTGTGAAGCAGCAGTGCTAACCACTGAGCCACCATGACACCCATCAGTACAAAAGACAAAGCTGAATTATTTGTGTCTATCTTCAGCCAGGTGTGTCAAACACATGATCCACCTCAGCTGCCTTCTGAAATCCCCAACATCACAGATGTCATCTTTAGTCCATTTGATTCACTCCATGTGATATCAAGAAATGACTGAAGGTACGAGATATTGCAAAGGCTATGGGGCCTGGCAACATTCCCACAATATTACTGAAGACTTCTGCTCCAGAATTAGCCATGCCTGTAGCCTTGCTGTTCCATTAAGCTTCAACACTGGTAGCTGCTCAACAATGTGGAAAACTGCCCAGGCATGTTCCGCCCTCAAGATGCAGGTCAAATCCATCAGTCTACTCTCAGTCATCAGTAAAAGTTGGAAAGGGTTATCCACAGTGCTATCAAGTGGTACTTGCTCAGCAATAACTTGCTCACTAATGCCCAGTTGTTGTTCCATCAGGACTACCAAGCTCCTGACCACATTACAACTTTGGTCCAAATATGAAAAGTAAAATGAATTCAGGAAGGGAAGTGAGCTGTCCCTGACATTAAGGCCACATTTACCAGAATGGAGCAGAAAGGAGTCCAAAACTGGATACAATGCAAATATTCTGCATTGATTGCAGTTATACATAACACATAGGAAAATTGATTGTCTCCATTGGAGGTCAATCATCTCAGCTCAATAATATTACTGCGTAAGTGTAATCTGCTAGGCTCAGGCATCCGAGGCTGCTTTTTCAATAACCTTTCCTCTATCCAACGCTGAGAAGTGTGGATGTTTGCAATTGATCACACAATGTTCAGAAGCATTTGCAACTCTCAGGTATTGACGCAGTCTGTGCCTAATTGGGGTGACACGGTGGCTCAGTGGTTAGCACCGCTGCCTCACAGTACCAGGGTCCCAGGTTTGATTCCAGCCTGAGGCAACTGTGTGTGGAGTTTGCACATTCTCCCCATGTCTGCGTGGGTTTCCTCTAGGTGATCCGGTTCCCTTCCACAATCCAAAGATGTGCAGGTTAGGTGAACTGGCCATGCTAAATTGCCCATAGTGTTAGGTGCATTAGTCAGAGGGGAAGTGGGATTGTGTGGGTTACTCTTCGGAGGGTCAGTGTGGACTGGTTGGGCCGAAGGGCCTGTTTCCACACTGTTGGGGATCTAATCTAATCTAATTTCACTAAAACCTGGGTAACATTCAGGTTTGTGTTGAAAAATGGGAAGTAACATTCATGCCACACAAGTGGCCACAATGATCAGTTCCCAAAGAGAATTCAGCTATTGCCACTTGATGTTCAATGGCATTATCATCACTGATTTCCCCAGTGCCAACAAGGTTTACCACTGTGAGAAACTGAACTGGACCAGCCATACAAATACAGTGGCTACAACAGCAGGTCAAATGTTAGGAATTCTGAACTGAGTAACTCCCCTCTTGACTTCCTAAAGCCTGTCTACCATGTACCGCATAAGTCAATAGTGTAATGGAAGTCTCTCCACCTGCCTGAACGAGTGCAGCCCCGACAACACTCAAGAACCTTGATACGATCCAAGCTCACTTTACTCATATCCTATCTGAAATTGACAAAGCAAATTGGCTGCACTTTGTATCATCTACAAGACGCACTGGAACAACTTACCACATCTCCTCCAACAGCACCTTCTAAACCTTCAACTTCCAGCACTTCTACAAGGACAGCAGATACATGGGAACACCCCCATCTGCAAGTTCCCCTCGAAGCCCCACACTATCCTAACTTGGAATTACATTGCCTTTTCTTCCCTGTCATCGGGTCAAAACCCAGGAGCTCCAATCCTGACAAGGTTGTGTGTATCTACACGACATGCGTTGCAGTTATTCAAGAATGCAGATCGCCACCACCTTCTCAAAAGCAAACAGAGATGGCCCGAGTCAATGACCCTCAAAATCCCAGGAATTATGAAAAGAGAAAACTAATAAATAAAATTAATGGTGCACTGTTCTCCTGAGTAGAGGAGGCCTTTCCTTTCCAACTTGATGTATTGACTTTTTTTTTGTGGGAGGGCGGAGCGGTGGAGATGGGACAACAATTCCCTTTTTAATGAAAAATGCAGAATGCCTATTCTTCTCTAGAAGAATGATTTGCTCACAAAATCAGATACATTGTTGCAATTTAAAGCTTCAATTTCTATGATACTGTTGCTGATGTCTTAGCAGGGAAAATATCCACATATTTTCTGCTTAAAGGAGGAATTGTATTGTCCATATTCAAGAGATTAGCTGCAATGGCTCAGCACCTGCCACAGCTTACTGGTGCTAAACAAGCACCGTGATCATTGAGAGACACTTAGCACATAGTTGTGAGAAATAACAGTTCCAGGATATGGTCTTGACTCCACGAGTCGGGAATGCCATTTAGTGCCTCTCTTCCCTTTTCCAGCATTACTAATCTGAGAGCTAGGGAAATTCAATCACTGTCTGAAAATTGAACATTTTTCCAATTTGTGCTATATGCAATTTACAGTGAAGCAAGAACGTATGATTCTTAAACAATGATTTCAAAGCAGTTATTTATCTTGGTACATCATTGACATTCAATGGAATTCGTGAAGTTCCAATCTATGAGTCATTGATGCTTTAGTATTTAACTTTTGACTTTTGTACTAAAAGTTATATGTACCTGTTGTGAGACGAAGACTCCTCTGCTCTCAGTAAGGAACCTCCATTAAAAAATGGCATGATGACAGCTGAATTCCTATGCAGTGCATCAGTTAGGAGCCTGCAATTCCTGAGTAATAAGGATTTGGTTTCAGTGAATGAATCGAATCGCTCTCCAGCCTGCTGACATGAAAATCCTATCACGACCACAGGTTTCATGTCCATTCGCTGTAGGAAAGCCAGGCCGAATGCCAGACTGGATACCATCTCTTTCGAGTAAAAGACCTCTTCGTCCACCTGACAGACATTAAGATAAGTTAGCTAATACCACAAATCCCTTCTGACTGCAATAGTTCTATTTTCAGATCATCAACATATCACACATTTAGCTGCCGCATCATATAGCTTCTTGTTAGCTTCTTTTTTTCACACCATGGGTCATATGAATCCTGGTTCAGTGTGTCTTTCTGCAGCCTGCTCCTGACCTCAAGATCCATCTGAGCTAACCATGTCCTTGCTATTTTAGTTCTACTGAATTTTAAAATGAACCAGACGCAGACACTTGGGCCTGGATATTTCAAGGAGTTGGATGACCACTTTGTTCCTGATTTAACAGTTGCACTGAACTCCTAGTTAGGAATTCTAATCCCGGATCCTACAGAAACATGGAACAAAGCTGAAACGAATCCAATTCCTCCACAGAGCAGGATAACCAGGGAAGTCAATCTACATTTGCTTCAGTTTTATTGGAGCTTGGTGAGACTGCACCCAGAGTACTGAGTACAGCTTTGGTCTCCTTATCCCAGGAGACAGAATATTACCAGAGAAGGAGTGTAACAGAAGATTCACCAGACTCGTTCCCATGGAGAGAGATTGGACAAACTAGACTCTAAGAGTTTTGCAGAATGAGAGGTGATCACACTATAACCCACAAATACTTAAAGAGATGGATAAAACATATTCAGGAAAGACGTTTCCCCTGGCTGGGGAATCTAGTACCAGGATTGCATAATTTAAAAATGACAGGGATGCCACTTGGTCTGAGATGAGGATTTTTAAAAAGAAACTCAGCTGGTAGTGAACATTTGGAATTCTCAGTCTTTGAGTGTGATTAAGGTTGGAGATTGACAAATTTCTGATTATCAATCGGGCACAAGGTAAGGGGCACAGTGATCAGCCATGATCATATTTAATGGTGGGGCAGGGGTGAATGGTCTCCACTTAAACCTACACGCTCTTCTGCAGCAGCCAGTGTGCCACCTTCTGAGATTCACATATCCTGCAGCTCTGCCAGACAGAGACCGGTGGCAGGTGTGATCTTATTACCAGGAGAGCTTTAGGCTGCTGGTGTGGACTGGGAGAATCAGGTGTGGGAGTGGGGGTGGGGGAGGAAGCTGATCAGGGCTGGTTGACAGGGATCCAAAGGGTGTAAGAGGTCAGGGGAAGGTGTATGCGTCTGAACTTCTTCCTGGGGTCACTATTCAGATAATAGGAGTGAAACTCTCTGAACGTTCCAACTTTAAGGGTTTTTCTCCCCCACTCTCCCTCAGAAGGTATCAGATGCAGAGGAATTTTCCTATGGAATTTTTCATTTCCAAGACAATTCCCAAGGATTCTGCTGCAGAATTCACAGGATCATGATGAAATGTCTGTACTGTGGAAATAACAAACTCTCTGACCACAGGAATCCCAGGCCTTTGTTGCAGCGATTCTGTTCTGTCAACTTGCTCACTGAAACAAAACAGTCATAATGCAATTTTATTCTTTGAAGACATTCATTTTCTCATGATCGTTCATGCTTCCTTTCATTAACAGAAGCACAGGTGAGCATGCAATACAAAAGAAACCTGCAGTATAATATCTCATAAAGATCAGATACCTGACTGAACCCTTCTGTCAATGTTATAAATTACAAGATTTGGAGATGCTGATGTTGGACTGGGGTGTACAATGTTAAAAATCACACAACACCAGGTTATAGTCCAACAGGTTTAAATGGAAGCACTAGCTTTCGGAGCGACACTCCTTCATCAGGTCATTGTGGAGTACACAATTGTAAGACACATAAGATATGCAACAAGGAAACAGACCTTTCAGTCCAACTCATCCATGCCAACCAGATATCCTAACCGAATCTAGTCCCATTTTCCAGCAATGGCCTATATCCCTCTAAACACTTCTTAATCATATACCCATCCAGATGCCTTTTAAATGTTGTAATTGTACCAGCTTCCACCACTTCCTCTAGCAGCTCATTCCATACAGATATCACCCTCTGCGTGAAAAAGTTGCCCCGTAGGTCACTTTAAAATTTTTCCCCTCTCACCCTAAACCTATGCCCTCTAGCTCTGGATTCTCCCAACCCAGGGAAAAGACCTTGTCTATTTACCATATCCATGCCCCTAATGTTTTTTTAACCTCTATGAAGAAGGATGTGGAAGCTTTGGAAAGGGTGCAGAGCAGATTTACAAGGATGTTGCCTGGTATGGAAGGAATGTCTTACGAGGAAAGACTGAGGGCCTTGAGGCTGTTCTCATTAGAGAGAAGGTTGAGAGGTGACTTAACAGAGACATATAAGATAATCAGAGGGTTAGATAGGGTGGACAGGGAGAGCCTTTTTCCAAGTATGGGAACGGCAAACACGAGGGGACACAACTTTAAAGTGAGGGGAGATAGGTACAAGACAGATGTCAGAGGTGGTTTCTTTACTCAGAGAGTAGTAAGGGTATGGAATGCTTTGCCTGCAACGGTAGTAGATTCACCAACTTTAAGTGCATTTAAGTCGTCATTGGACAGGCATATGGACGTACATGGAATAGTGTAGGTGGGATGGGCTTCAGATTGGTATGACAGGGCGGCACAACATAGAGGGCCGAAGGGCCTGTACTGCGCCGTTATGTTCTATGTTCTATCCCTCAGCCTCTGACACTCTAGGGAAAACAGCCCCAGCCCATTCAGCCTCTCCCTACAGATCAAATCCTAGCAACATCCTCGTAAATGTTTTCTGAACCCTTTCAAGTTTTCCAACATCCTTCTGAGAGGAGGGAGACCAGCTTTGCAGACAATATTCCAAAACTGGCCTAACCAATGCCCTGTACAGCCACTACATGACCTCCCAACTCCTCTACTCAAAGCTCTGTCAAATAAAGGAAAGCATACCAAATGCTTTATTCACTATCTTATCTACCTGTAACTCCACTTTCAAGGAACGATGAATCTGCACTCCAGGCCTTTGTTCAGCAACACTCCCAGGACCTTACCATTAAGTGTGTAAGTCCTGCTCTGATTTGCCTTTCCAAAATGCAGCACCTCGCATTTATCTAAATTAAACTCCCATCTGTCACTCCTCAGCTCACTGGCCCATCTGATCAAGATCCCGTCATACTCTGAGTTAACCTTCTTTGCTGTGCACTACTCCTCCAATTTTGGTGTCATCTGCAAACTTACTGTATCTCTGATGTTCACATCCAAAAGATTTATATAATTGACAAAAAACAGTGGACCCAGCACCGATCCTTGTCGCCCACCACTGGTCACAGGCCTCCAGTCTGAAAAGCAACCCTCCACCACCACTCTCTGTCTTTTTTACCACATTTTCATGCACACACAGTTGGGGACCTGGAACACATGCCAGCAGAGTTGGTAGAAGTGGGCACAATAATGTCATTTAAGATGTATCTAGACAAATACATGAATGGGCAGAGAGCAGAGGGATACAGATCCTTAGGAAATAGGTGACATGTTTGGATAGAGGATCTGGATTGGTGCAGGCTTGGAGGGACAAAGGGTCTGTTTCTATGCTGTAATTTTCTTTGTTCTTTGATCACTCGGAGCAGATTAATTGGCAGTTTGCATGGATTTATTTTGCAGAATCATAATTGTTATGTTGCAGGAAGAGACTACAGGTATTCAGTTCCATCATGCTTGAACCGGCACTCTGAAAGAGCAACTTCATTCACTGCCCACTGCCCCACCTTCTGCCCCGCTCTGTACAATCTTACACTTCAGATAATGTTCTGATACACTCCTGAATGATTCGATTGAACTTGCCTCCTTCACAGTCTACTTATCAGCGTGTAAGCTTTCATTGCTGAATTCCAGCATTTCTTTTAACCTTGGCTTTCATTTTGCATGTCCTATGAATTCAGTATTCTGCTGTGCTCGGTTATTTAGGCTCCTCTGACTCCAATGTATTATTTACTGATTTTTAATTGGTAGGCTGTTAAAGATTGGAGACAAGCAGGCTTTTGAGTGGTACAACAAATGTTACTGCTTCCTGGGAAAGTGAGCTTTTGTTATTCCATTTTGTTATCACATTATTCACAAGCACTACGACACAATCACATTATCAGCATTCAACCATTTCACTTGTCTCACTCAAGAATGATTATTTATATGCAAAGCAGCTGTAACAAACCGAAACCGAAAGTGATAAGGGAATCCTAGCATATCAATTTGGTAAGTTAAAATACTGTACATGCTGGAAGTCTGAAACAAACTCAGAACACTGGAGAAACTTCTCCATACAACCCTGAAGTTTTTTACTCCACAGATACTGCTAGACCTGTTGAGATTCTGCAGTGTTTTCTGTGTTCACACCACGTTGCTAGCTCACTATTTATCACTGCTGCAGTTTTGACTTGATTACCAACTTCTATGATGCTAAAGCTTATCCATAATCTACAAAGCGTGACTTAGAGGTGTGCTGGGATACTCCCACTTGCCTGCATGAGTACAGCTCCAACAAAACACGTAAAGCTCAGCAAATCCTGGTCAAATCAGCTCATGTGATTAGTGCCACATCCAAAACGTTAAACACTTACTCCCGTCACCATTAATGTACAATGGCAACAATGTGTTCCAGCTACAAGATCACCGCAGCAATTCACGGAGGCTGCACCTTCCAAACATGTGAGCCCGACCACCTGAGAGGACAAGGGCAGCAGATGCAAGTTCCTCTCCAAGCCACATACCATCGTGACTTGGAAGCATGCCTCCATTTCTTCACTGTCACTGGGTTAACAGCATTGCAGGTGTACCTACATGATGTGCACTCCAGCAGTTCAAAAAGCAGATCATCATCTCCATTGAGGGCAATTAGAGTCATAGAGTCCTTGAGATGTATGGCACAGAAACAGACCCTTCGGTCCAACTCGTCCATGCCGACTAGATATCCTAAATGAATCTAGTCCCATTTGCCAGCACTTGGCCCACTATCCTCTATCCTCTAAACCCTTCCTATTCATATATACATCCAGATGTCTTTTTAATGTTGTAATCGTACTAGCCTCCACCACTTCCTCTGGCAGCTCAATGCATACACGCACCACCCTCTGCATGAACAAATTGCCCCTTATGTCCGTTTAAATCTTTCCCCTCCCACCCTAAACCTATGCCCTCTAGTTCTGAACTCCCCCACCCCAGGGTAAGACCTTATCCATGCCCCTCATGATTTTATAAGCCTCCAGGGAAAACAGCCCCAACCTATTCAGCCTCTCCCTATTGCTGAAACCCTAAACCCTGGCAACATCCTTGTAAATCTTTTCTAAACCCTTTCAAGTTTCACAACATCATTCTGATAGCAGGGAAATGAGAATTGCATACAATATTCCAAAAGTGGCCTAACCAGTGTCCTGTGCAGCCACAATATGAGCTCCCAAGTAATTACTTGTTTTTGAACAATCTCAGAAGTCTGCTATAACACTTCTTTAAATGCCCAGACATAAGATTAAAACATTGAACATCACAATGCTCAGATGCTATTAGTAAAGGAAAACTTAGAAGTGGAATACAAGACACTGCACCAGCAGAACCAAAAGACAGTCCTTCTTGGTTAGCATTTAAAACTTGCATTTTTCAGGTTAAATTTTGCCAATTCTGGCTGCATTGTCTGGCAAGAAAAAGGACACTCGCAGAGAAAATCTGAGGCAAAGAAAAACAGTATAGGGTCAAACTGGGAAGATAAAAAAAACAAAATCAAGTAGTGAAATAACCTTCTATAGAGAGTAATAGCCAACCAATTTGGATAACATCAGCTGACACTGTGTGGTACACCTCCTTAGCATATTATACATGAGCCAGATGGTACACAAGATGTAAACACCAAGGAGATTTTGGTCATTCGAAATGCTCAGGGTTCTGGCCAAATGCACCCATCTTCCCTTTATTTATGATACATCACGCATAACCTTGTAAAGATAATGCATATTACACCCTTTATATAACACACAACACTGAACAAACAGAATTGGGAGTGGATTGGAAATTCTTATGCCTCATCAGATTGACAGCTTTAATCTGATCAATTTAAAGCCTTATGAGTAGCTTTAATCATTACATTAATAATTGGGCAATAATATTTTGTTTTTTTAATACTTTGTACCTCTGTCAATAAATGCTGTTCTCACAAATTAAATGCTATGCTCAAATTCTTTTAAATCAGCAAAGCTGCCACCTATTCTCTTCCCTGACAGAAACTTACAGAGCTTGCTTTTGTAGTGCAGGGTAAAGGAAAAGGCACCTGCTAGCCAATGTGAAGAGGCTCTCTTATTAAACAAGATATAGTCTATTGTGGGCTAGCAACTATGCACAAAGTACATTCAATGGTGGACAATGCAGCTGAGAATATAAGGGACACCTCAATGATAAGTCTTACTCCTTTAAGAACCAAAGCTGTTTTCTTGTCCAAGACCATGTGACAACAATATATTGGGTGGTGCTTAATGCATTAACTCTTTCAAACATTGCGAGAAGCTAGGGAAATGATTGCTGGGCCCCTTGCTGAGATATCATCAACAGCCATGGGTGAAGTGCTGGAAGACTGGAGGGTGGCTAATGTATTACCATTATTTAAGAAAGTTGTTAAAGAAAATCAGGAAAACATAGATCAGTGAGCCTGACATCAGTGGTGGATAAGTTGCTGGAGCAGATTCTGAGGGACAGGAAATACATGTATTTGGAAAGGCAAAGACTGATTAGCAATAGTCAACATGGCTTTGTGCATGGGAAGTCATGTCTCACTAACTGGATTGAGCTTTTTGAAGAATTGGCAATGAAGATTGATGAAGGCAGAGTGGTGGATGTTGTCTATATGGACTTCAGCAAGGCATTCGACAAGGTTCTGCATGGTAGACTGGTTAGGAAGATTAGATTACATGGTATCCATGGAGGCTAGCCATTTGGATACAAAATTGACTTGAAGTTGGGGGATAGAGGGTAATGATGTAGGATTGGTTTTCTGACTGGAGGCCTGTGACCAGTGGTGCAATGCAAGGATCAATGCTGGGTCCACTGCCTTTTGTCATTTGTATAAATGGTTTGGATTTGAATATGGGAGGAATGGTTAGTAAGTTTGCAGATGACACCAAAATTGGTTGTGTCGTGGACAGTGAAGAATGTTATATCAGACTAAAATGGGACCTTGATCAGATGGACCAGTGGTCTGAAGAGTGGCAGGTAGAGTTTAATTTAGATAAGTGCAAGATGTTGCATTTTGGTGAGGCAAATCAGGGAAGGACTTACACATTTAATGGTATGGTCCTGGGGAGTGTTGCTGAACAAAGACACCTTGGAGTGCAGGTCATAGTTACTTGAAGGTGGAATCATGGTCAGACAGGATAGTAAGAAGGAATTCCGCACACTTGCCTTTATTGGTCAATGCATTCAGTATAAGAGTTGGGATGCCATGTTGTGGTCGTAAAAGACACTAGTTAGGCCACTATTGGAATATTGCATTCATTTCTGATCTCTCTGCTACAGGAAAGATGTTGTTAAAGTTGAAAGGGTGCAAAACAGATTCACAAGGATGTTGCCAGAGTCAGATGGATTGAGTCAAAAAGTATAGTGCTGGAAAACCACAACAGGTCAGGAGGCATCCAAGAAGCAGGAGAGTCAACGTTTTGGGCATAAGCTCTTCATCAGGAATAGAGAGAGGCTGAATAGGCTGGGGCTACCTTTCCTAAAGCATCAGAGATTGGGGGTGACCTTATAGAAATTTATAAAATCATGAGGGGCATAGATGGGGTGAGTTGCCAAAGTCTTTTCTTCAGAGTAGGAAAGTCCATAACTAGAGGGAATAGGTTTTGGGTGGGGTGGGGAGAGATTTAAAAGGGACCTGGGGGCAACTTTTCCATGCAGAGGGTGGAATATGTATGGAATGAGCTGCCAGAGGAAGTGGTGGAGGTGAGTACAATGATAACATTTAAAAAGCATTTAGCTATGGGTAAAAAATGTTGGCTGAAAGAAATACCTATGAACAAATGCTTTGCAATCATAAGGTGTTCCCGGGACACAGCAATCTTCTATTTTGTTACAAAGCTGTATAGTATTTCATGAAACACAGTCTTGTGGTTGAAAGAAAACTTGGAATTTTCTTTATTTACAAAGCAAAACTATGACTTGCTGCATCGGATTATGAACTGATTAAAGTTGTCACCAAGCAGAAGGACATGCTTCTCAGTATATGATTTCTAAGAATGTCTTGTATGTGCAATTAAAGAGTTTGTTGTCCTCAAAAAAAGTTAACAAGGATCAGTAAGAGTGTAACTTAAGAGTGTAACTTAAGCTGCTTTGATTGTATTTGCTTCAAGAGTATCCAGCAGAATTTCAAAATTCAATTTGTGCTGGTCAGTGTACTCCCTTCTTGTCATATGACATGGTGCAGTGTCAGCGTTTGCAAAATCACATCATTGTATCTAAAAAGGTGTTAGCTATCTCTGGCCCCAATCAGCGAATAAAAAGCAAGTTGTAAAAGACCATTAACTTTTCTCTGATTGTGATAAGTGCTGAAAAGAAGGTTTACAAAGTTATCCAAAGGAATACATTCGAAACTGAGGTCCAAAAGAGAAAACACCTCATTCTTCAGAGGATCAATGGTTAAATTTCAATCTCACTGTTAGGATATCAACTCAACCCTTCTTTAACTCTCAATTGTTTTGTAAGATACTGTTGAATGTTATTTATCTATTGTATTATGTGGTCGGTTAAATGTATAGCCACTGTACATTGAGACAGAGATAGCCAACCAGGGGAGAGAGACAACATTCCAATTTTTCTCATGGATAAAAGCAAATTACTGCGGATGCTGGAATCTGAAACCAAAAGAGAAAATGCTGGAAAATCTCAGCAGGTCTGGCAGCATCTGTAAGGAGAGAAAAGAGCTGACGTTTCGAGTCTAACTGACCCTTTGGCAAAGTCTTTTAGCTTTGACAAAGGATCAGTTCGACTCAAAACTTCAGCTCTTTTCTCTCCTTACAGACGCTGCCAGACCTGCTGAGATTTTCCAGCATTTTCGCTTTCAGTTCCAATTTTTCTTATTTGTCGAGGTCCTGGTGAGCAAATTTGGGAAAGGTGAGGATTGCTGCAACAGTAATCATGAACGTCAAGAAAGCTCAAATGACTGTTAAGATGTGTCAAGCAGAAAAGCCTAATAATAAAGGCCAATTTTTGCCTATTTGTTTAAGAAGTAAAGCTAGAGAGAGAAAAAAGACAACCCAGTTCATGATCACCAGGAACGGAGATGGCAACTGAGGTTGAGATAAGGTGTGAGATTTTAACTGACACTGTGCTTGGTGCACTCTGAGCTGATCTCAGTGGACTTCATACGTCACCTCTGGTTTCCTCTTCTTATCGCTCTTTCCCTCTCCGCAAAATCCAGTAAATTTCATTTTACCTCTTTTATTGTCCCTGATCTATGGTCCTTGTCATGTAAGATTATATAATTCACTTACGAGTTAACTGTAAATTTGTCTACCAGTAAGGCAGACGCTAGGTTATCTGAAATGGTCTGTTGCTTGTAGGTTGGACACCCCTTCGTTGAGTAAAGGAAGTGTTTACAAGTTAGGGATCATTTCCTGCACTCTGAATGTGCATCCTTAACTAGTAGTGTGCCTTGGAAATTCAGGTGCCTCCCACAATTTTCCACTTTGAGAATTACAGCACATATTGGGATTAGAGCATATGGATCGAACATTTTGATTATTTCTATACCAGTAAAGGTGAATTATTGCCTTAATTTCATGAACGTAAAAGGGAATGACTGTGTAAATTACTCAAAGTGAACAGCAAAGATGGTTACCTCAGATTACAACAGGATCTTGACCAGATGGGCCAATGGGCTGAGAAGTGACAGGTGGAGTTTAATTCAGATAAATGTGAGGTGCTGCATTTTGGGAAAGCAAATCTTAGCAGGACGTATACACTTAATGGTAAGGTCCTAGGGAGTGATGCTGAACAAAGAGACCTTGGAGTGCAGGTTCATAGCTCCTTGAAAGTGGAATCGCAGGTAGATAGGATAGTGAAAGCGGTGTTGGTCAGAATATTGAGTACAGGGGTTGGGAGGTCATGTTGCGGCTGTATAGGACATTGGTAAGGTCACTTGGAATATTGCATGTAATTCTGGTCTCCTTCCTTTCAGAAGGATGTTGTGAAACTTGAAAGGGTTCAGAAAGGATTTACAAGGATGTTGCCAGGGTTGGAGGATTTGAGGTTTAAGGAGAGGCTGAACAGGCTGGGGTTGTTTTCCCTGGAGCGTTGGAGGCTAAGGGGGTGAACTTATAGAGGTTTACAAAATTATGAGGGCCTGGAAAGGGTAAAGAGGCAAAGTCTTTTCCCTGGGGTCAGGGAGTGCAGAACTAGAGGGCATAGGTTTAGGGTGAGAGGGGAAAGATATAAAAGAGACCTACGGGAGCTGCCAGAGGAAGTGGTGGAGGCTGGTACAATTGCAACATTTAAGAGGCATTTGGATGGGTATATGAATAGGAAGGGTTTGGACAGATATGGGCTGGGTGCTGGCAGGTGGGACTAGATTGGGTTGGGATATCTGGTCGACATGGACGGGTTGGACCGAAGGGTCTGTTTCCATGCTGTACATCTCTATGACTCTAAATGGGTCTAAAATCTGTGGAGTTGAATGAAGAAATCAACAGCCACTAAATAACTCAAATCCTGAATTGTTTGCTGATTTTAGCATTCTTGGATTCAAAGTCACATAGTAATGTTGTTAATGTTTCTGAATAAACAATATTTTTCAGTATGCTTGTTCTCCTCATATTGAGGACTGTTGTTGCCATGAAATGAATCCAGCTTCCCATTTTTGTAGCCATTGACAGCACTATTTGCAGATCTTTCCACTGTTCTGAATAAATGCCTTTACTGCCTTAATACTCAACTCAGAAACACATCTAACACTGCACATGACTAACAGCTCAACATTGTGGATTATCCATTTTATGATTTATCTGAATGTTACTGCATTTGGCTGTGCAATTAGGGATAATATTGTCCTGGAGCCTTGAGCCCATATTCATTTCACATCTATAGCTAGGGTTGTCAACTTCCAATAGAGATTTGGAGTCTCAAAGATTTAACAAGAAAATCTACTGTGCTAGTAGCACAGTACTGTGCGCATCTCTGAAAAAAAAACACACTGGAACATTTAAAAGCAAGTCACTTTTTTTAGAACATTTCTTTTCACCAGACATAAAAATATTGAAAATCGAGAAAATGCTAAGCATCACCCATATGGAGTACAGTCTTTCTTGCTTTCCAGTTGGCACATCCTATGTTAGCTTCAGATTAGAGGAAAGTCATGTGACCATGCCTCAAGGAATACATGTAATCAGAGTTGGCAACACTGTTTAAAAACAATGACTGCAGATGCTGGAAACCAGATTCTGGATTAGTGGTGCTGGAAGAGCACAGCAGTTCAGGCAGCATCCAAGGAGCTTCGAAATCGACATTTCGGGCAAAAGCCCTTCATCAGGAGGGCTCCTTGGATGCTGCCTGAACTGCTGTGCTCTTCCAGCACCACTAATCCAGAACACTGTTTAAAGCCAGCTGGGGTTCAACATGTTCCCAGAGATTAAAAAAAAAGGACGGCACCTTGTTAATTGTTTAGTTAGTAACACAAATTAGCAGTGGTTTTAATTAAAAAGAGAGCAAACTTAATTTAGTACGATGCAAAGATGCCGGTGTTGGACTGGGGTGGACAAAGTTAAAAATCACACAACACCAGGTTTATTTGGAAGTACCAGCTTTCACAGTGCTGCCCCTTCCTCAGCTAACTAGCAACCTGACAAAGGGGCTGTGCTCTGAAAGCTAGTATTTCCAGGTTAACCTTGTTGGACGATAACCTGTTGTTGTGTGTGATTTTTAACTTAATTTACTATCCTTTCAGGAGATAGAGCACAACTTTACCATTCTACTAATAATCCGTATGTTAACGAAAAAAAAAGTTTGCATTTTCTGCTCTGGGTCATTTTTGATATGGTTTTATACAGTAACACGGGAAGGAACAGTTCAGTAACAGCTGTTAATCTAATCCTGGCTGGGTTCAGGGACTACATTTGCGACAGAGTTCCCAGTCATGATGCAATAGTTCCCAGTACCTGAATCATTACCAGACCAGGGAGAGCTAGTTTCCCCTTGATCCTGTCAAAAGCTGACCGGTTTAAGTATAACTGAACAATTTAAAAGATAAAGCGAGGCACAAAATAATACTCGCCTGGGTTTCAGAACTCAGTGTAAAGCTGACAACACAATTTTTTTTTGAGCGTTAATCATTTGGGCGACAAGAGTTTGCCAACTTTAGTTGCAAATTGAACACCGACCCTGAAAGTTAACAAAACAAGCAAACAAAAAAGCCCCAAACAAAAGCCGGCTGAAGCGTATGGAGCCTGGCAGATTTGTTTGGAGAGTAAGCAGCAGTTGACGGTGTGTTGTGGTGGGTGAACCACAGCAGCTTCTCACCTCCACCACGGCGAAGAGTTTGTTGTTGCCGCTGCTGCTGGCGTTCTGGAACTGGGTGAGCCAGTACCGGGCTTCCCGGGGATCGGCGCCGATCTCGTTCAGGAACAGCTTGACGTCCCGGTAGACGAGCGAGCGGGTGGCCCGGTGGTGACTGACCAGCGGCACCGAGCGATCCGTCTCCGGCACCGGCGTGTTCCGCGAGCGGCTGTGGCCGCTGGCTTTGACCGCGCTCAGGCGGCGGACCCCCGGCACCGACGGGGAGCTCAGGAGACGCCGGCACGATAGCAACTGACCGGCTTTGGCCACTGCCCTGGTGCCGGCTGATGCCGAGCTCGCTGTCGCCATGGTCGCCCCGCAGCACTGAAGCTGAGCCAGTGTCCCTGCCGAAACTGAGTAGTAACTCACACGGTGCTGTCAATCACTGCGATTCCTGTCCGCCCATCTCCCAGCGTCAGCTCTCTCTCCCCAAACAAAACATCCCTCCTGGTACAGGAACAGCTCAACACACACCTACCCTACCCTCTAGCAGGCTACTTTGTACAAACACCAGAGGAGCTGCAAAAGGCACTCACTGCATGTTTGGGCAGACCAGAAACTACCATCACTTATTAATGTGATGATTGACCCATCATCTGATAGAAAGAAACAAGATTTTACTGTGTGAAGTTTGTACATTCTCCCTGTTTCTGCTTAGGTTTCCTTCAGGTGCTCCGGTTTCCTCCCACAATCCAAAAAATGTGCAGGTTAGGTGAATTGGCCATGCTAAATTGCCCATAGTGTTAGGTGAAGGGGTAAATGTAGAGGAATGGGTCTGGATGGGTTGCTCTTCGGAGGGTCGGTGTGGACTTGTTGGGCCAAAGGGCCTGTTTCCACACTGTAAATAATCTAATCTAATCAATTTGTGACTGGAATAATTGGCAAAATCAAAGAAAAGTCAACAAGGCTAACTGGAAAACATATTTGGAGATGCCCTTCTCAGCCCCCTACTGTACTCCCTGAACAGCCAAATTCCAAATAAACACCATCTACAGGTTTGCTGTTGACACCACCGTGTTCAGATAGATAACAAACATCAATGAATCAGAATGCAGGAAGGAGATAGAGGGCTTGGTGACATAGTGCAATGATAACAATCTCTTTCTCAACGTCAGCAAAACTAAAGAACTGATCATTGACTTCAGAAAGAAAGGGGAACACGCCCCAATCAACGGAGCAGGGGTTGAGGGCGTCGAGATTCTAGGAGTGACCCATGACCAACAATCTGTCCTGGACCTCCCATGTTCATGCGATGGTCAAGAAGGCACAAGAACACCTCTTCTTCCTCAGGCGGCTCAGGAAATTCATCATGTCCAAAATGACGCTCACCAACTCTTACAGCCAGTGGAAGTGAGGACTGCAGATGCTGGAGATTAGAGTTGACAGCGTGGTGCTGGAAAAGCGCAGCAGGTCAGGCAGCATCCGAGGAGCAGGTCTGGTGTGGCACCTCTATGCCCAGGACCATAAGAAACTAAAGAAGGTGGTGTGCACAGCTCAGACCATCACTGAAGCCAGCTTCCCATCCATGGACTCCATATACACTTCTTGCCGCAGGAAGGCTGCCATATTCAAAGACCCCTCCCATCCTGATAATTATCTCCTACAACCTCTTCTGTCAGGCAGAAGATACAGAAGCTTGAACACACACACACACACACCAGAAAGTTCAAGAACTGCTTCTGCCCTGCTGTTATTAGACTAATAAATGGACTGTCTAACTTCAAGTAATGCTGATCCCGTTAATATTGATCTTGACTAGTGCACGTCCTGTGCAGTGTAACCTCTATGTCTCAAGTTTTTATTTCACTCAATGATCTCTATGTCCTTGCTTACTATGATCTGCTTGTACTGCTCGTAAACAAAGCTTTTTACTGTACTTAGGTACATGTGACAAGAAATCAAATCAAATCAAATCAGATACTGAAAACAAAAAAATGCCAGAGAACATACCTCACAGCGCCAGGGACCCAGGTTCGATTCTCACCTTGGGCGACTGTCTGTGTGGAGTTTGCACATTCTCCCTGTGTCTGCGTGGGTTTCCTCCGGGTGCTCTGGTTTCCTCCCACAATCCAGAGATGTGCAGGTCAGATGAATTGGCCATGCTAAATTGTCCATAGTATTTAGGGTAAATGTAGGGAGAGGATTAGTGTGGATTTGTTGGGCCGAAGGGCCTGTTTCCATACTGTAGGTAATCTAATCTAATCTAATCATTTTAATAGCGGGTCAGGTAGCATCCATGGAGAGAAAGCAAGCTAATGTTTCAAGTCTAGATGACACTTCAGAGCTCTGATGAGCTTGCTTTAATTTGCTTTCTCTCCATGGATGCTGCCTGACCCACTGTGATGTCCAGCATCTTTTGTTTTCGGTTCACATTCCAGCATCTGCAGTGAGTTGCTGCTGAAGAGGAAATAAGCAGTGTGTGGGGTGATGAGGAGCTGGGTGTTTGTGAATGAAGACTGATCGAACAGCCTTCTCCTGTGCCCAAATAGTTTTGGAATTCTGATTAAACAAGATGAACTTTCAGCTCTTCAGGTGTGTTTCCTTTCCTGAGCTTTTGCATCTTTTTTTAAAAGATTGCATACAATATTTTTTTTTGTCTTAAAGCCTTCATAGGATGCTAGAGTGTGGAAACAATCCATTCAGCCCAACACATCCACACCGGCCCTCTGAAGAGCATCCTACTCAGACCCATCCCCCTACCCTATCCCTGTAACCCTGCATTTCCCATTGCTGACATACCTAATCTACACATCCCTGAACAGTATGAGTAATTTAACATGGCTAATCCACTCTGACTTGCACATCTTTGGAATGTGGGAGGAAACCAGAGCACCCAATGGAAACACATGCAGACTCAGGGAGAACATGCAACTCCACACAGACACCTGATGAAGGAGCGGCGCTCCAAAAGCTAGTGTGCTTCCAATTAAACCTGTTGGACTATAACCTGGTGTTGTGTGATTTTTAACCTTGTACACCCCCAGTCCAACAGCGGCATCTCCAAATCATGTCCACACAGACAGTTACCCGAGGGTGGATTCTACTGAGGTCCCCTGGCACTGTGAAGCAGCAGTATTAACCACTGAGCCACCGTGCTGCCAAATTGACCACATTGGCTGGATGAATGGCTTTGCATTTGGTGGCAACATCAACGCAGAGCACTGATTTGTTAACAGTCAACACTGCCAGGAATTAGAATGGGAAATAAATATACTCTCGTTAAGGTACATTACAACTCTTCGAGGGTTGCGCAAGGAGTTCTAGACAAACATTACCGCAGGCAATTTGGCAGGAGTTTAAAACCAGTAAAATGTTTTCTTAAAATTCTGCACACAACTGTAAGTTAAAAAAATATCGGCCTGTTTTTTACATTGGTTAGGTGGTGATGTGATACCGAGAGGAGGACATGTTGAATGCCCACAAGTCTTTTGGTGAGATAAGATGGCAAATGTTATCAGGAGGGTTTTGACAGACTCTGTGATTGGGCAAGAACTTGGCAGATAGAGTGTAATGTGTACAAATGTGAGGTTATCAACTTTGGTGACATTCTGGACCATGTCTAACCTGAACTGTGGTGAACTAATGGATGAGATATAGTGACCGTAGGGTAACTTGAGTAGCTCAGCAATCACAGCCCTGAGGGGATTGAAGAATTGAAGGAAATGGTTATTATGAAGATGTAGGAGTACTGTATCTTTAAGAGAGTGGAAAAGCTAGCAAGGATTTAGAGAAGAACACAGAGTACTGGAAAACTTAAAATGTAAAATTTGGTTGAATCCAGATTAGCTGGGTTGCTTGGATACAAAAAAAATTCGAATTTGGCCAAACAGTTTAAATTATGCCCCAAGATAGCAAATTCCATTCAAGTTTGAATTTAGTATTTTGACAATATTAAAACCAATGAAATGATCAGCTGCTTTGTGGTATAAATATAGGACATTTTGGAACAGTTAATCAGAGCGGCAAAGAGTGGCAAGGAGAACTGCCAAAAGACTAATAGATGTAGGCTGCTAATAAGAACTCTCTGAGAGATACCTATTGGAGAAGGAGTTTGCACAGAAAGAAAACATCGATACCGACCTGGAGAACAAATCCACAGAGGAAGATACAAAGAGAAGATAAGACTGCTGGCTGGTTTTGAAATTTGAATTTTTCAGTAAATCTTAATCGGGCGGATTTTATCAGATCAGTATTGTAGAGGGGAAGGTAAAAGATAGGTTTAGATAAATGAGTTGTAAATAGTTGTTAATTTTTTTTGTTAGACTTTAAAAAATAAAGTTGTTAGTTTTTACTTTAAATAGTGACTTTTGGGAGGTTTCTTTTCCTCTTGAATTTTTGCAGATTACAGCACGGGGTCAATAATTTTTGGGTTGCTGGTTTAAATTAGCAGGGGGTTTACCCCGTGTCGTAACAGTATTAGTGTGCATGTTTCCTCAATTACAATACTTAAGAAGAACTTAAGTGCTTTTAAAGGGTTTCAGGACACCCTTAGATTATGAAAATTGAACTTTCTTTCCTTGTATAAGAAAATCTTTCAGTGATGATCTTCTGTCTGATTTCTCTTCCCTGTGGAGAGAAATGTGGATTATGTGAAGTGCTTATCCCCAGCAAGACAGATGTTAGGAGTTCAGAAGCCTTGGGAAATTGACTTTCTTTGCTTACAATCTCAAAATTGATTTGCCGGAAACAAAGATATCCATAAAGGTTGACAAGGATAAGGTGACAGGGTGTGAGAGAGGACAGGAAAATAGGGTTCATAGTTGGAAAAACATTTAAAATGGTGGAGGTGGAGCGACTGACAATTTGGACATTTGAGAAGTTGATCTTCAAAGTTAAGGAGTCACGATGCAAAAAATATTCAAGAGATATGAAAAAGATAGTCTCGGTGGTTGGTTGACTGTTGTTTAAAATGCAGCTCAGTGTTAAACGGGAAGCTTGAAGTTATGCTTGAAGCCTAAAAAAAAACAAATGGAATTGGGGTCAGAATTACATAGGTGTTGCCAAGGGGTCAAGTGGTCTGGGACAATTAGAATGATCAATGTAGGGTGTCCCCAACTGTGGCTATGCCTATCCTGTAAAGGCAAGAAAAATAGGTACTGCTCTTTACATCAGGCTTGAAACATTGGAAACCTCAGTTTTCTAATGGTTCCTGCTACTGTCTAACTGTGTTATAGTGGAAGATTGGTGGAAAACACTGGATTTTCAAAGCATTGAGCATTTAAGGATTTGCATGAGTTTACTTTCCTCTCTTCTCCAATTTTCTTTTCAATTCTCTTGTGAAACATGGGCTTTTATTGCCTGTCCCTAGTTGCCCTTTAGATGGTGGTGAGCTGCCTTCTTGAACTGCAGCCTCCGTGGAGTTCCAGGATTTTAGGGGAGTTCCAGGATTTTAATCTATCAACAGTTAAAGAACAATGATATACAGAGGAACTTCGATTATCCGAACTTCACGGCGAATTGAATGTTTAGATAATTGAATGCTGGATAACACAGTTTAGCCAAGCATCAGGACCTTGTGATCTTGTCTAGATAATCCGAAATTCAGATAATCAAATGCAAGATAATCAAGGTTCCTCTGGATTTCTAGGTGAGGATGGGGAGTTGCGTGAAGGGGACCTTGCAGTTGGTAGTGTTCCCATACTGCCCCAGTCCTTGCAGTCGGAAATGGGCATGGGTTTGGAAGGTGTTAGTCTCAGGATCCTTGGTGAATTTCTGCAGTGCAACTTGTAGATGGTGGCCTGATTGTTGGTGGCAGAGGGAGTGGATGCTTCTGGATGTGGTTCCAATCAAACTGGCTGTTTTGTCCTGTATAGTGTCAAACTTCTTCAGTGATGTTGGAGGTGTACTCATCCAGACAAGTGGGGAGTATTCCATGACAGGATACAAATAGGCTGAGACTTGGATGGAGAAATGGCAGATGGAATTTAATCTGGACAAAGGCAAGGTGATGCATTTGGAAGGTTTAATGCAGGAGGGAAGCAAGAGCCTTAGAAGCATTAACATACAGTGGGATCTAGATGTACAGAGCAAGAGTTCCCTGAAAGTGATAACACACATGGATAAGGTGATCAAGAAGGTGTATGGCATGCTTGCCTTCATTGCTCAGGGTCAAGAATAAAAAAAATTGGCAAGTCACATCACAGCTGCACAGAACTTCAGTTAGGCCACATTTGGAATGTTGGTGTCATCTGCTAACTTACTAACCATTCCTCCTAAATTCTCATCCAAATTGTTTATGTAAATGACAAACAAAATTGGACCTTGAGGAACACTGTTGGTCACAGGCCTCCAATCTGAAAAACAACCCTCCACCACCAAGACCATCACGGCAATTTTGGCAAGCTCTCCCTGAATCCCATGTGATCTAACTTTGCATTTCAATATGGATTGCTTCAGTATCTGAGGAGTCATGAATGGTGCTGAACATTGTGCAAACATTGTTGAACATCCTCACTTCTGACCTGTCAGTGGAGGGAAGATCATTGATGAAGCAGCTGAAAATGGTTGGTCCTCGGACACCACTCCAAGGAGCTCCTGCAGAGATATCCTGGAGGTGAAATGACTGACATCCAACAACCCCAACCATTTTCCCATTTACAAAGTATGATTCTAACCCTAAATCCCGATGGATGTGCTGCTTGAGGGACAATTACAGCAATGTTAAGCTTTGCAGAGTAAAGTGATGGGATGTGGTACTGCAATCTGCATAATAAGCTCCTGAATTCAGCCAATCCAGAAGCTCAGGGTCCTCTGAACAGGCAGAGGCTATGAATCTGTACTTTAATACTTCTGGGTCCTTTCAACTGTGGTTAGGAAGCTCGAACAATTCTGCATTCTCTTAGCTGACCCTTGGATTTCTTTAGTGGAAAGTAAAGCAAGGAAAAGGTAAAAAGATCAAAATGCACTCAGTCAATCTTCCAAAGTCAGCTCTCAGAGGTCTAGATATATTTGGACATCAAGTTTACTCAGAGTCAGAGATGAAAGAGATTTGGGTCACATCATTTTCCTTCAATCTTGCATGGATATGGACATCACTGGCAAGCTCAGTACTTGTGGCCCAAAAGTAATTGACCTAAGGGTCAACCACATTACTGTGTCATCTGGAGTTACATGTCGTAGATGTCCTTTTCTAAAAGGAAATTAATCAATCAGATGACTTTTTACAACAATCAGTAATAGCTATCACAGTCAGCATGACAAACAGCAGCTTTAGATTTGTTAATTGTATTTAAATGTTACCGGCTGCCATGGTGAAATTTGAACCTACATCCTACATTTACCTGGGTCTAAGTGGATTACTATGCAAGTGGTATTATGTTACGCCACTGTCTACCCGTGTTGTAGATTAAATGCTGGTGGTTTATGTGTTCAGCTTGAAATGGGATGTTGCTTCTTAGCCAAGTCTGTTATGTTTATGTCCTGTTCTCATTTGTTTCATTTTTCTCATGCCCGATTTTGGTTCAGGTAGCCTGCTGCTACAACCTTTCCAATACCTGTAAAAGCATAAAAGTTATATTTATTCATTCACCTATTTCCTCTGTGCCAACTGAGACAAACTATCTGAACTATACCTGTCGTTACCAATGATCATAGAGTCCAGCTTGGTATGTGGGAAATCTTTGCAAAGCTTGCGTCCAACCATTCATGAGCAGTTTACACAATAACAGTATATCAGATTTAAAATTTATGTTGTGATTAAACAAGTTGGCCTTTGAGAATTTGCTCATGCAATTACTCCACAAAAAATGTGTCATCAGAGATTTGGCAGGAGAGTTTGTTATTAACTTTGTACCTACGTGTTTCAACATTTTGCCCTTGGGGTGTTTTTGTACTGACTTCCTCACATTTTTAGAAATTAGATTCAGAATCATGAACTGGAAAAAAAGGGCAGTAAACAAAAATTGGGGCATTCACTTATGATATAATCAGAGATTTTGCAACACTCGTTATGCAAATGAAATAAATGTCCATAAAACCCACTGAGGTTTCATTTTGCATAAACCTTATTCTGCTTTATTATAAAATGGTAGCAGTTATATTTAGTCCATGGTATGTCAAGGATACTGGTCATTATTAGCTGTAACTATCAAGAAACACCTCAAATTGGCAGTGATAAAGTAACAATTACGAATTGAGAGTTGATAGAAAGGGAATGGATGAAAGTGGCACAGCCTTGGGCACTGAATCCCAATTTCAGTCTAAATATACTTGAATATTCATCCATAAATAAGTGCACACATTTAAAACAAAAATTTAAGGAGGTGACTCGCAAACTGGAAACGAGGACAAACAAAAATTCCTTATAGTGTGGAAGCTGGCTATTCAGCCCATCAAGTCCATACCAACCCTTTGAAGAGCATCCCATCCACACCCACCCCCCTCCAACCTATCCCATAACCCTGCATGGCTAATCCACCTTGCCTGCACATCCCTAGACTCTATGGGCAATTTAGCATGGCCAGTTCACCTAATCTGCACACCTTTGGACTGTGGGAGGAAGCACATGCAGATGTGGGGAAAATGTATAAACTCCACACAGACAGTCATCCAAGGGTGGTATTAAACCTAGGTCCCTGGCACTGTGAAGTATCTGTGAAGAGCCACTGTGCTGCACAATATGTTAATGTTGAGTGTATAGACTTATAATCTTAAATGTTAAGAAGTTGGTGAAAATTTTAACAAGCGTGGCCATTAAGGTATAAGATAGATCCAAGAGACTGAAAGACAGATTTCTGGGTGTGGATGAATGAAGATGCAAAACTGGTTCATGAACAAAGATAGTCTTGTCAGATTTAAAAGCTTTCTTTCATTCCTAAGAAGATCTTGCCTTGTTTTATTTAAAGAAAAGTTTGATATTTTCCACCCACCTGTCTTACAGTTTATCAGCTCATGTTAAAGAAGTAGTGCTGCTTCTTCATGCAATCTATTTTTATCACACTTGAATCATTTCTATCTTACTGTATTTCATAACTGGATGCACATGTGCAATCTGCAATGACCAATCAGAATATCTTTGGCTTCTTGCAACATGTGCTTAATCCACATGATTATAAATAAAAAAATTAAACAGACACTTCTGCAATGACTCTTGAGACACAATTAATGCGATAAATTCTTTGTCAGGAAAGCTGGAGTCGTATGACATTGCTGGCCAAGCTTGAGACGTTGAGTGCAGCTCTCAAATTCTCTGTTGATCCCTTATAGATTACACAGATCATAATATACTAAATTTGCAAACTGACAATGTGATTAAGGAGTGCGAGGGCATTCCCGATACAGAATCTGTCAACAATAATCATCAGCACCTTGAAAAGCCATGTAATTTACACAATAGACAAACAGATATAACACAAAACTTTGACTTGCCCACCTCCTGATGCTGCCTGTATTCTTCCAGCCTCCTGTTTGTCTCCTTTGGATACCAGCATCTACAGTTTTTTTGTCACTATGTAATTTGCTACAACAATACATCAGAGGCTGGGAATTCTGCAGTGACTATCTCATTTTCTGACTGAAATGCCTTAATCCAGGACACAAGTCAGGAGTGTGCTGTAGTACACCCCACCTTCCTGGAGGAATACAGCTCCAAAAACATTCAAGGAAATTTGATACTATCCAGGATAAAACAATCGACTTGATAGCAATCACATCCACTGTTGTGGAGTAGCAGCAATGCATATCATCTATATAATGTGCTGAACAATTCAAAGAGTGAATGACTGCACCTTCCAAACTGGGAAGTTTGGAAAAAACTGGGAACTTTCCAACAGCACCTTTGGCTCTGGCCCGAAACGTCGATTCTCCTGCTCCTCGGATGCTGCCTGACCTGCTGTGCTTTTCCAGCAATACATTCACTACACCTTCCAAACTCTCAACTGCCACCACCTAGAAGGCAAAGGCTGCTGGGAACAGCACCACTGGAAAGTTCTGTCCAATGCTTTTACCATTCTGAGATGGAGATATATTGAGCTTTCTTCAGTGTCACTGGGTCAACAATCTAGAACAATCACCTTCTAAAGTACAATTAGAGGTGCTTAACTAGTGCTGACTATGCCAGAAATGTCCGCATCTTTGAAATAAATATAAAGCATGGGAAGTAGCCCAGTCAATTATGTCCTTTTCTTGGTCAGAAGACAAAGCCATTATTTATTTTTAATGTAATGTGTTTGCATGTCAAGTGAAACTTAATTATCATCTCCAATAATCATCTCATCTTCCAGTATTTATTTTCTAAAGGGTTTCTGTCATAGTAATACTTGGTTAATGAGCATTCAGGAAGATGGTGGTTGTGGTTGTTGTTGTTGTTGGAGGTCAGTCATCTCAGCTCTAGGAGATCTCTGCAGGAGTTCCTCAGGGTAGTTTCTCAAATCTAATAATCTATAGCTCCTTCATCAACAACTGTTCCAATGTCAAAAGGTTAGAAATGGGGATATTTGCTGATGGTTTTCCAATGTTTAGCACCATTCGCGGCTCCTTTGATGCTGAAACAGTCTATGCACAACAGCAGCAAGACCTGACTTGGGCTGGCATATGCCATTTAACCTTCATGCCATACTAATGCCAGGCAGTGACCATCTCCAACAAAAGAGAATCTGGAAATTGTCCCTTGACATTTAATGGTATTACCAACATTGTATCCCACAATAGCAATTTCCTTGGAGTTACCATTGACCAGAAACTGAAATGGACTAGCAAAATAAATAGTGTGATTACAAGAGCATGTTACAGCTTAGGAATCCTGCTGTAACTCACCTCCTGATTCTCCATGCCTATGCATCAATCACAAGTCAAAATTCAGGAGTTCTTGCAGGATTGGAGGTTTGACCTATAAGGAGAGGCTGAATAGGCTGGGGCTATTTTCCCTGGACCGTCAAAAGCTGAGGGTGATCTTATAGAGGTGTATAAAACTATGAGGAGCATAGATAAGATAAATAGACAAGGTCTTTTCCCTGGGGTGGGTGAGTCCAAAACTATCAAAGGGACCTAAGGATGAACTTTTTCATTCAGAGGATGGTGCATGTGTGGAATGAGCTGCCAGAGGAAGTGGCAGAGGCTAGTACAATTACAACATTTGAAAGCTAGGTGGGTATATGAATAGGAAGTGTTTAAAGTATATGGGCCAAATGCTGGCAGATGGGACTAGATTTATCTAGGATATCTGGCTGCATGGATGAGTTGGACCAAAGGGTCTGTTTCTGTGCTATATATCTCTATGACTTTACAACTTTTGACTTCCTTGGATGGGTGCAGCTCCAACAACATACAAGATGCTTGACAGCATTCAGTACAAAGCCGCCTACTTGATTGGCACCACATCCATGAACATTCACTCCTTCCATCACTGACACTCAGCAGCAGCAGCGTATAACATTTACAAGATGCCCTGCAGAAATTCACCAAAGATTCTAAACTTCCAAACACACAACCACTGGCTTAAAGAAGGACAAGGGCAGCAAATACATGGCAGCACCATCACCTGCAAGACCCTTCCAAGCCACTCATTCATCCTGACTTGGAAATATACCATCATTCCGATTGTGTATGGAATTCTGGAACCGTTCCTTTATGGCATTGTGGGTTTACCTAAATCAAATGGACTGTAGCAGTTCAAGAAGGCAGCTTGTTCCCAACTTCTCAAGTCCAGATTCATCCAAGTATATTTTAAACATATATCTTGTGGTTGTGGCTTGCAGCATTCCCTTTGCCTTTCATGTTAGGTCACATATAAACCTCATGATCGCAGTGCTGCCAATTTGCAAAGGGCATCTGAAACATTTGCCAGGCCCTTAGTATATCCAAATAACTTATCTTTTGTCTCTTTCAAGCTTGAGCCCTGCGTGCTTTGTTTTTGCCTCCAGGAATATGGAGAGTGACACACTTCCTCTCCTAATAATTGTGCATTCTCTGCCTACAGCATTAAAGACTTGGGCATAGGTACAACGTTGAAAAACGTAGCATGGCATACATGTTTCTGGCTTCCATTCTTTACAATGCGGTGTTATCGATCTGTTTGTACACATTCCTGGAGATTTGATCACATGATAACTGGGCATATAAGATTGTATCACGTGATTGAACTGTAACCACCCTTTTTGAAGCTAAAAGTTTAATTGAATTCTTGCAAGCACAAAATAGAGATGATTAGTATCAAAGTGCCAACAACCTGATCCGGCAAATCAAAAAAGTTATGGATTTGTTGCTTGCTCTTGCCAAATTAGGTTAGCTCAGCCAGGGTGTTGATAGAAATTCCCCATGCACAGATCATGCCTCATGAACTTGATTGAATTTTTTGAAGAAATAACGAAGAGGATTAATGAGGGTAGAGCGGTGGATGTGATCTATATGGACTTCAGTAAGACGTTCGACAAGGTTCTTCATTTCTTGCAGCCTGAGCATAAATCTGACCAAGAATTACACCCAGCTCCATAATGCTTCTATTCATTCACAGGGTTAGGGGGTTACTAGATAGGCCAGCACTTTTTGCCCATCCCTTACTGTTAAGAGTCAACCATATTGCTGTGGGTCTGGAGTCACATGTAGACCAGATTAGGTAAGGATGGTAGTTTCCTTCCCTGAAAGACGTTAATGAGCCAGATGGTTTTTTCCCGACAATTGACAATTGATTTGTGGTCATCATTAGACTCATAATTACTGATTTTTATTGAAATCAAATTCTACCATCTGTTGTGGCAGGGGTTGACTCAAGAACATTAACTGGATCTCTGGATCAACAGTCTGGTAACAATACCACTACAGCATCACCTCCCCTGCATACTTCTGTGCCTAATACTTTATAAATGTATAAGCCAAATACAGAATCTTGAAGAAAGAAATTCAGAAGAGATGTCACTTTTCAGAGCTGTTTCAGTAGTTTACTCAAAGCTCTAAGTACTTTCAGAAGTGTGTAAAATTCTTGTGGGGGAAGGATTGGAAGTATTATCCTTTAAAGCCTGTTGGCCTCCAGATATCCTAATCTGTTAATTTGTAAATAATTATCCAAGGTGCCTTGCAAATTTGTAATGCAAAGCAAGGGGTTGAGTTCAGGTTGTTCAGGTTCTTGTCAAACCTGTTCAGTTTCTTTGGTGATACCTCATCAGCTGAACACCACACTCACACACCCCTCACCCTTAATTTTCTTCCTGGGTGTTTGGAGGCTTACAATCAATCCAATTCAGCTCTTAAAAGATAAATTAGGTCACTGAAATCTTTTTCCCACAGCTTCATTTTCAATTTAGTCTCTACTAAATAGATCAAAGATGAGCTCTTCAGTTAAATGCTCAAGTATAATTGAAGGTTTTGCATTGACCAGTCATTATGTTGTTTACTCATACTCAATGAAGTCAAAAGTTGTTGCTGGAGGTTAAGTTCTTTTCAAAGCAACTTTTTATTCACATTATACAAAGCATGTAGAGTGTTTGGGTGCATACTTATCTTCAGTGACTCTCCCTCATCATGTGACCTCTTACATCAGGACTGACATAGCTGTCATTTAGAAGATCATGTTAGCTCTTTAAAGCTCCCCACGACTTATTGTCTGTATAGACTACACAAATACTTTACATCTAAAGAGCCTTGGTGAGACCACATCTGCAATATTTTGTCCACTCTTGGCCTCCTTACTTCTGGAAAAAAATACAATTGCCATAGAGAAAGAGCTATGAAGGTTCTCCATATTAATTCCTGGGATGAAGGGATTGTTGTCCTCTGACAAAAAATTAAATAGACCAGATACTCCCTGAAGATGAAAAGGATAAGAGGTGATATCCAAATATACAAAATTCTTACATAAATTGTAGATACCAGATGGTTGTGACCAATAGCTGGGGTGCGGTTGTAGCAGGGTATTGGGTGTAATGGAGGCCTAGGACCAGGAGTCACAATTGCTGACTAAGGGTTGAGCCATTTATGACTGAGATGGGGAGGATTGTCTTCATTAAGTGGGTGGTAAACCTTTGGAATTCCCTGTCACAGAGGGCACCGGATGCTCTGTTGTTGACTATGTTTGACACTTAGATCAACAGGTAAAGTGGCATTGCCAGCAAGCCAGCACAGTATTTAATTTGTGTATTCTTCCCTTCAGAAGGTGGTGCAGTGCATGGGTGAAGGCTGTCTCACAGTGCTAAGTATGCAGCTCCAACATTCTAACCCAGCCACAGAAAAGGAGTGGGATAGATGTCTAAATCTGGCTGGGGTGTTACTTGGAGGGCAACTGGGAGTTGTACTGTTCCTATTTGCCTGCTGTCCTTCTCCTTGATAATAGGGGTCAGTGATTTGGGAGGTGCTACTGATGAAACCTTGGTATGTTGCAACAGTGCAAAATTTGTTATCTTTTCCAACCTTAATAAATATACAGGTATGTTCAGTTTCTCACTAATTTCATGATATTTATGTTTACATTAAAGGGTTGTTGTGTCCAAAATTGAATGTGATATTGAGACATACTACATGACACAAGTTTCTATACCAGAACCACGTTCCATTATCGCTAACAAAGGAATATGTTTGTATGTAGTGACTTTTTACAGGATAGTAATTTGAGAAAGTAAAGTGGCAGAAAGGAAAACACAGGCAGAAAGGCCTTTTTGAAGGAAAGCAATGTCTTCTGCTCACTACAGTTCAGTTGTGGTTGCAGTCTCTTCCATTGTTATCAAGCTCTGATTTTCTCTTCCAGCTCTTCTGTTCTGCTGCACTATTCACCCTTTCTGAGCCAACATTGAAAGTAGCAAGGCCCTGTTAAACTTTTCCAAATAATGCCTTTGCATTGACTCATAGAACTCAATGTCAGAATCCCAAGTTAGTGTTCCAATTTATCAATTAGTTTCTCCTTGTGTTTCTCATACCACGACCTTTAGAACGGATAGCCTTTAGCTGCAACTTGTCAATCCCTATATTTCATATCTCAATTCCTGGCCATTTCAGAGACTCCAGTTTGTTGGCAAGGCAGAATTGGGAAATGGACAGTCATGTCACCCTATTCCAAACCCCACTCTGTCACAACAGATCACTGAACCTGTTGGAAATACAACTTGTTAAGATTCTGCTGAACTTAGTTACAGTGTACATTTTTCAGAGCAGAGAGTTCTAGTTTATAAATTGAGGGGAAGGGAGACTTTCTTTTTGTAAAAGGATCAACTTTTAAAGATAAAATGGCAGCTATTTCTATATTCAATTATGTTGCACTTACCATTATTAATAATTTGATCCTTTACTTCTTTAGGAACGTTCCTCCAACAAAGCTTTGCCACAAGATGGCACTCAGGCGAAGGAGTTTGCGTGAACAAGATACTCTCTTTTCTTTGTATGACCTGTCATTTGCAAAACATCCTATAAAAAACATTACTGAATTTATAAAGTGAAAATAAAATTCCAAGGAATTGAAGGTTGTTAAAATGTTGATAATAGACCTGGAAGGGGATTACTTATGGCTGCAGTTTTTTTTCAAAGCGGGTTGTTTTTATACTGTGGCTGGAATTAGCTGCTCACTGAGGCCAATAATGTTATGTACAACTTGACAGGTTTGCGAGTCATCAGCAACATACAATATTCCAGACTTAATTCCCATTTTATGCTCAGATCCATGTGCAAGAGCACAGTATTTTTGATGAAACAAGTTGGAACAGTATGGAGATCAGCAAGGAGACTATGACGACTGGGCGGCATGGTGGCTCAGTGGTTGGCACTGCTGCCTCACAGCGCCAGGGACCCGGGTTTAATTCCTGCTTTGGGCGACTGTGTGTGGAGTTTGCACTTTCTCCTCATGTCTGCGTGGGTTTCCTCTGGGTGCTCCAGTTTCCTCCCACAGGTCAAAAAAGATGTGCAGGTCAGGTGAATTGGCCATGCTAAATCGCCCATTATGTTAGGTGCATTAGTCAGAGGTAAATATAAGGTAGGGGAATGGTCTGGGTGGGTTACTCTTCGGAGGGTCGGTGTGGACCTGTTGGGCCTAAGGGTCTGTTTCCATACTGTAGAGAATCTAATCTAAAGGCAATTGTGTGATTGTTACTAAATAGTCTGCCCCCTAATCCTGTCATAGAGTCATAGAGATGTACAGCATGGAAACAGATCCTTCGGTCCAACCCGTCCATGCCGACCAGATAGCCCAACCCAATCTAGTCCCACCTGCCAACACCCGGCCCATATCCGTCCAAACCCTTCCTATTCATATACCCATCCAAATGCCTCTTAAATGTTGCAATTGTACCAGCCTCCACCACTTCCTCTGGCAGCACATTCCATACACGTACCACTTCTGCGTGAAAAAGTTGCCCCGTAGGTCTCTTTTATATCTTTCCCCCTAAATCTGTGCCATCTAGTTCTGGACTCCCCCACCCCAGGAAAAGGACTTTGTCTATTTACCCTATCCATGCCCCTCATAATTTTGTAAACCTCTATAAGGTCTCCCCTCAGCCTCTGATGCTCCATGTAAAACAGTCCCAGCCTGTTCAGCCTCTCCCTGTAGCTCAGATCCTCCAACCCTGGCAACATCCTTGTAAATCTTTTCTGAACCCTTTCAAGTTTCACAACATCTTTCTGATAGGAAGGAGACCAGAATTGCACACAATATTCCAACAGTGGCCGAACCAATGTCCTGTACAGCTGCAATATGACCTCCCAACTCCTGTACTCAATACTCTGACCAATAAAGGAAAGCATTCCAAATGCCTTCTTCACTATCCTATCTACCTGCGAATCCACTTTCAAGGAGCTATGAACCTGCACTCCAAGGTCTCTTTGTTCAGCAACACTTCCTAGGACCTTACCATTAAGTGTATAAGTCCTGCTAAGATTTGCTTTTCCAAAATGATTTGCTTTCCCAAAATGGCTGTCATGGTACTCTGAATTTGTTTTCCAAGATCTGCCTGAAATATTTTTGTCTGTCCATTGTTCCAAAGTGAAATGAAGTAACTATGTATGCTGCAGCAAATCCCAAACTGTGCACACTTTTGTTTGATTACATTCCTTGACCAAATTGTGAACCTCTCAAAATTTAATCTGATTCAAGCAATAATGGGTACGTATTTACTTCATGCTACTTACTCTTTGGTCTTCAATTTTCAAAAGGACGTTAATAAGTTGTAGATGTTTGAACAAAGGTTTGGAATGCAAAAGGTTGGCTAATTTGATGAAAACAGATTGCGGAAGAAGGGAAACAAAGGTCTATATAATATTGCGAAAAGTAGATATTCCAAATTTTAGGCAGATTAATGAATTGAAACCATAATATAACTCAAAGATATAAGGCAGTAAAATTGGCTTCTGTAACTAATGAGCCAATTTCACTGCCATACCTCTTCAGAAGCACATTTTATTTTATCCTGTACTGGCATTGACTAATTTAATTTCATCAGTAATATAGTGAATTGAACCAAAAAGGATTCTAGATTTAGATAAAGGAGCTGGCTCATATTGGTTTATGGAAGGTATTCTAGGTTCATGTTCTACAAGGATCACAATTCATAATATGATGATACTTTCTGAAAACCCTTGGTGCCAGACCAAACATGGGAAAAGTTTGGAATGAGATTTCTGCCTTTGATGGAATCCCTGACCACGGTCCAAACTATATCAATTTTGATGTCCAATCCATCTATACCTCCTTTCACCACCAGGATGGTCTGAGAACTCTTGGCTTCTTCCTCGACCAGAGGTGTGAACATTCCCCAAACCCCACCATTCTCCTCCGTTTTGCTGAACTTGTTCTCTCACTGAACAATCTCACTTCTGCCAAGTCAAAGGAATGGCTATGAGCACCCGCAAACATTTCAGTTATGACTGCCTCTTTATGGAGCACAGGGAACAATTCTTGTTTCAGCCCTACACTGACCCCCTCCCACAACTCTTTTCTCATAACATCAATGACCATTTTGGTGCTGCTTCATGCTCCCCCCCCTCACCAAAATGTTAAAAGATTTGTTAATTTTGCCTCCAATTTCCACCCTTCAAAACTTTCACCTCGTCCATTTCTGACACTTTCCTTCCTTTTCTTGACCACTCCATCTCCATTTTGAAGAATAAACTGTCCACTGCCATCCACTACAAAGCCACTGACTCCCATAGCTACCTTCACTACAGCTCTTCCCACCTCACTTCCTGCAAGGATTCCATCCCATTCCCCCAGTTCCTTTGCCTATATCGTCTCTGTTCAGATGATGCCAACTTCATAACAGCATGAACGTGGCTTTTTTCTTCCATAAACATGGTTTTCCAAAGTAGTTGACAGGACCCTCAACCACATCCAACCTATCATCCATGCTTCCCCTCTTACCCCTTCACATCACTCACAACGCATGATTGCGTGCCCCGTGTCTTCACTTTCCATCCCACCAGCCTATGCATTCAAACGATCATTGTCTGCCATTTCAGACAACCCCAGCAGAATGCCACCACCAAAAACATTTTCCCTTCACTCCCCATGTCTGCATTCCACAGGGATTGTTCCCTCTGTGACAACCTAGCCCATTCCTCGTGCACCAACACCAACTCCACCCCCCTTCCCATGGGACCTTCCCATGTAACTGCAGAAGGTGCAACATCTCCCCCTTCACCTCCTCCCTGCTCACCATCCAAGGACCTGAACAATCTTTCCAGGTGAAGCAGCATTTCCCCTGTACCTCCTCCAATCTTGTGTATTGTAGTCGCTGCACCCAATTTGGCCTACTCTACATTGGAGAAACCAAATCCAGACTGGGTGACTGCTTTGCAGACTACCTCCAGTCCATGCACAAGCATGACACCGACTTTCCTGTAGCTAGTCATTTTAACACAGCATCCTGCTGGCGTGACTACATGTCTATCCTCGGTACGCTACAGTGCTCCAGCAAATCACAGCAGAACTGGAGAAATGACATCTCATCTTAAGACTAAGTTAAAAATTACACAACACCAGCTTATAGTCCAACAGGTTTATTTGGAAGCACTAACTTTTGGAGAACCGCAGTGGAGCAGAATTATATTTGCAGATACGTTCTATTTGCCTGCAGATTGTGCGCTTTTTGAGTAAGTCAATCCACGTAATATTTTATAAATGCCACTTTGGAAATAGAACCAGTCTGGCTCAAGATTGGGACACAGACAGACTCTAAACTCACACCTTTATTGTCTAAGCTGATATGACACCTTTTTTTCATATAACTTTAAGTTATCTCGAGGATGTGATTTAAAAGAAGCTCTGGGATTTATATATTAATGAACTGAAACCTGCAACTCATTCTAAAAGATGTAAGATTTAACAGCAATCTAGGTTTGTCCAATGTAGTATTTCAGTTGCATGACACTGTAATCTTTTACTATAAATTCTGTGTCTTATGGTCCTGTTCCACAGCTGCCTGATGAAGGCGCAGCGCTCCAAAAGCTAGTGCTTCCAAATAAACCTGTTGGACTGTAACCTGATGTTGTGTGATTTTTAACTTTGTCCACCCCAATCCAACACCGGCTCCTCTACATTATCTTCAGACTAGGCACTTTACAACCTCCTGGCCTCAATACTGAGTTTAATACCTTTAAATTGTGAACCCACTCTTATTCCATCCCTTTCTTTTATTTGTCACATTCTGTCACCATGTCCGTCCTCTATCCCTTCCCTCATCCCAGTGAGACTGTCTGTTCTTTCCAGTCTGGCAGTTAAACACAATTATTCTGCCATTCTCACAGTCCAGTCACTTAATCTGAACTATCAACAACCTTTCTCCCCAGCACTCCACTTTTGCCACACAACCTCCCCCCACCCCAATTATAGTATAAATGCTGTCCCTTCCACACTTCACATCACTTCTGATGAGGAATCATCGAGGCTCATTAGCTTGCTCTCTCTCCATGGATGTTGCCTGCCCTGCTGTGATCCCCAGTATTTTTTTATTTTCAGTCCATTTTGATGTGGTTTTCGTGTCCAATGTCTCTGCCTAAACCTCTTTTTATGTATCACCAATACAAAATCTGCCATGAGCTAGCACAACTGGGGAGTGCTTTTCAATGCAGTACAAAAGGTTTAGCCTTAAAAATATATTTTTGATACATCTAAGAATAGTAATCAACAATCCCTCTAAGCTTGTGGGATTGCAAGCAAATGCAGCCACTCCAATGTTCTGTGTTCAGGTTCTAATTATGGTAGTCATAGAGTCATAGAGATGTACAGCACAGAAACAGAGACTTCGGTCCAACCCGTCCATGCCGATCAGATATTTCAACCCAATCTAGTCCCACCTGCCAGCACTTGGCCCATATCCCTCCAAACCTTTCCTATTCATATACCCATCCAGATGTTGCAATTATACCAGCCTCCATCACTTCCTCTGGCAGCTAATTCCATACACATACTACCGTCTGAGTGAAAAGGTTGCCTCTTAGGTCTCTTTTATATCTTTCCCCTCTCACCCTATACCTATGCCCTCTAGTTCGGGACTCCTCTACCCCAGGGACAAGACTTTGTCTATTTCCCCTATTCATGCCCCTCATGGTTTTATAAACCTCGATAAGGTCTCCCCTCAGCCTCCGACATTCCAGTGAAAACAGCCCTAGTCTGCTCAACCTCTCCCTATAGCTCAAATCCTCCAAACCCTGGCAACATCCTTTTAAATCTTTTCTGAACCCTTTCAAGTTTGACAACTTCTTTCCGATAGGAAAGAGACCAGAATTGCCTGACACAGAGGGGCTTTGGAGGCCTATGTAGCTGAGAAGAAAATTAGTAAGAATGCTGGTGGTAATTTGTTCAGGTTTTATTGAGATGGTTCTGAGGCATCGTCACAGGTTGGCTCCACATTCCTGACACCCTTTCACAGGTTCACCCGAGCAGTCGTCAAAATATCCTAGTTCGAATCTGCTTGAAGATCTGCAAATGAGCAAAATGAACAAAAATGATCAAAAGTGATTAATTCAGTTCTCAATTTTGTGACCATGGCCAGCTTTTAACTGGGAATTTTTTTTTAAAAGCGAAAGCAAAATATCGTGGAAATTTGATCTTTTGGAAGCCAATTTGCACTTAAAATTTGCAATCATTTGTATTAGTTACACCGATATTGAGTAGAATTGCACTGAAGGAAGTCACATGGGCAGAAGCACCACAGCTCCTTAGTTGAATAGTCCAAGATGGCAATTCTGAGCAGTATTTAATATGCTGAAAATTTTCACTCAAAATGCTTTCAGGATTTACAGAAAATCTTCAGAATTTTGTCATCTTGGAATTATCACTTGACCCTTTTTACTGAACTGTTCGAATAACTTCTGGGAAGCCAATGACGGTACAATTTGAGTGCAACTGAATGCAGCAAACTTGAAAGATTAAAAACTTCTTTTTTTCCAGATTATCTGATGAGTTTTAGAAATATCAGCGAGAACATTTGCTATGCCAACCACATGCAATTTGTGTTTATTCAACTGGATAATGATTAATGGTACAAGTTTCTGAGTTTGTTGATTGCATTAGAAGTTGAGGTTCTGTCCCACTTTTGTGCCAATAGCCAAATGCAGATTCACAAAGATAGGAAAGTAGCTTCCCTTTTCCAGGGCCAACATTACTGAAGATTGAGAAACTCAATCAATTACCATAAAACAAACATCAAGGCCAGCTAAAATGCTGATGAGAAATCGGTATTAGTTTTGCAGCATGTGTTTGTGACTTCTGATAAACCTAGGTAGCATTAATTATGTTACTGTACAGACCAGAGATGGTGGTAATGTAATTGGATCAATAATCCAGAAGGCTGGACTAATTCTCTGTAATTATCCTCTGCTAACAACGGTGCATCTGATATACAATTAATAAACCTAAATGGTGACTGCAGAACTATCATTGGTTGTTATATCTACTTAAAAAAATCCATTTCACTGATGGTCTTTAGGGAAAGAAATCTACCATCTGTACCTGGTCTGGTCCACATGTAACTCCAGACCCACAGGTTGTTGCTGAATGGTCTGTGAGGCCCAAGGCAATTAGGGATGAGGATCAACTACAGCTTTGCCATCATGCCCTCAGCCCATGAAAGAGTAAAGGCTGCATCAATAATCTGGAAGCACGGGTTCAAATCCCATTGTAGTAGCTGGGGGACTTCAAACAGTTCATTAAATAAATTTGAAATAAATAAAAAAAATCTATTGAGTCACTAAATTATTATTAAAACATTATTAGGGTCACTAATGTCCACCAGAGAAGAAAATCTGCTGTCCTGATCCATCCTAGCCTATATGTGACTCCAATAATGTCGTTGATATTTAACTGCCTACTGAAATAACTTAGAAAGCTTTTAGATGGTACCTTGGAAGCAGACATGAAAAGGCGTATCCCCACCTAGTCGAACCTGCAAGGTCCTTCTCATTGATATCAAGCAACAAACCAACTTTTCAACTGACATCCCAGACTCTTCCATTACATCTCTGGGAATCCTCAGCATTGACCCTGAACCCCATAAAATGTCATAGCGTCAGGTAAAGGTGGACAAGGACACTTCCCGGTGATTGCCATCAACTGTCTTCCCTCAGCTCAACCTCCATGTTGTATACCGCTTGGAAGAAGCGCTGAAGGTAGCAAGGGGATAGGATGTGGTGTGCAGTGTAGGCTGGAGTGGTTTCGCAGTACCACCACTGACCGATTGGCTAGGTTTTGAAGAATGTGATTGCCAGACTGGATAACATCAGAGAAAAAAAACCTACTTGACATTTTCCCCTCCAATCTACCATTCATAGATGTATATATCTACGTTGTTATTTGTTGGAGTGATCAGTATACAATCTTTATGGAGTCAATTTTTATCTTTACACTAAGGAAACCCTCTATCATGTTGTATGAAATTATCACCATGGGCAGACACAGATCAGATCCAACAGCTCAAAACTGGGTCTCCATGGAGGCACAAAAATCAAACAAAGAACTGTGGATGAAACAAAAACAGAAATTGCTGGTGAAACTCAGCATGTGTGGGAAGAAAGTAGAATTAACATTTTGTTCAATCACCGGACTCAAAACATTAACTCTGCTTTCTTCCCACAGATTCTGCTATCATGATAAGTAGAATTGTATACCACCATAATCTATAATCTCAATGCCTATCTTATCCCTCACTCAGTCAACATGGTGAAGCTATAAAACAAGAGTGCTTCCATGCCAAAGAGCATAAGTAGCAAATGATAGACAGAGCAAAGTGATCCCGTGACCTAGGGATCAGATCTAAACTCTGCAGTCCTGTCACATTCAGTTGTGACAAATAACTCACTAGAGGAGCAGACTCCACAAATATCCACATCCTCAGCAATGGGGGAGCCCAGTTCATCAGTGTTTGGATTCCACCAGGGCCATTCAGCTTCTGACCTCAATACAGCTTTAGTTCAAACATGGACAAAGGGCTTATTTCCAGAGGTGAAGTGAGAGTGACTGCCCGTGACATTAAGGCTGCATTTGAATTAGTGTACCATCAAAGAGCCTTAGCAAAACTGGCAATAGGAATCGGGGGAAACCTCTCCACTGATTGGAGTCATACCCGCCTCATTGTAAGATGATTGTGGCTGCTGAAGGCCAGTCCACTCAGTTCCAGGACATTGCTGCAGAAGTTCCTCAGGGTAGTGTCTCAGGCCCAACCATTTTCAGTTGCTTCATCAATGACCTTCCCTTCACCATAAGGTCAGATACAGGGATGAATAGTACTGAATATGGTGTAGATATTGAAGTAGTGAGTGTTGTGAATGATACTGAATATTGTGTTGATATTGAAGTAGTCCATGTCCATATGAAAAAAAGACCTGAACAACATTTGGCATGGGTTGCGAAGTAGCAAATAATGTATGAACCACAACAGTGCCAATCATTGACCAAATTCACAAATGAGAGAGGTCCTTGTTAAAGTAGAACAGTAGAAAACCCAAATTACTTTGTGGAAGTAGAGTTGGGCTAGGAGGGGGATACAACAATAAAGTAACTGCCAAAAAAAGCAAGTAAGGCATCAACTTTTTGCACACAAATGAAATAAATTCAGGTAGCACGGAATTGGTATAAAATATGTAGTCAATATAATTTGAATCTAAAGATTTCTCTTGGCATTTGATAAGCTCAGTCAACCGAAAAATTAAAATTCTGTTTGAACCATAAATATTAATACAAACCAACCATCTCTGTAACTTTATGTAAGCATGTGATTGGAATAATTTTGGAGTGAGATGTAACTAAAACTATACTTTGTGTGAGCATGGGGATCTAAACAGTGAATATTTTGTACAGTAACTACCTCGCTGTTATTATCAAACAAACTGCCAGCCGTATTAGTAAGTTAATGCCCCAGTAAGATTTTCAGATACCTTAAAGAGGCTAAATTGAGATTGGACAGTTGTACAAATGGATGTTGTGAACTGTTAACTAGAATTCTGTGATGTAATGGATGTTCCTGATTATACTGAAACATCAGCTGTCATGATTCACAAAAATGTTCTGTGGAAAGGTTCAGTGCTTTCATACTGACACAGTCAAACATTCTCAGATAATTATTGAGATCGACCCATTCAGGTATATTACATGGAGCAGGTAGGACTTGAATCCACGCTTTCTGACTCAGAAGTATGGACAATACCGCTACACCACAAGAGCTTCCTCATGCATTTTATTGTCCTTGCAGAAATTCTCTGCAGGCACAAAAGCTATGCCAAAAGCAAAAATCAATGAGAAAATTATATCAGCAATGCATAAAGTGTCTCTGTAGAGAAGCACCAATACCCACAGCCAAATAGAATGTAGAGGCTAAGATCTTCCTACTCCTTCCATAGTAGACATCCCACCAATGGACTGTTACCATGTCCTCCATAAAAACTCTCCTGTCTCAGGCACCGTGGTGAATTGAAGAAAATGAAAATGAGGAAAAATATGGAATTTTGACTAAACTTTATCATCTTATAACCATGTCTTGGGAACACTTCGGTGCTGGATGGATGCAGTCACTCATCCTTCCTTAAAATCCTGCTGCATCCCTTGCACTGGAAAGGTTCAAGCCAAAAATACCACCTTTTTACCTGGCCCAACCCACCCTCATGGAGGAAGTTTGGTATAAAGCCTTCAGTTGTGCAGCAACTCTCATCTGGTAGGCCACATGGTTGGAGGTCTAGTGCTGACTGTAAAACTGCTTTATGAGAAGAGGTGGTGGTGACAGGAGTGAGGCGGGTGGGGCAAATGGGTAGGAGGTGGGAAATAGGTACATAGCTGAAATATGGCCAAAATATGACCAACACATACCCAAACTTTGGCCTACACAATGCTGAGATGGGTCACAGTTGATGTAATAAAGCTGACTGGGCTCCCCGTGCTCAGCTGATTGTTATTTCATCTCTCTATCCAAAAAGAGCCCTCTTTCACATTGCCACCTCTTATAATATTGGAAATCAAAAAAGTGGGTAGAGGGTGGAAATCACCAAGAAAGAAAGAGAGTGGCAGTTGAAGGAATAAACACATACTCAGCAATGGGCTGATGTGAATTGAAAGGTTCTGATATGATCAATATGATCAAAGGCCCAACAAGATTAAAAGAAGGAAATTGGGATAGTCTACGGATCTCCTAATTGTGGATCAGAAATGCATGAGAAATCATTTTACAGAGATAGCTGCATTAGCAAATGTTATTACAAAACTCACAAATGGGAAGTTATTTGTCTATTTCTTCATAGGGACAGTGAGAGCTAAATTAAAATAAAGGGGCAAGATTCCTGCATTCCTCATACATGTCAATGTGCACACTAAAACTGAGATATTTGGATCTAATTGTGCAGAAAAAAAGTACGAGTTAATTTTGTTAAATGTAGCCATGTATCTAAGACATCGTTATAAGGTTTATGTCTCAAACAAAAAAGGAATTACTGCAGAATGTAATTGATCAGATATCCACGAGATGGAAAGTGTGCTGACTGATCTAATGTGACAAAGGTTAATTGGCAGAGAAGGTGTAAATAACCTCCTGAATGTGACATAAAGTATACTGCACAGTGTATTTCCCAAGATATTCGCTATGTCACAGCCTAGCGCACTGCTGATATTGTGAAAATGAGATGTCTGTCAATTTAGATCAAATGTCAATGTGGTTTTCGGGAGTGGGTTAATTGTGACAAATAATTTGTATTAAGTGAATAAATTGCTTGAAACAAGGCCTGGAACAGAATGGCGGCCTAATCAATATACTTCCTTTATGGTAATTTACTGCAACCATGCCACATTCAAGTTTCATTTATCAAATGAAACCAGAGAGGAATGATATTTAATCATTAAGCCACATTGGGAAATACTTAAAATAGCTTTCTGAATCAGTGATGAATGAAATATAACTCAATTATCATTCAGAACATTTTTAAATGACCAGTAATCTCAGTTAGAGCTTATGAAGGTGAATAGCAGAATATATTCTGCTTGTGAGCTGATGTGCCTTCTCCGTTTACAGAATGAGCATAGTATCATGTTAGTCTGCACCTCATTGACACAGATAAAATTGGTGCTCAAAACGCTATTCTTAAACTTTAATGATGACAAATCTGTCACTGGTTGGATTTGTTTCAGGAATGATACAACACATATCAGGTCTATTCAGTCCCATTCTGCCTAAGTTGATTCTTTGAATGGGTTATGTGTTAGTCCTCGACTTCCACACTTACCCCATAACCTTGTAAAGTTTATCTTGTTAACTATACACACAACCTACTTAACATGTTTCTAACATTATCAGCCATATTTTCCAAAAAATGCAAGCTACTTTGTTCTTAATCTTTTCTATTTAACTCAAATATGTATTCTGGTTAGCAACCCTCCTGCCATTTCTTATGTTTTCTGTGCTAGCATCCCTGAAAACATTGAAGAAATGAAACAAAATTCTCTAATCTTGGAATAGACTTTTGAAAAAGGCCATGGCTGGGATTGGAGATCAAAAGTTTTTGATTTGGCTCTCTGCTGCTCCCCCATCGTGACCTGACCAGCAATCCGCTGTGAAAACAGGTGGCTTGGGATTGGACCTGCTGTCCTCCCAGAAATGATGTTTTCTGAGCAAGGCTGATTAGATTTAATTCAGAGCCCCATGAAAGCTGTGTCTCCGTGCCAACTGAAGAGCATTAATACCTCTTGTCCCTAAAATCCACCACAAAAATATTCCTTCCCCTTCTCCTTCTGGCTTCCTACCAGTAGCTGGCTAAGCTGCCGCTGAAGGAGTTATCCCGCCAGGACTGAGGCCTGGCAGCTATGGCCCTTTTCAAAAATAAACTTGGCTGCCCTTGTCCCTTGCTGTCTGCACCCTCATATTGCAGCTCCCACATTAGCCAGTTGGGCTGCTAATCACTGAATACTGCAAGGCCTCTCATTGGCAGAGAGGTGGAAGGGCAAAGGTTTGTGGCTACTGTGGAGTCTATCAGCCATTCCCTGAGGCATTGTACTAACTTGAATCAAGGCAGAATACTACGAACAGCCTAGAATGCAAAGATGCAGCCATCTGCACGGCTGTACCTTGTGAAGTGGGTGGAGAATTGCGATAAAACGTGCTTGCAAGCTTCGAGCAATGCACTGTACGACTAAGAGAATTACAAAAGGTTGGTGAATAATGCGTCATGTGGTGAAGTGTCTATAACTGTATGCTCTTGTTTCTGAGCAGATTACTCGATTCAGTATATTTCTGTTGACCTTCACCCTCTGGAGCCATTTGAAATCAGACCGTTGGGTCTGAGCTGGCAGAGGGCATCAACAAATTTGAAAATGCAGATACTATTGACACACTCAGCCTTGGAAGAATAGTTTAATTGTACTATATTCTGAAAAAAAAGCTGACATCATCTTAGCCTAGTATCACACCATGACAAACTAACGGGAATTCTACTGGCTGCTGATTTGTCTTGTGTTAGCATTATAATCCTCAATCTAAAGTTGCAATACGTAGGCTATGACAGTTTAATCCTGAAGAAGAAGCAAATATTGAGTCGAATGTTTAAACAGTGGCATTTCAATCATGCTGTTTGCTTCTGGTTTGCCTGGTCTATTAGGGTTATAGTCTCATATGTTACTTCCTTCCCCATGGATTGCAATGCAGCAAAAGAAATTCAAGAATCAAATGTGATTTAATGACTATACTTAACGTGTTAACCTCTTTAAGCGGGATTGAGTGAATCTGTGTTGCTTCATTTTCAATCGGATTTCTCCAAGCCAATTACATCTAAATCATGTTAAACTCCACAGAAAGTCAATTCCACAGCCCTTTCCTGTTAAAAGGGCAAGTGAATAAACCATGGTAAGGACAACCATGGAGTAGACTGCCAACCCAGTATTCAATTTTATTAATACATTTGCTTTCTCTTTGGACACATATCTATTTAAAGAAGTGTAGAGGACAAGAAGAAAGATGATTCTTCACTCGTCCTCTAAAAAAACTGATTAGACCCTACGCATATGGCCCAGTTTGTGCCAGGCAGAATTTCCTGCAATTGAACCCATGTAATTCAATTGGTCAGAATTGCTGAAACTGATTTAAGCATATTTAATACATTGGGTCTTGGTTTGATCACTACACCTTAGACAGATAAGGACAATAGGATAAGACACCCCATGCCTGCTAGGTTCAGTGCTATGATTCAAAAAGTGTGATGCTGGAAAAGCACAGCAGGTCAGGCAGCATACAAGAAGCAGGAAAAGTCAACGTTTCGGGCATAAGCCCTGATGATGGGCTTATGCCGAAATGTCAACTCTCCTGTTTCTCGGATGCTGCCTGACCTGCTGTACCTTTCCAGCGCCATCCTTTTGACTCTGATCTCCAGCATCTGCAGTCCTCACTTTCTCTCAGTGTGATGCTTTAAAAATGGCAAATTAATACAACAATAATGAAAGCGAAATACCTTGGATGCTGGAAATCCAAAACAAACAGAGAACGCTGGAGAAACTCAGTATCTGAGGAGAGAGAAACAGAAGAGTCATACTGGACTCAAAATGTTGATTCTGTTTCTTTCTCCACAGAAACTGCCAGACCTGTTGAGTTTCTCCCGCTTTCTCTGCATTTGTTACAACTTAACAAAAAACATTTTAAAATGCTGAGGAGCAGCGTATTAACTACTACACAGGGGAAGACAAAGAGGGATGGGGGATGTAGAGGAGGTAATGTCTTGCGGGAGATGGGGCTCTTGTGAGCGAACAGCATCGACATCCTGCAGGTGCTTGAGGCAGACAAAAGGGAGAATGAGAGGGCCAAGGGATGGACATTGTGACAAGTTAACATTAAACGTATGGAGTGGGACAGTAGCATGACATTGTATAATGCCTTTTATTTGTAAATATTTTTATTGAGAAAAAAATTAAATTTTTTACAAAATTACTAAATCACTCCAGAATAGTGTAACTACCTTATAATGTAACGACAATAACAGTAAACAAACTGCTACTATACTCCGCAAACCACTGAGAGAGGGAAAAAACCCAATAAAAACTACAATTCAATAAATAACTAAAAAAAAACTACATTAAACCAAATCAATTCAAGGTAAATTATGATTCGGAGATGCCGGTGTTGGACTGGGGTGTACAAAGTTAAAAATCACACAACACCAGGTTATAGTCCAACAGGTTTAATTGAAAGCACACTAGCTTTCGGAGTGCTGCTTCTTCATCAGGTGATTATGGAGGGCACAATTCTAAGGCACAGAATTTATAGCAAAAATTTACACCAAAAATTTACACCACACTGTAAATTTTTGCTATAAATTCTGTGCCTTAGAATTGTGTCCTCCACAATCACCTGATGAAGGAGTGGCACTCCGAAAGCTAGTGTGCTTCCAATTAAACCTGTTGGACTATAACCTGGCGTTGTGTGATTTTTAACACAGTAAATTAAATTACATTCAGTTACGTTACCACACTCAGCGCGATCCCACCAAAGCTCCCCACCACTGGAAGCATCAGTAGGCAAACCCATATTTGTTCAGGATTCTTCCCCCCTCAGGGGCCCCCGAACCGCTAGACATAGCTCTCATGACCACACAAAGGCCCTGACCGATATAGCCGACAAGTCTGCGTCTATATAATTCAGAAAGGGCCGCCATGTTCTATAAAACAGTTCCGTTTTCGAGTGCACCATACTCATAAGGAAGTCCAGGGAGATGTGCTCCATAACTAATCTACGTCACTGCAAGGTTCCTGGGGGGTTCACCAAGACCCAGCTCATTAGAATATTCTTCCTCGGACAGAATGAAAGGATATTAAACAGTTTCTTCCCACGCATGTCCAAAAAGGGAGATTTGGCAAGCCCAAAAGGAGGGACACTGGATCCACCTTAACCTCAGTGGCCAAGACCCCTTCCAAAACATTCACTATGGCACCCCAATACCTACAAGCAATGACCACAAGCAATGAGTAAGAGTGCCATCATCTGTTTTACATTTGGGGCACAGTGGGGACGCTCCTGTCTTAAATTTTGCAAGCCACTCTGGTGCCAAATGAGCCCTTGGAGTACCTTCAATTGCATAGCCTGCATTCTGTTACAAATCAGAATCTTCCTTACATTCTCCCAAATATCCTCGCACACCTCTGACGAGATTTCCAGCCCCAATTCTTGAGTCCAGATTCCGCACAGCTGCTCAATGTCCTTTGAAACATTGCCTCCTAATATGTGATAGAGGGCGCTGACCGAGAGAGCGTCCGTGGACTGAAGCACTCTCCTCTCCATATCAAACTTATAGGGACTAACCATCAATGTAGTCTCTTTCTGCATAAAGTCCCTAACGTGAAAGTAACGAAAGAGGTCCCTTCTAGATAGCTCATATTTCTGACTCAGCTGCTCGAAAGACATCATGACCCCCCCCCACCTCCCCATCAAATAAATCTCCCAACCAGGAGACTCTTCTAGACTCCAAGAGCTTAAACCCAGAGTCCATCGTTTCCAGCCGGAATCCTAACATTCCACAATGAGAGTGAAAGGGGAAGCTTTTTATAAGTTGCCCTCACCTTGTCGCATCATTCTGCATGCTTTAACCATCTTAAGGACAAACGGATTTCTGCAATGGTCCATGATAGTCCTCATCTTGTCCATAAACAACAAATTGATGAGGGGGGGGCATTTTGCCTGGGAGGCCTTGATGTTCAGCCAGATTGACCATGGGTCCTGGCAAACCTAGTCAGCCTCATGGGATGGTAAGGAACTCAATTGATATTTCTTAAAATCTGGGAAATCCAAACCTCCCATCTCCTGTGGAAGCTGCAATTCATCCACTTTCATAAAAGGCTGCTTATGATGCCAGATGAAAGATCCAAGCCATTGTAAAGCCTCCATAGTGCTTGCCTAGGCAGCATCAAAAGGAACATTCACATGGGATATAATAAGCGAGGAAGAACATTCATTTTGACCAGAGCTATTCTACCCAACTAAGATATCGGAAGATCCTCCCAGTGCCGAAGTTCCTGCCTTGTCTTCTCTAGCAACTGCACAAAGTTATCTTTATAGAACTGATCGAAGGCCGGAATGATAAAAATACCTAAATACAAGAAACTTCACTGTGACCACCTAAAAGGGAAACAATGCCCATCCCCAAGATCGGATATTCTCGTAAGGCCCCCCACAGGCATGGCCTCCGACTTCACAAAGTTAATTTTATAACCTGAAAATAAACCAAATGGATTAATCATTTGTATTAAATGGGGCACAGATGTCATCGGATCAGTTAAAAAGAAGAATGTCATCCGTGTAAAGGATGATCCTACGCCTGCCTGATCCTACCTCCGGGGCAATTATGTTGGGGTCCCTTCGGATGGCCTCTGCCAACGGCCCAATCACCAATGTAAATAATAGCAGCGAGAGAGGGCACTCTTGTTGGCTTTTGTGCGGGTTCTAAAATTATCCAATCTCATATCATAAGTGAGAACCGCTGCTTTTGGGTCACGATGTAACATTGCTACCTACTTGGAAAAAACCTTTCCAAGACTAACAGGTACGGCCACTCCACCCGGTCAAAAGCTTTCTCTGCATCCAGGGAGATTACCAAGCCCAGAATCGACCCCTGCTGGCATACCTGGACCATGTTTAATACTCTTCCAGTATTATTAGTAGACCTATGACCCTGAATAAAGCCTGTCTGGTCCTCCTTTACAATGAAGGGCAAAACCCTGTCAAACCTCAACACCAGCATTTTTGATAGAATTTTAAAATCCACGTTCAGTAACGATATGGGCCTGTACGAAATGGAGTCCTCTGTGGCTTTCTCTTTCTTGAGCATAAGAGAAATATTCGCTATTCTCAGAGAGGATGGGAGGCAGTCCTGACTGTACAAATAATTGTACACATCCAACAGTGGCCCGGCCAGCGTGTCGATAAGCTCCTTATAAAACTCACTTTGAAATCCATCTGGGCCGAGTGCCTTACCACTCTGGAGCTGCCTCACTGCCTCTTGCATCTCTTGGATTGTTGCGGGGGGGGGGGGGGGGAGCATTTAAAAAAGATGCCTGCTCTGAAGTTATACCTGGAAGGTCCAGGGTCTTAGAAAAGGACTCCATCTTCGCCAATCTGTCCTCATAGCCCTCCGACTGGTACAGCTCAATGTAGAACTTCCTAAATGCTGCATTAATCTTTTGGCACTCTCTCTGATGGATGTGATAGATTGGGGGGGGCATTCTTTTTTCTGACCAGGTATGCTAGATGTCTACATGGTTTATCACCATACTCAAATAACCTCTGTTTCACAAAAGAGATTTCCCTCTGCTGTCAGGGTGAGTGCAGCGTTCAAAGTAGCCCTGAGGGCTGTAATCCACTGCAATTTGGTTACAGACGGTCTGTCAAAATATAGTCTCTCAGCTGCCTTCAGGCGAGCCTCGAGCAAATGTTGCTGCTCTCCCCTCTGCCGCTTACAGGTCACCGAGTAAGAAATAATCAAACCCTGTGCATAGGCCTTGTCGGTCTCCTAGAGCACTGACGGATTACTGGCCATTCCAAAATTAATGTCCCAAAAGATTTTAAATTCCCGCAAAAAGTACTCTATAAGCTTGCTATCCTTCAAGAGGAAAGGATCCATGTGCCAATGCCGCGAGCCTGTCTCGTTAACACCGACCTTGACTTCCATGTACACTGCCGCATGATCAGAAACGGCTATCTTCCCGATTCTGCAAGGCAGCACCAAATTCAAAAAGATCGATGGGACGACAAACATGCCAATTCTTGTATAGCACTTATGTGGGTTAGAGAAAAAAGTGAAATCCCTACCTTTGGGGTGAAGACAACTCCACAAATCCAACAACCCCAGCTCTCTGCTCAGGTCCATCAACTGCCTGGATTGCGGGGACATACCCGCAAGGCCTCTTGGCATCCTATCCACTTCGGGGTCAATAAGTTGGTTAAAGCCTCCCCCTATAATTGTATGACACACCCCAAGGGCCATCAACCTGGAAAGCACATCCGTTAAAAATTTGAGGGGATGTACCGGGGTGGGGGGGGGGGTGGGGGGGGCGGGGCAGCAATATACATTTAAAATCCCAGACTCCTCTCCATGTATTAAAGCTTAAGAAACATAAACTGACCATATTCATCCATAATTTGGTCTAACAGTTGAAATGGGAGATTCTTCTGGATGAGTATAGCAACTTCTCTACTCTTAGAATTAATGATAAGAAAAACCCTCCCTGCTGTAACTTCAAGCGCTCCTTATCGGATAAATGTATTTCTTGCAGCAAGGCTACATCAACCCTCTCTCTTCTAAGGCTTGAAAGTATCTTTTTTCCCTTAATTGGTGAATGACTCTCCTTAACATTCCAGCTGCACCACTTAAACAAGCAGTTAGCCATAGTCCGCGACCCCCCAGGAGAAAGAACGTCACTCATAGAGCGCCGAGCGAAAACAGCAAACGGTTCGTATAAATTTAAAAATACAACTTCCAAAACTACCAAATCAAAACTTCTAACAGCTACCTCTCCAACATATAACACAAATCAAAGGAGACTTTCCCCCTTGCCCACAAGGGTTGCTCATAATACCCACTAAACCTTCCATGGCTCCTTCTAGCTGAAGCCGTGCTCCAGCCCCAGACAACACAAAGTAAGAAAAAGTTACACACCTCTTATAACAAGAAAGTTAAAAGTGGGCACTCAACCCGTCCCATCCATACTGTAACCCTGGGTACTCCTGGTCGAACAGAAATACATAATCCCCCCAACCTCCCCCAACCGCTGCCTCCCCATCCCAAACCAAGGGAGAAAACAAAATGGACATGATGAGAAAAAAGAACAAAGGATAACGAGAGGGGAGAGAGAAGGGAGAAGAGAGAGAAAAAGAAAAAATATTATGACCCCCATGTATTAAAAAAAACGACAACCAGGTAAACCAGACAAAATGCAGAGAAAAACGAAGTTAACATTATTGTCCATGTTATTCGAGCCAATCCGTCTATTTTAAAGCATCCAGGAAGTCCTTTGCCAAAGTCAAAATTAAACACAGACCCTCTGTGGCTGAAACGTAATATTGCCGGATATCTTATGGAATACTGGATATTCAAGTCCCTCAGCCGCCTTTTTACCTCATCAAAGGCCTTCCTTTTGTGAATCAGAACAGCAGAAAAGTCTTGGAAAAGCATAATTTGTGATCCTTTGTATATTAGAGCCTGTGGATCCTTGCCCAGTGCTCTAGGGACTTCCAGCACCTATTCCTCATCTCTGTAATGCTGGAGTTTCACCAAGACCGGGCGGGGGCGCTGGTCCGATCCGGGTCTGCGCACTGCGACCTGGTGGGCCCGCTTGATCAGCACCTGGCCTGCCTTGACCTCCACCTTCAAAAGCTGCGGGAGCCGATGCTCCAAGAAGCTGATGAGCTGGCCTTCCTCCTCCCGATCCGGAAGCCCGATCAGATGGATGTTCTTTTGACAGCCTCAATTTCTGAAGTCGTCAACTTGCTCCTCCAAGGCCCGGACCCAACCCGCTGAGGACTCTGCCACTGTTTCGGAGGCTGCAGTCCGCTGCTCCACCTCCACGACATGCTGCCTAAGACACTGAGTCTCCTGGTCATGCTTCTGCAGCATGACCGAGATCGGTTCAGCCTGGCCTGGGTCTCCTCCATTGCTGAATCGATCTTTTCTCGGAGTTTCACAAACTCCGAGACCAGGCTCTGCTCCACAGGTCAGTCCCTGGGGCATTCGTGGAGGCCAACGCGGCGGCTGCAGGTGTATCTGTTGCTGCAGGAGGTTGCCCTGCTTGCTGCAATCCTTGTGGTCTCTTCCCTTTGGTCATTTTTCTAACTATTTTAAACTAACACTGAACAGTTCTGAGGGTCAAAAAATAGCAATTTCTACCACATTGGGTAATAAAGGGAGGGTGAGTGCACCACTTTGTCTGGGATCTGGTGCAGATCTCAGCAGGGCAGACCTACTGGGTTGCCGCCATCTTGAATCCCATCTCGATGGGATTGGAGATTTCAATATTGACACAGCAGCAGCCGATCTTCACCAGTCAATACTAAGGTCCTCTGTTTGTAGTGAATGAATTGATGATAAGTCAGTAACCTATCACCTTTCCTGGTCTTTCCAGCCCTGTTATGGGTGTTTTACTCCTGATATGTGAGAAAGGGAGAGCTAAAGTGAGATCAAACTGGATGGCACAGCTGTTAGTGTGCTGCATGTGCTGAGGTGTGCTGAGTGAGGCAGCTCAGAGAGGCTGTACAGGATTAGTAGTGTGGGGAGGTTTGGGATAGTGAAAGCTAGTGAGTAAAGATGTTGCAGATAACAATGAGAGGTAGAACGTGAGCCTGGAGGTGGGTACAGTATCAGAATAGAGGAAGTGTGAGATAGCACGGAGCAGACGACGGCATTGACCATTGCGAAGTGGAGAAGGTTGTTCCCCTTCTTCCTGCACTGCTGGCCTTTCCCTCAGGTTGTAGAGATTGTACTGACATGGGGGTGATGTCAGACCAGGTTGGAAGGATCTGGTGGCACGGCCTCCTCTGCTGGTCTTTAGGAAATGACAGCTCTTATTCGCACCTGCTGGGTCCTGCCTGTAAAATGGGGTCCCGATTTCTCATTCTTTTCTATGCCTGATGGAAATGTCTAGAATATACAGAGCAACTCCAGAATGCCAGCACTTGACTATGTACACAATGGCCTTTTAAATTTGGTGTCAGTGTCATGGCCCACTTGGGCAAGTGGCTGATTCTCAACTCCATTACATTTGGAGCCTACCACAAAAGTTAATGATTTAATTATAACAGGCAAAATCCCTGAATTACATGTCTGTTAGAATCAAGTTAAAAGAAACACAAACCATGTTCCTGTACTTAGTAAGAACTACAAGTAAACCGCTATAAATTATCAACATGTAGGTAAAATTCTAACCTCATTTAAAAACCTTATGCACACATACAGACAGACATGGGGAAAAGAAACAATAACTGGGTGGAGGGAAATGAAAACCGAGAATGAGAGTGCAATAGGACAAGTCCACAGGATCGTTGAGATGTTTCTATTTGCTTGCCAAGACTTTCTGTGTTTCAGTCTCTTTTCTCTCGGTTCATTCACTTCTCCCCAGGAGTGAGGGGGTGATTGGTACTCTAACTAAACAATGCTACTCGCTAACAAAAGAGCTAAGTTTTAGGGGTGATGTGAAAGAGACTGCCTTTGACATCAAGGCGGTGATTGACCAGGTGTGGCATGAAGGAACCTTAGCAAACCTGAAGTTAATGGAAATCAGGAGGAAGACTCTCTGCTGTTTGGAACCATACTGAGTGCAATAGAAGATGGTTGAGGCTGTTTACTTGTAGTTCTTATTAAGTACAGGAACATGGTTTATGTTTCTTTTTAACTTGATTCTAGCAGACATGTAATTCAGGGACTTTGCCTGTTATAATTAAATCATTAACTTTTGTGGTAAGCCCCAAATGTAATGGAGCTTGAGACTCAGCAACTTGTCCAAGTGGGCCATGACAGTGACACCAAATTTAAAAGGCCGTTGTGCACACATTAATGTGCTGGGTCATCAGCTCTAGGACGTCACTGCAGGAGTTTCTCAGGGTAGTATTCTAGGTCCAACCATGTTTAGCTGCTTCATCAATGACCTTCCCCGCCATCGTAACATTAGAAAGAGGGATGTTTGCTGTTTAATAGCAGCTGTTTAAACCATGTCATAGATGCACTACAGAATTCACCATTGCTCCTTTAAGATCACGGCTTTGTGAGGGGCAGGTCATGCCTCGCGAACCTTATCAAGTTCTAGAAAAGTTGATGAGGGTCGAGCTGTGGATTTGGTGTATATGGACTTCAGCAAGGCATTTGATAAGGTTCCCCATGGTAGGCTCATTTAGAAGGTCAGGAGGAATGGGAGACAGGGGAACTTAGCTGTCTGGATACCGAATTGGCTGGCCAGCAGAAGACAGCGAGTGATAGTAGAAGGAAAATATCCTGCCTAGAAGTCTGTGGTGAGTGGTGTTCCACAGGGCTCTGTCCTTGGGCCTCTACTGTTTGTAGTTTTTATTAATGACTTGGATGAGGGGATTGAAGGATGGGTCATCAAGTTTGCAAACGACACAAAGGTTGGAGGTGTCGTTGACAGTATAGAGGGCTGTTGTAGGCTGCAGCGAGACATTGACAGGATGCAGAGATGGGCTGAGACGTGGCAGATGGAGTTCAACCTGGATAAATGCGAGGTGATGCATTTTGGAAGGTCGAATTTGAAAGCTGAGTACAGGATTAAGGATAGGATTCTTGGCAGTGTGGAGGAACAGAGGGATCTTGGTGTGCAGGTACATAAAATGGCCCTTAAAATGGCCACCCAAGTGGACAGGGTTGTTAAGAAAGCATATGGTGTTTTGGCTTTCATTAACAGGGGGATTGAGTTTAAGAGTCGTGAGATCTTGTTGCAGCTCTATACAACTTTGGTTAGACCGCACTTGGAATACTGCGTCCAGTTCTGGTCGCCCTATTATAGGAAAGATGTGGATGCTTTGGAGAGGTTTCAGAGGAGGCTTACCAGGATGCTGCCTGGACTGGAGGGCTTATCTTATGAAGAGAGGTTGACTGAGCTCGGACTTTTTTCATTGGAGAAAAGGAGGAGGAGAGGGGACCTAATTGAGGTATACAAGATAATGAGAGGCATAGATAGAGTCGATAGCCAGAGATTATTTCCCAGGGCAGAAATGACTAACAAGAGGGGTCATAGTTTTAAGTTGGTTGGAGGAAAGTATAGAGGGGATGTCAGAGGCGGGTTCTTTGCACAGAGAGTTGTGAGAGCATGGAATGCGTTGCCAGCAGCAGTTGTGGAAGCGAGGTCATTGGGGACATTTAATAGACTACTGGACATGCATATGGTCACAGAAATTTGAGGATGCATACATGAGGATCAGTGGTCGGCACAACATCGTGGGCTGAAGGGTCTGTTCTGTGCTGTCATGTTCTATGTTCTATGTTCTATCACCTTCCGAACCCATGAGCACTGCTACCTGGAAGGACAACGACAATAGATACATAGGAAGTTTCCCCCAAGCCACTTATGAACCTGACTTGGAAATATATCGTTGTTGTTTTTCACTGTCACTGAGCCAAATTCCTGGATTGGCAACACTGATTTACCTACAGCAAATGGACTGCAGCGGTTAAAGAAAGCACACATCACATTCTCAACGTCAATTTGGAATAGCAAGAAATGAGGATACAGCCAGCATCACCCACATCTCACGACTGAATAAAAAATACGATAAAATATTGCAGTTACTGGTTAAAGACAACAGCTTACACCAACTGGTTTTCTTCAGGCTTCAGGTATTTTCACATTAGATACAGAGACACACAGCACAATCTGCCTTTCTAGCAATCCAAAGTCTTACCCTGTAATCCTCCATGCACACACGCTGGACTGCTGCTGAGGAACCAATCAGAAAGTTGATGTCAGGTTGATGACTGTTGGCATCCCTGACTGGCCACAATTATCCAAACCAATCAGCTACTTGTTGCCAGCTAAATCTCACCCTGCACACACCCTGCACAATACGGTCTACAGACATCTCTTCTCCACTCTTTGAACAAAGCAGCAATGAGTTTCAGTAACTTGTTTTTAAAAGTGCAGCAATTCCTTCCACAGTCCTTGGTTTAAAAATATTGTTTTTTTGATTTTAGTCCACAATTTGGTCATCAGGTGAAGGAGTGTCGCTCCGAAAGCTAGTGTGCTTCCAATTAAACCTGTTGGACTATAACCTGGTGTTGTGTGATTTTTAACTTTGTACACCCCAGTCCAACACCGGCATCTCCAAATTGGGATGTGGGACTATCATCTATTTGTGGCACGTAGACTATGTGGACAGAATAAAACGTCAGGCAAATGGCCTTTTTTTTTGAGGTCCTGGGTCACTTGGGAAGCTTCAATAGCAGATTACTAGTGGTATACTTTGAGGAGGATGTTTTCCTGTGAGAGATTTAATATATACCAGTACAGGAAGCGGTTTGAACTGTGCTGGTCACAATTTCCCAGAAATATTCAGTGTGACAATATCAAATGAACGGTACTGCGTCAGATAAGATTCCCTACAGTGTGGAAACAGGCCCTTCAGCCCAACAAGTCCACACCAACCCTCCGAAGAGTAACCCACTCAGACCCATTTCCCTCTGACTAATGCACCTAACACTATGGGCAATTTAGTATGGCCAACTCACCTAACCTGCACATCTTTGGACTGTGAGAAGAAACTGGAGCACCTGGAGAAAATCCATGCAGACATGGGGAGAATGTGCAAATTCCACACAGGCAGGCGCACGGGACTGGAATTGAACCCAGGTCCCTGGCACTGTGAGGCTGCAGTGCTAACCACCCAGCTACCGTGCCGCCCGATCGCACATCATAGATTTATCTTTGTAAGTCTGTTAAAAAGGTGATAACCTCTATTGCTGAAAGTAAAGCAATTGCTGTAATGGGATTTACACAACTGAGTTTTTGCTTTGATCAATAATGTTCTCTTGTGTGATTAATCATTTATTAGGAATTTATTATAAATTCTAATAGTGTAGAGTGAAACCAAAAATTATGTTGTTCAGAGAATATATTGTAGTTTTGATCAATATGCTGTCTTTTCTGTATTGATTTATAGTCCAATCTACGCAATGGGAATTTCAGTCACTCTGAAGGCGTTATAAAATCCATGAGCAAAACTGACAAGTTCTTATTATTTATTATACTTGAAATCATTTGGAGAATTTCATTTGCATCATTGTGTATAAATATGTAGATTTAGCAGTACAGGCAATAAGATGAAGAGGACATTTCTTCAGGTATTGAGATTATTCTGAATACTGTATTTGGAGAACATACATAAGTCATCAGTCAAGAAGTGCAGAGAACTCTTGAATATGTCAAAAATCTCACATGAAAGGGGCAAAAGAATAGTACCTGAACTAGATTGTACATAGGTGTTCATTTATCAATGAAAGCATCTGATAAAAATGTAAAGTTAAATTACATTAATGTTAAATTAATGATCAAATTTAGTAATTTGCATGAATTGATCAGTTTTGGAGTATTCCATCAAACAAGACCAACCTTCCAGTCATCTAATACAAAGGTAAACAAGAATGCAAGGTGCTGGAAATCTGAAATAAAAACTAAAAATACTGCAGTTACCCTGCATCAATGCAGAGAGAAACAGAGTTAATATTTCAGATTGTTGCCCGTTTGCAATTAGGGAGACCAAATATAGATTGGGAACTCACTTTGCAGAATGTCTCCATTGAATACTCAAATATGACTCTGAGTTCCTGTTAACCTTTCATTTTGATTCTGTCTTTGACCCTCCAGGTATTAGACCTCTGAAGAAACCCCACAAAAAAACTCAAGGATGGGCACCTTAACATTTGGTTCCGCATTTTTCAACTGTCTGGACTCAACACTGAGATCAACAATTTCAGAACGTAATATCTACCTCACATTTGATTTCCTTTTTGTGTACTTTGGTTTTACTTTGAATGACAGTTGTTGGTGATAATTCCGCTTTTCACATTCAAACCTTTCATTTCTTATCTTATTAGAATTCCATTGTGTTTTGCAACCTTCTCCGCTTGTTATTTAATCGCTTCTGCCAACCACCCTCTGCCAATAACTTTCCTTCCATTCTTCATTCCATGCCTCTCACCTTTTCTGAATTCAGCACTTGCTTTAAACTAGTTACTTGCCAACCTTTTAAGATCTAAGAAAATGATATCAACCCGAAATGAACACTGTTTCTCACATTCTTATTCTCCAGATGCAACCAGATCTGGTGAGTTTCTCCAGCAGTTAACATTTCACAATCAGACTATTAGTTCTGTGCTATTTTTCCAGATGATTACTCTTGTCGGTTTTGCCACCTTTATCAGAGTGCAATACCGAAAAGGGGTTGTTTTGAAGTAGTTTGGTTTCCACTAATCTTCCTTTGCCTTTGCTTTGTCTTAGACCAATCTAGCAATTAGTGATAGAGGGTATACCATGACAAAGTACTTACACAAGAGGGACTGCTTGTGGGGCAATCTAGAATGTGAGGTCATAGTTTTAGGACAAGGGATTTGCAGATTTAAAATAGAGATGAAGAAGATATACTATCTCATGAGGTAATGAATCTGTAGAATTGAATACCCCAGAATGCGGTGAATGCTGTGACACTGAATAAATTTAAGAAGGAGATACTTGGGTTTTTCATAAATAATTGAAGGGTTATGGGGAATGGGCAGGAATGTAGAGTTGTGGCTGAGATGAGATCAGCCATGATTGTATTGTATTGTGGAATGGACCCAAGATGCTGAATTGCCTGCTCCTGGTCCTAGTATTTATGTTTTTACTTTATCTTAGCAATAAGTAGAACTGCATTTGCTCAGGGGTAATTACCAGCACCTTATGGAGGTATATCTACTCCTTCTGAAAAGCTAGAGGTGAACTCCTCATCTCCACCCACAGTTTGTAACATGAGTAGAATGGATGGAGCCAATGTATCATAAGCATCAACCGCATCAGAATCATTGCTTTATTTAATTGCTAGCATCGTAATAATGTTACGAGGATTTGTTTAGAGGCAGGAGTAACTACAAGCAGCTGTAGCAGCGATATTCAGATGTGACATTTACATTGAGGCCCATGGTAATGAGATTGCTTTAGCTATCCTGCAGCATTGCTTTGACAGGTTTTCCTTTATAGTTTCCACCTGACACTTAACAGACATTTTCTGAACTGAGATGGATATTAATAGAAGTTGCTCCAACGACCTTACCAGAAAAATGTTTATAGGCCTATTAATTTTCAAGGCAGCAAAGACCTCTTTGATATTCAAACTAATAAAAAGATCGTAAGAGCATGGCCAATAAGCATCTCCTAATGGCATAAGACCAGGGCAGGGAATTTAAGTTAAAATGTGTGTAAACAGGTGATGTTAGATCTGCAGTAGTCCTTTGTGATTTAACACATGGATCCGAATAGACAATTTTTCAACGAAAGAGATTATTTATTTGCCCCATTTTTAAAGGAGATTGTAGATGGCAAAAAGAAAAAAAGATTAGAAGAAGCTAGATTTATTTAAAAGTTATTGCTTTGTTGCAAGAGGCAGAGGGAAGGCAGTACATAGTTAGTTATAAATAAAGGGAGGCAAAGTGGTAAACTTTAAAATTAACATTTGAAAAAAAAATGACAATGGAGAAATGGAGGGTGTGATGATAGATAAGAGACATGGGGAAGGAAACAGGGACTGCAGGTTAGCTATTTAAAAGAGCTAAAATTTAACATTGTGTACCTCTATATTTATGGCTAATATGAGAAAAAAAAGATGAGTGATGAACTTAGAATTTTAAAACACTGAAACCCAGCAGATGGCACTGCACTCAAAGTAAATTTCAGTCAGATCACTTCAGATGAAACTAATTGCCCAAATAAAACCTTAAAGATGACACATGCCTTAATGTTCTTAGCTTTGACTATAAAATCAAAGAAGTAGCTAAGTAGTCTTAAAGTACTATACATGATTGCTGATAATTATGGTAAAACTATCCTGAAATGAACAATTTGCTTGTCCATCAATGTCACTCCAGTTAAATACCATAGATTCAGTCACCAAAGAAATGTTAAATGCTATCAGTTATCATTTAAGTGACCAACAATGGAAATGCTTCCATATCTCTATCATAGTGCCTTTTCAAATTTTTTTGTACAAAGTTAAAAATCACACAGCACCAGATTATAGGTTTATTTGGAAGTATAATAAACCTGTTGGACTATAACCTGGTGTGTGATCTTTAACTTTGTCAATCGCAGTCCAACACCACTAACTCCACATCAATTTTTTTGGACAAAATATATTTTACTAATCTTTAAACGTTTATCAAGTTAATGACACTGACCATCAAAAAGAACATTTTCTATTGGAAGTCTCTTATTAAGCCATGAACTGGTAAAAGGTAAATTCACCACAGACTTACCAGATCAGAGGATTGCTCTCTCATTAGAGAGAGCTGACTGAAGTAATTTTAACATGACAGTCATCATGCCTCACGTGAGGAGAGAGGTTAAGAAGAAAAGTCTTGCGTGGTAACCTATGCTCCAATCAAAGACAAGGGTGATTGCAGACCTAAGCTGACTGCCATCTTGAATATTCTACTTGAGGATATATAAGTATACAGAGGATTGATTTGCTTCCCACTGGAAGGCATTTCCTCCAATGTTTGATTTTGATCAAATCACTGTATTGATAACTACTTGAGATTCTAGATTAGAGTGGTGCTGGAAAAGCACAGCAGTTCAGGCAGCATCTGAGGAGCAGGAAAATCGATGTTTTCCTGCTCCTTGGATGCTGCCTGAACTGCTGTGCTTTTCCAGCACCACTCTAATCTAGAATCTGGTTTCCAGCATCTGCAGCCTTTGTTTTTACCTTAACTACTTGCGAGCCAGTGCATTGATATGTCCTATCCGTTGTTGTGCTGTCTTACGTAAGAACATAAGAACCAGGAGCAGGAGTAGGCCATCTGGCCCTTCAAGCCTGCTCTGCCATTCAATAAGATCATGGCTGATGTTTCTGTGGCCTCAGCTCCACTTACCCACCCTCTCACTATAACCCTTAATTCCTTTACTATCTTAACTTTGAAAGCATTGACTGAGGAAGCCTCAACAACTTCACAGGGCAGGGAATTCCATAGACTTACAACACTCTGGGAGAAAAAGTTCCTCCTCAATTCAGTCCTCAATCTGCTCTCCCAAATTTTGAGGCTATGTCCTCTTGTCCTAGTTTCACCTGCCAGTGGTAACATTCTCTCTACTTCTATCTTATCTATTCTCTTCATTTTTTTAATGTTTCTTTAAGATTCCTCCCTCATTCTTCTAAATTCCAATGACCAAAACTGCATGCATACTCCAGGTATGTCCTCACCAGCACCCTGTACTGCTGCAACACAATGTCCCTGTTTTTAAATGCAACCCCTTTAACAATGAAAGACAAAATTCCATTTGCCTTCTTAATTATCTGTTGCACCTGCAGACAAACCTTCTGTGATTCATGCACAAGGACACCCAGGTCCCTCTGCACAACAGCATGCTGCAATCTTTTACCATTCAAGTAATAACCTTTTCCCTGTATTCCTACCAAAATGGATGACTTCACATTTATTAACATTGTACTTCATCTGCTAGACCTTTGCCCACTCATTTAACTATTTATGTCCCTTTACAAAGTTTCACAGTCCTCTGCACATTTTGCTCTACCACTCGTCTTGGCGTCATCTGCAAACTTTGACACACTGCACGTGGTCCCCAACTCCAAATCATCTGTGTAAATTGTGAATGATTATGGTCCCAACACTGACCCCAACACTGACCCCTGAAGCACATCACTTATCACTGATTTCCAACCAGAAAAGCGCTGGTTTATCCCCACTCTTTGCTTCTTGTTAGTCAACCAATCCTCTCTCCATGCTGATACATTGCCTGTAACATCTTACATCTTTATCTTATACAGCAGCTTTTTGTGCAGCACCTTGTTGAATGCCTTTTGGAAATCTAGATACACACATCTTCTGGGTCCCCTTTGTCCACCTTGTTCACAATGTTTTCATAGAGTTCTAATAGATTAGTTAAGCATGACCTGCCCTTCATGGACCCATGGTGTGTCTGCCCAATGGGACAATTTCTAACTAGATGCCTTGATAATAGCCTTGATAATAGCCTCAAACATTTTCTCCATTATCGAAGTTAAGCTAACTGGTCTATAATTCCCCATTTTTTGTCTACCTCCCTTTTCAAACAGTGCCATGTCATTTGCTGTTTTCAATCTGCTAGAACTGCCCCAGAGTCCAGCGAATTTCAGAAAATTACCAAAAGTGCATTTGCTTTTTCTCCCACCTTGCAACAGATGTGTGATATACCTAAAGGAGTATGCTCATGATTTCATCTTCGTGTGATGGCATGTGACCTAATGGTAGAAATGCTTACACTCTCCATCTTACTGATATCTGTCCTCTTGCAGCATGACATGTTCTGGGAATTGTGCTGAATTGCTTGGCTTGAGCCCAGAAATATGACTGCCTGTGATTGTAATGTCCATATACAGATATCAGATTCTGTAATAAAAGTTTATTTCATTCTTTAATATTGCATCTCATCCACATCTCATTGGAGCTAATGCAAATATCACTGTGAGATTATGACAGGTTATTAACATTTTATATCACATCACGGTGTCATTATCAAGGTTCTAGGGTTCTTTCTTTGTGGTGTTTCAATGCACACTGTTGTATCTTGGCATGTTCTAAAACAAAGGCAATTTTAATCTCCCTCTCAGGAGATTAATGAATCTAACTACTCTATGCAGAATAATTAACTAAAAATTACATTATCAGCAGTTAAATCCAGAAATGTTTACTCATTCTAGTTGTCTTTCAAGCACTTAAATAAATAAACTCAAATGATTAATCTTAGAATTTGTGAAATTGAGAAACAACATGAGAATGATTGAAAGAATAGATTACATTGTATCTCCGATAGAGTAAAATATCCCTGAGAGCTTCGAAGAGCACTACAGAAACAAAACTCACAAGTTGAAGAAGGAGAAATTGGAATGCCTGGCAAAAGGAAGCTTGATCAAAGAGTACTTTAATGGAGGAGAGGGAACAGTATTGGTTTATGCAGGTAATTTCTGTTTTGACAGCCCTATGGACAAAGGGAGACAGAGACGACCAAGAGGCTAGAGTGGATGAAGGCAAAATTTCAGGATTGAAGTGCTGAACAGGTTCATGGAGAAAGGGAAGGACAAGACCATGGCAGGATTTCAAAACAAGGCTGAGAATCTTCCATTCTGGGTTGACTGCTGGTAATGTTTTGCTTGAGCCTTCACAACCATGCCATATTTATTTATTATCAGCTGAACTTGGATAATAATCTCCACATTTCCAGAGGGCGGAAACAACTTAGCTCTGCCCTTCAATTTGAGGAAATCCAAAGCCTATGTTCTTGACTCTCAATTAATTTTATGCCAAAGTCCTGGGGTGAAAGTACATTCCATGTCTTGGGTTCCGCAGGTGATATTTGGGGGAACACTATCAAATGCCTTCTGAAAATTTGAGGTTGAGCATGAACAAATTATTTGCTTTTTAAAAAATTAATTCATGGGATGTGGGTGTCGCTGACATGGTCAGCATTTGTTGTTGGTCTGTAGTTTTCCTTGTGAAGAATTGCTCTCTTCAACTGTTGCAGCCCATTTTGTGTAGTTAGACCCACAATGACATAGGGGATTTCTAGCATTTTCACCCAGTCAAGATGGTGATATATTTCCAAGTCATTTCTAACTGGCGGTGTTGCTATGTTTCTGCTGCCCAGTCCCTTGAGATAGGACTGGTTGTGAGTTTGGAAGGTATTGTCTTAGGAGACTTGGTGAATTTCTGTAATGCACCTTGTGGATGGTACACATTGCTGTTACTGAATGTTAGTGTTAGAGGGAGGAATCATTTGTGGATGTGATGCCAATTGAGCCTGCTGCTTTGTCATGAATAGTATTAAACTTTTTGACTGTCGTTCGAGATGCACTCATCCTTTTTGTAGTAACAGGAAAAAGCAGTAGATAATAGAGTTAGGTTAGATAATAGAGCTGGTGCAGGCATGAGGGGCTGCACCATAATAATTTCATGATTCTGTGATTTACTAAAGATAGACGTTACCTAGCATTTGTGTGGTGCAAATGCTACAGACCCCCTGTCAGCTGAAACCTGGATATTGTCAAGGTCTTGCTGCTTTTGGACAAGGACTACTTCAGAATCTGAGGAGTCACGAATGGTGCTAAATATTGTGTGATCATCATTGAGCATTCCACTTTTAACCTTTATGACAGAGGGATGGTCATTAATGAAGTATGTGAAGATGGTTAGACATTGGATATTACCCTGAGAAACTCCTGTGGAGATGTCCTGGAGCCTTTGACAATCACAAACATCTTCTTTTGTGGCAAGTGTGACTCCAGTTCTCAAACAGTTTTATCTTTCATTCCCATTGACTCCAGTTTTGCTATATGCTGGTGCAGATATCAAGGCCAGTCACTCTCATTTCCTTCGGGGATTCTGTTCTATTGTCTATGTTTGAATCATGGCTGTAATGAGGTCAGGAGCTGAGTGGCCCTAGCAGTACCCAAACTGAGTTTTGATGAGCAGGTTATCACTAAGAAAGTACTCCTTGAGAGTATTGTTTATGACTTTGCCAATGATCAAGATTATACTGATAGAGTGGTAATTGTCCAGGTCCTGCATTTTATGTACAGGAGATACCTGGACAATTTTCCACATTATTGGGTAGATGCCAATATTGTAGCTGAGGTGGAACTACATGGCTAGTGGTGCAGCAAGTTCTGGAGCACAGTCTTCAGCGCTATTGCCAGACCATTTTCAAGGTGTCGTGGTATCCAGGATCTCCAGCAGTTTCTTGATAAGGCTGGCACCTGCATTGCTGGGGACCTTTGGAGGACGCTGAGATGAAGCATTCACTCAACTCCTCTGGCTGATGATTATTGCCAATGCTTCAGTTTTATCTTTTGCTCTTATTGGCTGGGCTCCCCATTATTGAGGATAGGGACATTCATGGGGCTGGCACTCCTAATAAGTTGTTTTATGGTCCACCCCATTCACCACTGGTTGTAGCTGGACTGCAGAGCTTAGATCTGATCTAGATTAGATTACTTACTGTATGGAAACAGGCCCTTCAGCCCAACAAGTCCACACTGACCCTCCAAAGAGCAACCCACCCAGACCCATTCTGCTTAATTTACCCCTTCACCTAACACTATGGGCAATTTAGCATATCCAATTCACCCAACCTGCAAATCTTTGAACTGTGGGAGGAAACCGGAGCACCCGGAGGAAACCCACGCAGACATGGGGAGAATGTGCAATCTCCACACAGACAGTTGCCCGAGGTGGGAATTGAACCCGGGTCTCTGGCGCTGTGAGGCAGCAGTGCTAACCACTGAGCCACTATGCCGCCCCAGTGAGACAGTATATCAGGCAATGAGGTCAGGAGCTGAGTGGCCCGAGCAGTACCCAAACTGTGTTTTGATGAGCAGGTTATCACTAAGAAAGTACTCCTTGATAGCATTGTTTATGACTTTGCCGATGATCAAGATTATACTGATAGGGTTTCAGGTTGTGTTGGAGTAAAATTCTGTTGGTCCTGGGGCAAATTGGAGCTTCCCTATTTTTCCAACAAAGGTTCTTACATCAGTTGTGATCAGTTGCTATTTATGATGTTTGGCACTGAGTCATGTTCTATAGGATGATAGGTTGATGCTTTTTTTTTAAGCTATACCTGATACTGCTGCTGGCATACCCTCCTGCATTCCTCATTGAACCAGGTTAATCCTCTCACTTGATGATAGTGGTAGAGCAGGGAATATATCAGGCAATGAGGGTTTCAGGTTGTGTTGGAGTAAAATTCTGTTGGTCCTGAGGCAAATTGGAGCTTCCCTATTTATCCGACAAAGGTTCTTACATCTCTTCTCAAAAATCTGCAAGATCCAATTATCTGGAAATATTTATACATTTGCTGAATTCTTCATTTTTGTCAATTTTCCTTGAGGTCCAAAGATTGGAGTACAATAAATAACAGATATCAGTACCTCACATTATCAATTTAGCCCCTTGATGAAGGTTTGTGCCTCCTTTAGCTTGCCTGTTCTCTGCACTTGCAAATAGAGTCATAGAGGCATAGAAATAAACAGCACAGAAACAAACCCTTCGGTCCAACACAGCCATGCGGACCAGATATCCTAAAGAAATCTAGTCATATTTGTCAGTATTTGACCCATATCCCTCTAAACCCTCCTATTTATATATACATCCAGATGCCTTTTAAATGTTATAATTATACCAGTCTCCACCATTTCCTCTAGCAGCTTATTCTGCAAACACACCACCCTCTGTGTGAAAAGGTTGCCCTTTAGGTCCCTTTTAAATCTTTCCAATCTCACCCTAAACCTATGCCCTTTAGATTTGGACTCCTGTATCCTGGGCGAAAAAAATCTTAGATATTCACCATGTCCATGCCTCTCATGAATTTATAAACCTCTATAACGTCACCCCTGGAAAATAGTCCCAGTCTATTCAGCCTCTCCCTATAACTCAAACCCTCCAACCCTGGCAACATCCTTCTAAATCTTTTCTGAACTCTTTCAAGTTTCACAACACCCTTCCTATAGTAGGGAGACCAGAATTGCACACAGTATTCCAATAGTGGCCTAATCAATGTCCTGTATAGCTGCAACGTGACCTCCCAACTGCTATACTCGATGCACTGACTAATAAAGGCAAGCATATGAAATGCCTTCTTCATAATCCTATCTACCTGCGATTCCACTTTTGAGGAACTATGAACCTGCACTCCAAAGTCTCTTTTTTCAGCAAAGAACACTACCATTTAATGTATCTGCCCTGCCCTGCCCTTCCAAAATGCAGCACCTCACAGAAAAAAAGTGTTATTGGGAGGAAATTTTTAACAGTGGTTTTCATGATGCTATGCATGTGATATGAATTCAGAGATCTGCCGGACTTTAATATGAATGTTATGAACCAGACTTTTTTTCTGGTTAAAAGAAAATCCATTAGCATTGAAAAGTACATGTCTACATTCTAAGCAAGAAGAGAAGAGCTGTAACGTGCTAGCTTGTTTGGGCACTACCAATATTGTTAGACTCTTTTGTGCTTCTCGAATTTCTCAAATTCTTCATCATATTTGCTCTCAAAAGGAGGGCATTCTTTAATTCTCATGTACTATTACCAGGATTGTTGCTGGTGTTCCCATTGTATCTGTAATACTGTTATACGGGATTCATAATTTACTTGGCAATATCCAGGAACAAGAACAGTAAAGATTTGTTGTAAGAATAGTGAATGCCACATTTCCATCTTTATGATGGAGTTGCCCAATATAATTAAAATTTAATGTTATAACTACATCAGGACAATTGTATCATCTTTTGTGCCAACAAAACAACATTCTGCATATTTTACCAGCATTCATGTTGGTCAGTCAATGCTAGAAAAATATGACAGATTGAAAATTATCTTTCTCTTTCCCTGGGAAGGGGAAGGTAAGAAGTTTGATTTAAAAGCGCGTACCTCCGAGGTTTCGACCTCAGTGCTATAGCGGGCACACAGAGAGGGGAGCCGGAAGGTAAGCGGAGACCAGTTTAAATTAACGTTTTTCTTTTTGCAGTCTGTGTTTTTTTTCCAACTAGGAGTGGGAACCCGGAAGTCGTCAACAGAGGCTTCTGGGAAGGTAAGAAGTTTGAGTGGAGAAGGAACCCGAGACACCACATGTGTAGTGTCTCCCACCCTCCCTCCTCCTCTAACCTAAAAAAAGGGACTCAGTCGGCTGAACAGGTAAGCTACTTAGTGTTCTTGTTTTGGAGACTAAGTGTAGAGTTATGGCAGCGCAGGCAGTGGAATGTTCCTCCTGCAGGATGTTTGAGGTGGGGTGACCACTGATGCTCCTGCCGACTTCACCTGCAGGAAGTGCAGCCAGCTCCAGCTCCTCACAGACCGCGTTAGGGAACTGGAGCTGGAGTTGGATGAACTGCGGATTATTCGAGAGGCTGAGAGGGTGATAGATAGAAGCTACAGGGACATAGTTACACCAGAGAACAGAGGTAGCTGGGTAACAGTTAGAGGTGAGAAGGGGAGGAAGCAGGCAGTGCAGGGGTCCCCTGTGGTCGTTCCCCTCAACAATAAGTATACCGCTTTGGATCCTGTTGGGGGGGACAGCCTAGCAGGGGTAAGCTGCAGTGACTGGATCTCTGGCACGAGGTCCGGCTCTGAGGCCCAGAAGGGAAAGGGGGAGAGGTGGAGAGCACTAATTATAGGAGACTCTATAGTTAGAGGGACAGACAGGCGGTTCTGTGGACATGGGCGAGACTCTCGGATGGTTTGTTGCCTCCTGGGTGCCAGGGTCCGAGACGTCTCGGACCGTGTCTTCAGAATCCTTAAGGGGGGAGGGTGTGCAGCCAGAAGTCGTGGTGCACATTGGCACCAATGACATAGGTAGGAAGAGGGGTGGGGAGGTCATTCAGAAGCTCAGGGAGTTAGGTTGGAAGCTAAAAGCTAGGACGGACAGAGTCGTCATCTCTGGGTTGTTGCCGGTGCCATGTGACAGTGAGGCAAGGAATAGGGAGAGAGTGCAGTTGAACACGTGGCTGCAAGGATGGTGTAGGAGGGAGGGCTTCAGGTATTTGGACAATTGGACTGCATTCTGGGGAAGGTGGGACTTGTACAAGCAGGATGGGTTGCACCTGAACCAGAAGGGCACCAATATCCTGGGAGGTAGGTTTGCTAGGACTCTTCAGGAGGGTTTAAACTAATTTGGCAGGGGGATGGGATCCGGACTTGTAGTCCAGCAAGTAGGTTAGCTATTTTTCAGGATGTCCAAGAATGTAGGGAGGCTGTGGAGAAGGTAGCACTGACAGGGGGAATACTTGCGGACACAGAGATGGGCTCAAGTGTGTATACTTCAACGCAAGGAGTATCAGAAATAAGGTGAGTGAACTTAAGGTGTGGATCGGTACTTGGGACTACGATGTTGTGGCCATCACAGAAACATGGCTAGAAGAGGGACAGGAATGGTTGTTAGAGGTTCCTGGTTACAGATGTTTCAGTAAGATTAGGGAGGGGAGTAAAAAAGGGGAGGGGAGTGGCATTGCTAATTAGAAACAGTATAGCGGCTGCAGAAAGGCAGTTTGAGGGGGATCTGCCTTTGGAGGTAGTATGGGCTGAAGTCAGAAATAGGAAAGGAGCAGTCACCTTGTTGGGTGTTTACTATAGGCCGCCCAATAGCAGCAGAGATGTGGAGAAACAGATTGGGAAACAGATTTTGGAAAGGTGCAGAAGCCACAGGGTAGTAGTCATGGGCGATTTCAACTTCCCAAATATTGATTGGAAGCTCTTTAGATCAAGTAGATTGGACGGGGCAGTGTTTGTGTAGTGTGTCCAGGAAGCTTTTCTAACCCAGTATGTAGATTGTCCGACCAGAGGGAAGGCCATATTGGATTTGGTACTTGGTAACGCACCTGGACAAGTGATGGGCTTGTTAGTGGGTGAACATTTTGGTGATGGTGACCAAAATTCTGGGACTTTCACCTTGGTTATGGAGAGAGATAGGTGCGTGCAACAGGGCAGGTTTTACAATTGGGGGAAGGGTAAATACGATGCTGCAAGACAGGATCTGAGGAGCATAAATTGGGAGCACAGGCTGTCAGGGAAGGATGTCGTTGAAATGTGGAATTTTTTCAAGGAACAGATATGATGTGTCCTTGAGATGTATGTACCTGTCAGGCAGGAAAGAGATGGTCGTGTGAGGGAACCTGGGTTGACGAGGGAGATTGAATGTCTTGTAAGGAGGAAGAAGGAGGCTTATATAAGGTTGAGGAAACAAGGTTCAGACAGAGTGTTGGAGGGATACAGGATAGCCAGGAGGGAGCTGAAGAAAGGGATTAGGAAAGATAAGAGAGGGCATGAAAAATCTTTGGTGGGTAGGATCAAGGATAACCCCAAGGCCTTTTATGTGTATGTGAGAAACATGAGAATGACGAAAATGAGGGTAGGTCCGATCAAAGATAGCAGTGGGAGACTGTGTATTGAGTCGGAAGAGATAGGAGAGGTCTTGAATGAGTACTTTTTTTCAGTATTTACAAATGAGAGGCACCATATTGTTGAAGAGGAAAGTATGAAACGGACTGGTAAGCTGGAGGAGATACTTATTACGAAGGAAGATATGTTGGGCATTTTGAAAAACTTGAGGATAGACAAGTCCCCCGGGGCCTGACGGGATATATCCTAGGATTATGTGGGAAGCAAGAGAGGAAATTGCAGAACCGTTGGCAATGATCTTTTCATCTTCAATGTCAATGGGGGTGGTACCAGGGGACTGGAGAGTGGCGAATGTTGTACTCCTGTTCAATAAAGGGAATAGGGATAACCCTGGGAATTACAGGCCAGTTAGTCTTACTTCGGTGGTAGGCAAAGTAGTGGAAAGGGTACTGAGGGATAGGATTTATGAGTATCTGGAAAGACACTGCTTGATTAGGGACAGCCAGCACGGATTTGTGAGGGATAGGTCTTGCCTTACAAGTCTTATTGAATTCTTTGAGGAGGTGACCAAGCATGTGGATGAGGGTAGGGCAGTGGATGTAGTGTACATGGATTATGGTAAGGCATTTGATAAGGTTCCCCATGGTAGGCTTATGCGGAAGTCAGGAGGCATGGGATAGTGGGAAGTTTGGCCAGTTGGATAGAGAACTGGCTAACCGGTTGAAGTCAGAGAGTGGTGGTAGATGTTAAATATTCAGCCTGGAGCCCAGTTACAAGTGGAGTTCCGCAGGGATCAGTTCTGGGTCCTCTGCTGTTTGTAATTTTTATTAATGACTTGGAAGAGGGAGTCGAAGGGTGGGTCAGTAAATTTGCAGATGATACGAAGATTGGTGGAGTTGTGGATAGTGAGGAGGCTGTTGTCAGCTGCAAAGAGACTTAGATATGATGCAGAGCTGGGCTGAGGAGTTGCAGATGCAGTTCAACCCTGTCAAGTGTGAGGTTGTCCATTTTGGAAGGACAAATAAGAATGCGGAATACAGGGTTAATGGTAGGGTTCTTAGTAAGGTGGAGGAGCAGAGGGATCTTGGGGTCTATGGGGTTTATATTCATAGATCTTTGAAAGTTGCCACTCAGGTGGATAGAGCTTGTAAGAAGGTCTATGGTGTATTAGCGTTCATTAGCAGAGGGATTGAATTCAAGAGTCATGAGGTGATGTTGCAGATGTATAGGACCTTGGTAAGGCCACACTTAGAGTACTGTGTGCAGTTCTGGTCACCTCATTTTATGAAAGATGTGGAAGCTTTGGAGAGAGTGCAGAGGAGATTTACCAGGATGTTGCCTGGAATGGAGAATAGGTCGTACGAGGAGAGGTTGAGAGTGCTAGGCCTTTTCTCATTGGAACGGCAAAGGATGAGGGGTGACTTGATAGAGGTTTATAAGACGATCAGGGGAATAGATAGAGTAGACAGTCAGAGACTTTTTCCCCGGGTACCACAGAGTGTTACAAGGGGACATAAATTTAAGGTGAAGGGTGGAAGGTATAGGGGAGATATCAGGGTTGGGGCTTTACCCAGAGAGTGGTGGGGGCATGGAATGCGCTGCCTGTGGGAGTGGCAGAGTCAGAATCATTGGTGACCTTTAAGCGGCAATTGGATAGGTACATGGATGGGTGCTTAAGCTAGGACAAATGTTCAGCACAACATTGTGGGCCGAAGGGCCTGTTCTGTGCTGTATTGTTCTATGTTCTATTTCCAGACTTTCCAAATTTTGTTTAGTCTCCAATTATTCTTTCAGATTTGGATATTATATGATGACAGATTTAAATTGGAGACAAGAGGAGTAGTCCTTCACCTCTTTGTTCTGCTTTCACATAAGGACAGTCTTTCCCCCCCAAATTTAACGAAGACAACACACCATGTATTGATCTCCTGTTCCTGAATAATACTGACTGAGTGATGGATACACTCAAGATAATCAAAATTGCCTCGGAGAGATGGGAAATCATATGGTAAACGTGCAAAGAACCTAACATCTGCATGAAGCATGGACACTTTTGCTACCTACACAAGTATAGCACACATTTTTGGTCCACCCAATCCACCAAGCCTTTTTGGATACACCTTGCTCATTTTCTGCCTGCAAAACAGGTCAGAATCCTGGATTACGGAAGCTGTCAAGGAAACTTAATTGAGTTCTTATAATGCAAATTTACACTTATTTCAGAAATATAATGTGAAATGTTTTATTTATCAATGTTGAGACAGGAATAACAATGAATCTTTTCATAACAATGCTTTTGACATTTTAACAATGAATTTCAGGATTAACTTTTCCCCTGCTTAATCTCTATTTTATATCTATTTGCCACATAACTGGTGGAATAACTCTTCATAATAAGTGCCAATAGCAAAATGTCATGAAAATTCAATATATGGCCTTTGTTGTTGAGATGATCCATGTCTTATTGTATGGAGGAGTGTGTTCAGCTGACATCTGTAGGGCATATGAACACTGACTCTTCTCATAGCTAATAATGTGCTCAATTCCTTATGTTCCTAACACAGGCTGATTGGAAACACGAGTCTTGGATCCAGTAACAGTTCTTGCGATTATTGCGGTGGTTGCCTTTTGAAAAATGCAAAGGGAGATGGAGGAGAAACAGAAGTCGACAAGCCTCCAGTACAGGAAGATGTCACAGACACAAGGCCACCCAGGATGCACTGGGGCACAGGAGAGCCAGAGTATTTTACCTTTGGTGTCATTTTCTTGAGTGAGTGATGTGCAATGTCAATATAGGCTCTTGGTGTCACATGACACTGTGACTGAACTGTAGCAGCTGCTAAATTGGGGCCTGCAACCTATCTAGGACGTTGTGAAAATGACTGTTGCATTGGACTTCTTTGTGACTGTCTTCTTTCAGAGATGCACGGTTCTGTTTTTGTTTCAGATTTACAGCAGTACATTTAAGATTCTTCTCCATTGGCTTAAGGGCAGGTGCTTCACCCGACGTCTCTCCTATCTTTTGTGAAATTCCAGCAGAGACACAGGTGGATGGGCATCTCATCACCCCAACGGCACCTGACACAAATCCTCCTATCCCCTCCACACTTTCCCCACATTCCCGGTATCCTATTGGGAGAAGGTTGAAATATTTCAACCAATAGCCAGTAATTAATGGAGGTTACAGGGTTCTTATCTGTTATTTGGAGACCCAGTGACCCTGTGTTGCTTCCTTTCAGGAAGGGACACCAAGCTAAGCACAAACCTGGTATTCAACTGGGCTGTAGTGAGCCTTCTCCATGATCAAAGACTCTGGAGTGAAATTCTCAGCTCATCCCCCAACACTGTGAGAGCTGCTGGACCAGCAGAAAACTCTTTACCTTCACCATCTCACTCAATTGGTTAAACTTCAAACTTACCCTAAGGAGGGCATTAAAAACTACCCATGTCTTTTGTATCTCACTGGTCTGGTGTAAATAAGAACCAAGGCCCAATATAGCTGGGTTTTGAACCCACCTGGTCCAGTATAGAGTGATTTCCTGTTGCCCATATTGTACCAGCAACTATTTTCTAGTCTATAGAAATAGAAGAATATACGTGTTTCATTAACATTAAATAGAAATGAATCAACGGAAGAAACCCTTGGCAAGGATAAGTTACATAAAATGGTCCAGAAGAAATTAAATCGTTATAACTCACGGACAATCTAGTGAAGGTTATGTGAAATGTATAAACTCCAGAGAAATATACAGCCTGCAGTCACTTATTGCAAATGATGGGCATTTTTTAAACCAATTTCCCTTCACCATTTGTTGATGTCCCTATTGCCATTAAGCTCTGTATCCTCTGATTCACATGAGTGCTGCGAACATCTAAATGAAATATATATATTGCAAAATTGGTCACTGGATGGAACAAAACTACATTGATTTATCTTTACACTTGAATACCTTTCTGTCTACTTGAGTAGTTTTTATTTATTTTTGAAGTGCTTTAATACTGTAAATTTTTAACATCTAGACGTCCATTTGTTACAATGCATCTAATTCCTGGACACTTTGATCTCACAACCCTGGGTCAAAAGTTTAGAATTCAATAATGTGAGAAACGTAGCTCTCAATTCAATAATTTCAGTCCGAGACAAGATCTGAATCAATAGTATCATTTATTATGCTCTTGCAAGAGGGGTGTGGTGTCCACTGTCCACAAGGCACACACACACGCACTGAATTTAACGAGTACACAATATTTATATAATTCGTTTCTCTTCCCTCCTCCCATTGCACCTCCCCTATTTACATCTGTTTCTAATCTAAACCCGGCTGTTCATCTCTAAACTCATCAGGCCTTGTCCATGACAAAATGTTTATCTCTGGCCTCACAAGGCCATTGGACCACCTCCCTCTGTGGTCTTATTGTTACTTATACTTCTTCACTGCCATCTGTTTCCGTGCTTACCAAAGCAATATTTCCTTTTATCCTTCTTCACTCCGAGCTTTATGACCTCTTAATGGTGGTCCTTGTTGTTTGTTTTTGCAGAACCGGGAAACAGATGCTTGTAACTGTTTGTACAGGCATATCTAGCTTAACCTACACCCCCTCCCCTCACAGCACCTTATCTATTTGTCTGTAACATCTACCATTGTTTGCAGGCACATTTCATTCTTGTAAGCACATTTTAGCTAATGCAAAAGTATTAACTCAGCTCTTGGCTGAAACAATTATACACTGGTGTGAGTTCATTTACCTTGCATAAACAATTATAGTTGCAGAAGTAACATTGCTTTACCTATATCCCCCACAAATAATCTAGCAAGCCATTTGTTAGGATACAGCAAATCGTTACAGCAGCACTTCATTTATATGTGTGAGATCGGAAAGGTTTCCTTTCAGTTTGGCATCAGTCTGGATGAGAACCAGGAGTGAAATTCACCCATGCATCCTGCATTAAGTGGGTTGTCTGTATGTCATACTGAGGTGGCGTGATCTTAAAAATACATGATGCAGCGAATGTTTAAATATACTGAAGCCTCAGGTCATTGAATTTTAAAAGAGCAGCTGATGTATAACAGATCGTGTTATGTCTGACACTTTGATATCCTGCAGATGCTAAAAATACTGATTGCCCAGTTGTGTTTTTGCACATTTGATGACTCAGGAACAAAGTGTAGCTGTAGACAACTGTAACTGGGATGGATACCTCCTGCAGCTGACAATGGTAGCTTTGAGAATAAAGGAGCTTTTGCTTCTTTTTTTCTGGCGTGCCACAGAAAAGTTCAAATCTTTCCATGTTCTTGATTTTGCAAGAACCTTGTTCTGGTCAGTGGTATTTACTTTGCATTCAGCAGACTAATCTGACATCCCCGTCTGTTGGATGGTTGGACTGATAAGAGAAGCAGCATGTAAAGACATACACAAATATTTCATATGAGTTGATGCAAGCGATGCTGTCTCTGTAGAGATGACTTGAAAGAAAAATTATATTTAATAGGTGAAAGGATAACATAACAAGATATCATATTTTAAGACTTTTACTGTAACACCACACTAAAAGTACCATTGACTAAACACTATTTTTGTAGGCAACTTATACTTTAAATCAGACCAAACTTTCCATTGTTACATACAGCACAACTGAAAAAAGACTCTTCAAAGATATACTTTACACAATCTTTTATATGTGCATTCAGTTCTTAGAATCATTCCAAAATGATTCTTAATTACGTGGGTTTAACTTCTGGTATTTTCTTTTCCCAGTATGGAAGCTTTTAATTCTAGAATTATCTGACATGGTGCTAATTTTCCTGGACACTTCTCAATTTAGTTAAAGCCAGACACATATTTCTGCCTCTTTTTAAATCCTCATAAGTTTGGACTTTCCAAAGTGAGCACCAGCTTCCACCTGCATTCTTACATGGTGAACTACAGTCCTTCAGCCTTGATAGTTTCTCCATCTCTTACTGGCACTAACTGCTAAACTAACCTAACTGTGAAATTCAAGGAACTTTTAGGAAAGCTACTAACCCAATATCATACTGACCTCATCCATACCCTTCTCATCACAAAGCTGATTGCGATGACAATGTAAATCACGTAGGCTTTGTATCCAGGTAGAAATGCTGATTACTCTTTAGAGCCAAACTCTCATGTACTGTGTGAGGAAATGGTCAGTTTAAGGCATACGTTCTTTTGCAATTCACCATTCCCAACACTTTTCTGGGACTTTGGAGACTCAGTTTATCTGTAGGCTGCTGACATCAATTCCAAGTGCAAAGATCTTGCACCTTTGTCCTAATAAAACAATCTGCAATCCCTCCTGCATTTTAATCTCTCACAGAACAGGTCAGATGATTCCTTTCACTCTATCTTAAATACACTGTAACAAAGCATAGAATCTTGCAGACCTCACAATTGTAAAGCAGATGGTCAAAGTGCAAAATCAGTTGTCTCTTCTGTAAATACCTATGGACCTGGTTACAGCTGAGTAAAGCCCTGTAGCCTAGCCATATTCATGTAGGACTGAAGGAGAGAATGAATTGTCTCAGTAGATTTGGTCTGTAAATATTTCTTTGTTTCCAGAGATCAATAGTAATTATTGGGTAGATTGAATTATTAATATTGATATATAAAACTCAATTAAGTCAGAATTTTCTTCAAGATTTCCATTCTTCTATCCATTTGTCAATCATCATTATCATTCTTTGTTTCGCCTCTCTGTAAATGTGCTGAAGAAAGTCGCACTTGATGGACAGTAAAATTCAATGAATGCAAATTATGACATCAATCAGTTTATACATCATTTGACTATGGAACGGTTTAAATGGTACAATCTTTCCAAAAGGTAGGTTCAATATAAAGTTTAAACACTGTACCTTTTCATCTTTCTATACTTTTGATTCTGGACTGAAATGGCAAAAGAACTGTTTTAAAAGCATTGTCGAAGAATTATTGCACTTTTTAAAAGCAAGTTAGCTACCACTGATTGTGTGCTGTTTAGTCCACTGTTGGTTTAAGCAGTGGGGAAAGCTTCTTTAAGACAAGCTAGAGCCAAGGGTCTGTGCATGAGTGAAGCTTTTACTGGCAAGAAATAGCTGATTGATCTAGAGTTACTGATGAGAAAGGCCTTCTGCCTGCCAACAACTATGTGGAGGAACAACACCTCATCCTCTGCCTGGGCAGCCTATAATCCGGAGGGCTCAGCATTGAGTTCTCCAATTTCAAATAACCTCCCTTCCCATCCCCCGACTCCCTTCCCAGCCCCCCACCCTCCCTTCCACTCCTCCCAGCCACCAACTGGATTCATTCCTCCCATTGACCAATCAGGTCATACCCTCTACCTGTCTTCACCTATCTCCACTTCACCACCCACTTTATCTACAGCTCCCCCTTACACCCACCTCCAGTCCTGAAGAAGGGTTATACCTGAAATGTTGACTTCTCCATCTCCTGATGTTGCCTGGCTTGCTGTGTTCTTCCATCCTCATGCTTGTCTACGTTGGATTCCAGCATCTGCAGTTTTTTTTTGTCTCTAAAAAACTATGTGATTGGCTGTCAGATAGCTAGACAGCTTGGAAGGAAATGAATGTTCAGTTCAGAAGTTGATTGACCTCTGGAAGGAGAGGAGCTATTTCTACTTTGCAGTAAAAAGCATCTCAAGCCTGAAGGAAGCCAATTTATTTCCCTTTGTCAGTTGCTACAAGCTGTGACTTAGAATGATTAAGCCAGAGACATTTCTAAGTGTGAATCAGCCACTTCTATAAACAAGTGAAATTATCTGGAGAAGGAATATCAAGAAGTAGTGCTCTGATCAACAAAAGAAACATTTCAGCAAACCCTGTGAACAAGGACTACTGAACTGCCTTCCCTTAACCTCAGACATTTGCTTTTATAGTTAAAAATCACACATCACCAGGTTATAGTCCAACTGGTTGAATTGGAAATACAAGCTTTTGCCAGCTAGCTGACAAAGGAGCAGTATTCTGAAAGCTTGTACTTCCAAAAAAACGTATTGGACTATAACCTGGTGTTGTGTGATTTTTAACTTTGTCCACCCTAGTCCACCACCTGCATCGCCACATCATTACTTTTATCATTTATAGGTAGTTGTGGAATAATGCGCGTTTTGGCAGTGTGATTTGGCTATAATGACGCTGAAGATTTAGGGAACAGTATTTTGGAGAATACTTACCTCCGTCGGTGAGAGCGCAATTCCAGCAGGGATTAGTTCGCGGGCTTCATTCTGCGTGTGCGCCGGTGTTCTTGCTGTTCTGTGTCTGAGCCACTGTCCATGCATGTGCAACGTCAGTGGCGGTCTGTGTGCTGTTCTGTGTATGTGTTGATGTCAGCTGCCAACAGAGTAGCTTTCTGTAAGAGCTACTGCGCAGATAGTAGCTTGCTTATATTTTTTGAATATACTGTGTTAAATTTACTTTTGTGTTGTTAATAAATATGATTTCAACCTTCATTCAGGCTGTGCTATACTTTGCAATAGACTTTTGGGTGATTTTTGAGCGATTGTAAGTGATATCTTTTGCTGATCTGCCTCAATCCCACTTTTCCCATAGGTCCCATTATTTCTACTAAGCGATGGGCCAAATACTGGCAAATGGGACTAGATTGGTTGGCATCGACAATTTGGACCAAAGGGTCTTTTCCCGTGCTGTACATCTCAATGACACTATGGCTATAATTAAACTTCAATTGTTCATAGATATTTATCTGTAGTTAGGATCTGTTTATTTGTAATTACCAATACTTCTTGCTAAGTACAGAAACCTGCTTAATGCTTTATGTTGAAAAAGCTGAGTCTAAAAGCTAGGTAAAATGGGCAATTCTGTATACTTTTGAGAATTTTTAACCTCTGTGATGATTTCAGGATTAGCAAGGTTTGATTTCCAATGTGCTAACTCAGTTGATGTCAGCCTAGTCCCAAATTCAAACCTCATTATTGACTTGTACTTTTGTTGTTGGATCAATTGTTGCACACTCATGTAAGGCTAAAACTAGTAATCATATTTGTTTGTTGTAAGTGGGTCTGTAATGTTTCTTAACCATGATATTATTACACTTACTGTCCGTTAATCTCACATTTTCTGACCTTTGCCATTTTTGCAGAGACAAAAAATAATCTCTCTTCAGTAGTTGGCTTCATTTATGACATTTTGATAAAAAAAAAGACTTCCAATGCTATAGCAACATAGGAAATAGGAGCAGGAGTAAGCCATTTGGCCCTTTTAATCTTCTCTGCCATTAATTGTGATCATGGCTGATCATCCAACTCAATAGCCTGTTCCTACTTGTCCCCATGTCCTTTGATCCCTATACCCAACTCTTTCTTGAAGTCATACAATATTTTGGCCTTGACTGCTTTCTTTGGTTGTGAATTCCCAAGGTTTCTCACTCTCTGGGTGAAGAAATTTCTCCTCATCTCAGTCCTAAATGGTCTAGCTGATCTCCTTAAATTATGACACTTGGCTCTGGACTCCTCTGCCATTAGAATATCCTTCCTGCTTCTACCCTATCTTGGGATGGACTTGCTCTGATTATATGTCATGCACTCTTTCACCAGTTTGACTTATCAAAAGGTTCCCAGAGAGGTCCATTTTAAACCACTTCTGCAGGGGCCAGGAAGAAAGCTCCTTTGAAAAGAACAAAAAAAACCTTGACCTCTGCCTCCAAGACTACACACTTCTGGTCAATTTGGAACAGTATTTAATTTGTGTGTGTGCCACAGACTGGCTTTGGGCTCTTTGCTGCCAGTGTGGGTGGGCAGTTGGCATGCTCTGCTGGTCAGCTGCCCAAAACATACCAGCGTGTTACTGTCAGATAAAACTCTAAAGATAGAATGTCTCCAAATGTCCTTCTCTGAACATATTTCTGACACAGCTTGATAAACAGTTTTTCATACAATTTTGCGTCATGAAATAGTAAGTGATAATTGAATTTCTAATCAAAGAAGTTTGCATCTCCAAAACAAACATAAGTTGTGCGTTAGACCTGTGTATTATATCCCATTTTAAATTGGAGACCATTAAAAAAAGTTGCAAACACACATTTGTGTGCTGCTTGTGGGGAATAGGTTCAAATTTTGGAATATCGGTGCTTCCTTGGGGACATCTCCTCGCACCAGTTCTGCAAATGAAAGTGGCTGAATCTGAAATGTCTGATTTGTTACTTCTACATACTAACTAACTACCCTTTTCCTCATTCTTCTTTTTCTCTCTTTCAGCACAAAATACAGCCACAGTAACTATTAAGTAGCTATTGACCTGGTTTCTAAGTAGAGCAGTTGATACAGGAAAAGATGTGGACAGATATATCCCTTTTCCAATGTCTGATTAGGCAACTGACTACATCATTGATCACTCACAATAGAATCAATGAGTTTCGCTGGTTAGAGCCACTTTTAAGTAACATTTACCAACCTATATCTAAAGTAATATAATATTATAAATGTGCCACTTTGTCATAGTTAACGAAGGAATGGAATTGGCCGTGCTAATGGAAAGAATAGGTTCATTTGCACAAGGGAGGACATTGAGTGTATGTGGTGAAGGTAAGACAATAAATAATGCGGATTATGAAATATTCATTCATTTATCAAGACGGAAAGTGGTACTGCAGCCTCTGACCATCAGAACACATCTCACTGTTAAGATCAGTGAATCAGGGCATTTATCTGTAAATTAAAACCAGTGGATGACATTACATCAAGAAACATTATTAACTGCAATGCACTGTGACAAAATTACATTTTTGTCAGTCTCATCAGTCTTTCAAGCTCACTTAAAGTATTTTGAGACCCATTTCACAACGTCACGAGGGCCAGACCAACAAATCATCCGTGTTTGCCACCAATGTAATTTAAGAACATAGGACAAGGACTGGAGTCATAATTTTAACGGAAGGAATTTGACTAATGGTTGCCCATTTTCTAGTGAAAAATGGGTATTAGCGCTGCACATTTCACATCGTGATCTGTCTTGGCTGATTTGTGGGAATGCTGTATGAGCTTGAACAGCTCCCGGTTCTGCAGGGCTCCTGCCAGAAACAAGTCTTAGGCTCTCTATTGGCCTCTAATGGCACTTGTGGCATCCCCACTGGAGATAAAGATCAACCGGGTGATGTCATGCTACTTATAGCAGACAGATCAAATGAAGAAGACGCTTTCTTCTGTGACTCACAAAAAGTATTCGAGCTGATATATTTCTCAACCTCATAGATTGGAAAACTGCACCATGCATTCATTTGCTTATGATGGCAAAAAAAAATGATCCCACCTAAAGTAAAATTTGACTTAGGCTTCAGCATTTTGTGAACAAATCCGATTTCTTCCCCAAGTGTCTTTTGGACTAATTCTGGTGATGAAATAATAAACATTTCTGAATAATTTGCAAAAGGGCCAATAATGCAAAATGCACCATTGACTCTTCATGTGGACCAATTGTTATGCTGTCTTGTGCACTACAGGGCCAGGAACTTTTGTTTTGGTTCATCTGATAAACCTAACCTGCATTGATTGATTTGAACTTCCCAAAGAAGCCAACAGTGAATTCTGAAAACTCCTTGAGGATGAGTTTCGGCCCAGCAATGGCTTTGTTGGTTGTTAAACATGATGCAGCAGCCTTAGTTTCAAACCCATAATTGGCAGGATGTGAGGTCAATGTTGCATAAAATGTCTGATAGTTGTTTTGTCCTTCTTCTCTATCTTAATGTTCAGTAGGGAATAGAAACCTAGGAGTGAGAATTAGTCATTCACCTCAAGCTCACTCCATGGCTGATTACCTACCACAAAACCATTTTCCCATCCTATTCCCTTACCCCTTGATGTCATTAACATCGAGAAGTCTATTAATCCCTGCCTTGAACATACTCAAAGACTGAGCTTTCTCTGTGAAATAACTCCACAGTGGCCAGAGTCCTGTCACCAAGTTATCCTTTATTTACATGTGTAGAGCCCTTGACACTGATCAAGCTTCTCTGAGACAGCTCGCAGAGTTCCTATCTGCCAGCCAGGGCTCCCTGATTGGACCAGATTAACAGCCCCAATCAGGGAACTCATATTCTATGAGGCTCCCCACCCTCCCCCCACCCCCCACCCCGGCTGAACCTGTTACAACCACCACTTTCTGGAGTAGGGAATTCCAAAGACTCACTTACATCTGAGTGAAGCAATCCCATCTCATCTCAGTCCTAAATGGCTTACCTCTTAATGTGAAACCGTGTTCTATGGTTCTCTAGCCCTAACCAGGGGAAATATATTTTCTGCATCCTATTTGCTTGCTGCACCTACATATTAGTTTTCAACAACCTGTGCAAAAGTAACTCAGAATCCTTTTGAACATCAACTTTTCCCAATCTCTTAATATTTAAGAAATAATCTGCACCTAATTTGTCCCACCTAAGTAGATAACTTCAGACTTGTTCACATTATATTTCATCAGTCACATTCTTAACTATTCATTCAACCTGTCCAAAACCCTTTGAAGCCTCTTTGCATCCTTCACACAACTAAAAGTCTAGTCTCTAAATAATTTCCTTTTCCCCTTGTATATGAGGTTTGACACTGTTTACATGAGATTACAGAGATTGCATTGCTATATTCACATGTAATCTTTTGATTTATAAAGATGCTTTTCCCTTTGTCATGTTTTGTATCATTTTTAAGACCTTTAAGCATTTGCATGTTCCACAATATTTGTCACCATAAATTAGGATATCTTCTGTCTCAGTTCCTTTTTGTTTTGTTGAACTTCAGTGTAGTAACCTGATACAGCTTCATCAGACCAGCAACCGGGGAAATTTGTCTAAGGTATCTTGGAGATCCAGCAGATTTTATTTCTTTCCATATTTGTGAACAGACTTTGAATTTCCATTGTAAAAAGTATGGGATTAAGGGAAATTGTTCATGCATTATGTCATAAAAAAGTGTAAATTGTATCATATTTTTGGATTTGGTTTTTAAAACAGAGGCAGATAGACACGTCAGTTCAGCGAAGGATTTTTTAAAAGAAAAACTGTCACAAAATTGATTTGGAACATCGACCTAAATACATCAGTTCCAAGAAAGCTTGTGGATGCAGTTCAGTGCCTGGGGATCCCTGCAGTGTTAACAGAGAAAATATTTATATTTCTGCGTTTGTGTCAGGCAGAATAAACACATTAGTATGAGTCAGATAAATGTAAGGTCTACTTATAACACCATTGAAACCTCTGAAAGATTCCAGGCTTGGCCTCCATGGATGAGGTGGTAATCAAGGATCCTCCTTCACCCCAGCTCCGTTGCTATGATCTGATCTTGAAATTTGTGCTTTGTGTGATGCAGGATGCTTGATTAGATGACATTTTACTGGAGTGTGAGGGTGGTCAGGGCACCTTTCTTGGAGGTCAGTATGCATTTCCCATGGTGTTTCATACTGTACCACAGCTCAAGGACATCGGTATATCACCATAGAGTGCATTTAAGGCTGAGATAGAGAGATCTTTATTGCTGCATTGGTGAATCAAATGATAGGGAGAGTGGGGAGCAAATTAGAGTCGAACCCAAGGTCAGCCAAAATTGAATTGAAAGGCTGAGCAGCCTCGATGGAATGTATTGTCTTCTCCTGTTCCTATTTCTTATGATCACATGTACATCATATCTTGTCAAACTAGATAGTCCTTTGGTCTTATCACCTCAAATAACTGTGTTGATGCTAATTGGTTGAATTGCTTGATGACAGCAAAAGCCTGTTGGAAGTTGCACCTCAGTATGACCCGTCAGGCAGAAACAGAAAAACATTGTGCTCTCAACTGCTGTAAAGTTAGAGTTCACAAACTGCGTGTCCTTTGAAATGTCTCAGATAACATGCTTTCTTGCAGCACACTAAGAAAACTAATCATAAAAATTAACTTTGGTCCTAGGTTATACACGCAAATGGACATGCACACCTGGTACATTTAGTTTTGTGGTATCTGCAGTATATTTTCAGGACTGGACACATGGAAGTGTACCTTAAAACCTCTGAGGCTGTTTCCACACAAGTTTGGTTTATCATTGATTTTGAGCGCTACTTTCAAAAGAACCTTTTCCTACAAATCTAAGAAGCAGGGCAAAATGAATCGTAGCAGATTTTCAGTGTCTTAACGCTGTCAAAAGTGTAAATGAAAAAATGAATGTCACAGATTTATAAAACTCTCAGACTGCAATGTCCTCCATCTGTACTGAGAATCACCCCCACAATGTCTTTGTGCTATCATTCACACGAATGCTGTTGTTCTGAGCCAATCTAGCATTTTCATCACTGTCTCATATACTACCTTCTGTTGGTATGTGATGGTGGCAAAGTTGGCAGAATGCCAATGTTACAAATCCTATTCCCAGTGGCTCTGAAACACTATTGTGTGGCTCAGAGGCACTGTTTGCTGGAGTTTTGTAGAAACCTTATTAGAATACCCAGGTGTGTTGAATCAACTTTGTACTTCAGGCAGCATTATTATTGCACCATTACATAAGGCAATTTGAGAGCGAAATCCAGGGCCCACTGCATCCTGTTTTTCAAAGCCTGCTTGTTTAGAAACAAGTGGGTTTGATAATATCGATTAAATTCAAAGACTTAACAGTCTCTGTACAACTGGAGAATATGATTGTAGTTTACAGGGATACACACCACCAGTGGGGGGGGAGGGTGGATTATCAGAAATTATGAACCTAAAACATGCAGAGAAAGTCAGAATTTGAGGAGCAAGGAGGAAAGTTAAAACTTAGGACTTCATTATGTAATAGGAGAAATTGAAGACTGCAGATGCTGGAGATTAGAGTGAAGATTCGAGTGGTGCTGGAAAAGCACAGCAGGTCAGGCAGCATCTGAGGAGCAGAAAAACCGATGTTTCGGGCAAAAGCCCTTCATCAAGAATGAGGCTGGGAGCCTTGGACAGGGGGAGAGGGAGAGATAAATGGGAAGGGGGTGGGGCTGGGAAGAAGGTACCTGAGAGTGCAATAGGTGGATGGAGGTGGGGGGTAAAAGTGATAGGTCAGAGAAGAGGGTGGAGCGGATAGGTGGGAAGGAAGATGGACAGGTCAGACAGGTCATGAGGATGGTGCTGAGCTGGCAGGTAGGAACTGGGGTAAAGTGGGGGGAGGGGAATTGAGGAAACTGGTGAAGTCCACATTGATGCCTTGGGATTGGAGGGCCCTGAAGCGGAAGAAGAGGCATTCTTCCTCCAGGCTTTGAGTGGTGAGGGAGCGGCGGTCGAGGAGGCCCAGGACCTGCATATCCTCGCAAAGTGGGAGGGGGAGTTGAAATGTTCGGCCATGGGGCGGTGGGGTTGATTGGTGCAAGTGTCCCGGAGATGTTCCCTAAAGCGCTCTGCGAGAAGGCGTCCGGTCTCCCCAGTATAGAGGAGACCGCATCGGGAGCAATGGATACAAAAAATGACATGGTTTGAAGTGCAGGTGAATATTTGGTGGATGTGGAAGGCTCCTTTGGGGCCTTGGTCGGAGATGAGTGGGGAGGTATGGGCATAAGTTTTGCAATTCCTGCGGTGACAGGGGAAGGTGCCAGGAGGGGAGGGTGGGTTGTTGGGGGTTGGGGGAACCTAACCAGATAGTCGTGGAGGGAATGGTCTTTGAAAAAAGTAGATAGGGGGGTGGAGTTAAATAGATCCCTTGTGGTGGGGTCCGTTTGGAGGTGGCGGAAATGTCGGCGGATGATGCAATTTATGCGGAGGTTGGTGGGGTGCAGGGTGAGGACCGGGCGGGTTCTGTCCTTCTTGCGGTTGGAGGGGTGGGGTTTGAGGGCGAAGATGTGGGATGTGGATGAGATACATTGGAGGGCATCTTCACCCACTTGGGTGGGGAAATTGCGGTCTTTAAAGAAGGAGGCCATTTGGTGTGTTCTGTGGAGGAACTGGTCCTCCTGAGGGCAGATGTAGTGGAATTGTCATCCTCCTCTCTGACCTATCATCTTCATCCCCACCTCCATCCACCTATTGCACTCTCAGCTACCTTCTCCACAGCCCCACCCTTTTCCTATTTATCTCTCCACCCTGGAGGGTCCCAGTCTTATTCCTGATGAAGGGCTTTTGCTCGAAGTGTCGATTTTCCTGCTTCTCGGATGCTGCCTGACCAGCTGTACTTTTTCAGCACCACACTTTTTTGACTCTTCAATATGTAGCCATCTTGTAATTTTGCTGACTCTTCAATCCCGTTAATTAGAGCAATTCATTTTTTTGGGAGTGCATTAGTAACATACAAAACAGTGCTCACTGCTACTGTATAAAGCAGTAGTTTTAAACGGTTTGATGTTCATGTTACATTGGTTCCATCAATTCTATTGATTTTACTCCCAGTCTGCAAGTCATAGAGATATACAGCATACAAACATCCCCTTCGGTCCAATTCGTCCATGCTGATCAGATATCCTAACCTAATCTAGTCCCATTTGGCAGCACTTGGCCCATATCCCTCTAAACCCTTCCTATTTATATACCCATCCAGCTGCCTTTTAAATGTTGTAATTTTACCAGCTTCCACCAATTCCTCTGGCAGATCATTCCATACATGCAACACCCTTGGCGTGAAGAAATTGACTATTAGGTCGCTTTTGTATCTTTCCCCTCTCACCTGAAACCTATGCTCTCAAGGTTTGGACTCCCTCATCCCAGGGAAAAGACATTGTCTATTTCTCCTATCCATGTCCCTCATGATTTTATAAATCTCTATAAAGTCACCCCTCAGCCTCCAATGCTACAGTGAAAATAGCCTCCGTCTAATCAGCCTCTCTAACTCTGACAATATCCTTGTAAATATTTTCTAAACCCTTTCAAGTTTCACAACATTTTTTCTAAAGCAGGGAGATCAGAATTGCACACAATATTCCAACAGTGGCCTAATCAATGTCTTGCACGACCGCAGTATGACCTCCCAACTCCTATGCTCAATGCATTGACCAATAAAGGCAAGCATACCAAATGCCTTCTTCACTATTGTATCTACTTGTGACTCCAATTTCAAAGAACTATGAACCTACACTCCAAGGTCCCTTAGTTCACCAATATTCCCCAGGACCAGAGCATTAAATGCCTACGTCCTGCCCTGATTGCCTTTCCAAAATGCACCCATCACATTTACCTAAATTAAACTCCATCTGCCACTCCTTGGCCCATTGGCCTATCTGATCAAGATCACATTGTAGTTGGAGCTAACCTTCTTTGCTGTCCACTACACCTCTAATTTTGGTGTTATCTGCAAACTTACTAAATATACCTCCTATGTTTACATCCAATTCTTTTACATAAATGACGAAAAGCAGTGGACCCTTCACCTGGATCTAAACTCTAGCTTTTGGAACACGTAGATGCATCTGCACCAGCTCCGTAAGGTCCTATTGATTATGATGACCAAATATACCTGTGCTTATTGTGATCAGGTAGTAAACCTTCTTATTATCTAAGAACAATGGTTTTGTTTTTGCTTCTATTTACCTTTTACTTACTGAACTATGCTATTTAACTCTGTGATCTGCCTGTATTGCTCGCAAGACAAAATTTTTCACTGTGCCTTGGTACACATAACAATAAATTCAATTCAATTTAATTCAAATCAGTGTAGATGTTCTGCAGTCTATCCTCTATGATCAATCATTGGATGGGCCCCAAGAGAAAGCAGAATCAAGCCAGGATTGGTGACAGGGAACTGCCTCAAACAACCCTTATCTTGTACCACATACTAGTAGAGGTGGCAAATACCAATGTGTCAGGGGAGTGGTTATCTGGGAGACTAACAAATGACCATTTTGATATTGTAGAAGATAAAAAGTCACATAGTTGTTACATTGTTGACCAGTAATCTCACATTCTAGTCTCACAATAATGTACCAAATAAAAATAGAATTTGGTTTATAGTTCTGGTACCAAAAAGGCTAATAGCAGTAAAAGTAACCATGATGCATTTATGGTAACAATTCAATTTATCCTTAAGTGTCTGATCAAAATTTTGCTTCAGTCCCACATTGAATCACTTGATTCTTAAATTCTAAAAGATATTGAAAATCTTTCCCTGATAAGAGAATATGGAATGGGATGGATTACACTATTTAAACAACAAGGCCAATCAGCACTTTCCCAATTCAACTAGGGAAATGCCCTATTGAATCTTAGCTATTTTTGCTTTTTAATTTTGAATACCAAACTGCTGTAAGAATGATGTATCCTGTCAGACAAGCAGATCCTGACGATCAGAGCAATTACATTTAATTTTAAGATGATAGATGCAAGGATTTGGCAGATGATAAATTTCCTGTTAAGTGTTATTCAAGGTGACATACTGCAGTCTTGACAAACCACCATCAACAGAGTGTGGATGAGCAGTGATGTTTATCAAGCCCACAGATCAAAGGGATTCATTTTTGCTTTTTGATCATATTCTATGGCAGGTAGATCACAATGCAATGCATTTGACACTGCAAACCTAAATTTTCTGCCACTTTGCAATTTTAGTGAAAAATTAGACACAAACAATATAACAATATTGTAATGTAATTCCAACACAATTCCACTTAGGGCGGCATGGTGGCTCAATGATCCCAGATTCGATTCCAGCCTTAGGCAACTGTCTGTGTGAAGTTTGCACATTCTCTGCGTGGGTTTCCTCTGGGTGCTCCGGTTTCCTCCCACAGTCCAAAGATGTGCAGGTCAGGTGAATTGGCCATGTTATATTGCCCATAGTGCTAGGTGCATTAGTCAGAAGGAAATGGGTCTGGGTGGGTTACTTTTCAGAGGGTTGGTGTGGACTGGTTGGCCCGAAGGGCCTGTTTCCACACTGTAGGGAATCGAATCAAATTCCACTTATATTTTGCACCTATGATCGTGTGCATTCTCTGTTTTATCATGTTGCATTACTGATATAAGTGCTTCTTCACTTCTGGCCTCTTGACCATTCCTAATTTTCATTCACCCATTGTTGGTGGCCTTGCTTTCAGTTGCCAAGTCCCTAAAGCCTCAACTTATCTTTGTGAATTGCTCCACTCTATCTTCCTTAAAATGCTCCTTAAAACCTATCGCTTTTATTGAGCGTTTGGTCATCCAAACAAATATTTCCTTAAATGGCTTGGTGTCAACATTATTTCTAAAGTTTGGATTTCAAACTAATGGCATATTGGTTACTCCTGTGAAAAATTTGAAAACAAACAAGATCAAGTATTCTTTTCCAAAATGCTTGTCTAATCTAGAATGTGTTATAGAGCGATGACTGCAGAATCCTAGAGTTGATATTGTGAGATTTATGACAGAGCATATAGATAATGAAAGGCATTACCTTGCTTTTGGTTTAGTTTATAGAATATCCAGACCAGGAAGATTTGGGTAGAAATCATCAGATTAGCAAAAGACAAAAAGTTAAAGTTTTCAGTTTCACGAATATTCATGGAAGAAGATTTCACTATTCACAGAACAGAACTGGAGAGAAACTGTTAGATAGAACCTAAAGATTTGATACAGAAGGGCAAGTTCTCTGGATTTAAGTAACTATGACACGATGGCATTGGGAAAAGATGAAACTTTGTTTTGTTGTATGTTTTATAATCTTTTTGCAACTTTGTGTGCTTATGTTTGATGAATGGCCACCAAGTTGAAATTTAAAAAAAATATGATCTGTCAAGCCAGATCTCATTCTGGGATCTTACTTATAGAACATAGAAGAATACAGCGCAGTACAGGCCCTTCGGCCCTCGATGTTGCGCCGATCAAAGCCCACCTAACCTACACTAACCCACTATCCTCCATATACCTATCCAATGCCCGCTTATATACCCATAAAGAGGGAGAGTCCACTACTGCTACTGCCAGGGCATTCCATGAACTTACGACTCGCTGAGTGAAGAACCTACCCCTAACATCAGTCCTATATCTACCCCCCCTTAATTTAAAGCTATGCCCCCTTGTAATAGCTGACTCCATACGTGGAAAAAGGTTCTCATTGTCAACCCTATCTAACCCCCTATCTTGTACACCTCTATCAAGTCACCCCTAAACCTTCTTTTCTCCAATGAAAACAACCCCAAGTGCCTCAGCCTTTCCTCATAGGATCTTCCTACCATACCAGGCAACATCCTGGTAAACTTCCTCTGCACCCGTTCCAGTGCCTCCACATCCTTCCTATAGTATGGCGACCAAAACTGCACACAATATTCCAGATGCGGCCGCACCAGAGTCTTATACAACTGCAGCATGACCTCAGGACTCCGGAACTCAATTCCTCTACCAATAAAAGCCAGTACGCCATATGCCTTCTTCACTGCACTATTTACCTGGGTGGCAACTTTCAGAGATCTGTGTACATGGACACCAAGATCCCTCTGCTCTTCCACACTACCAAGTATCCGACCATTAGCCCAGTACCCCATCTTTTTATTACTCTTACCAAAGTGAATCACCTCACACTTAGCTACATTGAACTCCATTTGCCACCTTTCTGCCCAGCTCTGCAGCTTCTCTATATCCCGCTGTAACCTGCCACATCCTTCCTCACTGTCTACAACTCCTCCGACTTTCGTATCGTCTGCAAACTTGCTCACCCAACCTTCTAACCCTTCCTCCAGGTCATTTATAAAAATGACAAACAGCAATGGTCCCAAAACAGATCCTTATCCAGTAGCAACATCAGATCAATACACAGCTTTAAGAAGTAAAGAATTTGTCCTGTTCTCAATTTTGTTTTGTGGAAACAGCATGTAGAGATGACATTGCCAACTGAATTGGTTTGGAGTTGTTAATGGTAACAGTTTGAAGGTACTAAATTAGTATCAGTTATGCCAGCATGCTTCAGGATTGTATTAATCTGACAGTATGTGAATTCAATGTTCTCATGTTCAAATAAGGCTACCATCAAAATACAAATAGCAAGTGGAACTACCATCAGGGATACCAGTCCATCTTAATTTTGGGGTCAGTAACTCTCCTGTTGATAGTTTTGAAGATGAAATAAGCAGGACTCATGAAAAAGTAATGTCTGGCTTGGGTTTCTAGAAGGAAGAGGAGATTGAGGGAGGGTGGCTGTTTTCATCTGTTTGATGTCCAGTAGAAAGAATTAACCAAAGTTACAGAGGGTGTCATAGTCACTTGCTGGAAATGTGGAAGTTTTCCAAAACGCTAATCTAAATAGACAAAACTACTCCATTGAATTCTGAGTGACGCGTGTTTAAACAATATGATTTTTCATGAAATGCTCCTAATATAAGATTTATGCTTTGGGTTTGGGGTATTTCAAAGGAATCAGACATCTCCATGTCAACAGGAGAAAGTGAGGACAGCAGATGCTGGAGATTGGAGTCAAAAAGATGGCGCTGGAAAAGCACAGCAGGTCAGGCAGCATCTCAGGAGCAGGAGAGTTGATGTTTCGTGTATAAGCCTTCATCAGGAATGTGGGTGAGGAGGAAGGGGGCTGAGAGATACATAGAAGGATGGGGAGGCTGGGGGGATGGTAGCTGGGAAGGTGAAAGGTAGATGCAGGTGGTCGGTGATGGTGAGTGGTTGGAGGGGAAGGTAGAATGGTTAGGTGGGAAGGAAGATGGACATGTTGGACAGATCAAGAGTGTGGTGCCGGGTTGGATTTGGGATGAAGTGGGGAAGAGGAGATGAGGAAACTAGTGAAATCAACGTTGATGCTGCGTGGTTGGAGGGTCCCGAGGCGCTTTTCCTCCCAGTGTCAGGTGGCTTGGATTTGGTGGTGGAGGAGGCCCAGGGCTTATATGTACTTGGTGAAGTTGGAGGGGGAGTTGAAGTGGTCATCCACAGGGCAGTGGGGTTGTTTGGTGCATGTGTCCCAGAGATGTTCCCTGAAACAATCCGCAAATTGGCATTCTGTCTCCCCAATGTCAAGCAGACCACGCCGAGAGTAATGGATACAGTGGATGAGGTGTTTGGATGTGCAGGGAAATCTCTGCTGGGTGTGAAGGGGAAGCTGTAGGTGCGGGTTTTAAACCTCTTGAAGCAGCAAGGGAAGGTGCTGGGAGTAGAGGGTGGGTTGGTAGGGGGTGTGGACACAAGCACCAAACAACTCTAGCGCCCTGTGGCTGACCACTTCAACTCTCCTTCCCACTCCACCAAGGACATGCAAGTCATGGGCTTCCTCCACTGCCAAATCCAAGCCACTCAAGGCTGGAGGAAGAACGCTTCATCTTCAGTCTTGAGACCTTTCAACCACATGGCATCACCAATTTCCTATCTCCGTTGCCACCACCTCATCCCAGATCCAACCTCCAACTTGGCACCACCCTCTTGAACTGTCCTATCTGTCCCATCTTCCTTCCCACCTATCTGCTCCACACTCTGCCCCGACCTATCACCATCACCCCCACCTGCATCCGCCTATCACCTTCCCAGTTAACTTCCCTGCAGCCCCACCCCCACCCTCCTATATCTCTCTCAGCCCCCTTCCCTGACCCCACATTCCTGATGAAGGGCTTATGTCTGAAATGTCCATTCTCCTGCTTCTCGGATGTTACCTGACCTGTGGTGCTTTTCCAGTGCCACACTTTTCGACATCTTCATGTCAAAATCCTTCCCAATACATTTAGGTGTGCACATTTAATATGGTGGCATAAAAATTCCAGCAGATGATGGGCTAACAGCTTTCTAAGCATTCAAATCAACATTGTGAATGAGTCAATGTGAGCTCCACACTCAATTAACTGCAACTAACCAAGTTCATTATTGGATTAGTTGATTGATGGGAAGCGTCAATTGATTTTGTGTATATAGTCAATAAGTCAGTAACATGTTGGAAATATGCTATTTGCTATTTGTTTCATCTGTGTACAACAGTGTGAAATTTCATCCCTTATTCAGTTTCATGCACAATTTGTTTTTAAATTACATTTCACAGCAATTAAACTTATTGTTCAGCCCTGTGCCACCAAAGCTGAAGGATTGTGAGATCATCACCGCAAGTACAGAATATGCTATCCAGGTTGTTCTGTTATAATGGCTGTTCTGTCAACACAGGTTCATTGTAATGCAATTGATGAATTGGGGAAGCTGTTTCTAAAGCGCAAACTTTTAAGATGTGTATTGGCTGTAACGTGATTACATCACCAACACTTAAAGTACTGTTTCTAAAGCGCAATTTTTCTATAACATGGGGTTCCACATGAACGCAACCATCACGTTAGAGAAGAACTGACTGTATAATCTCTTAAATTTTAGATTGTCCAATTTCTTTTTAAAATTTTATTTTCCCTTTTAAATTTGTAACAGCTCTCACACCAGAGTTGTAGCATTGTGTATCACTTCATTACCTGCTTGGTTCACATAAATAATTGCCTTTGACAACTCAAAGTCGAAATAGTGCAGAAAATAACCATACAGCTTATCAAGTCTGCAGTGACCCTCCAAAGAGTATCTCACCCAGACCCAGTTCCCCATCCAATCCCCTGTAATGCCACAGCTACCCTAGCTAACGCACCATGATCTGCACATCTGTGCACTGTGGGAGGAAACTGGAGTGAACATGAGGAAAACATGCAAATTCCAGACAGAGAATTAGTCAAGGCTGGAATCAAACCTGGCTCCTTGGCACTATGATGCAGCAGTGCTAATCACTGTGGCACCCATTCTTTTATTTTCATGTAAAGTGTCAAGACAACCATGACCCAACGTTTAGTTCAGTTGCAGCAACTTCAAAAATAATAATGGAATAGAAAGTAGGAACAGAAACCTTACTTTTCTTAGTACCTGACTATTAGCCTGTTTGCTTACTTATTTAGACTTGTCCTCTGTTCCTCTGTGGGACAAAGGACAGCAAGATACCAATCCTGACCACAGTCCATCACAAACTCTTCCTCTCCAGCTCAGCTGGTGTCACACTCTTTTAGATCTTCCTCAGTTTAATTTATCCATTCTTCTTTGGCCACTCCTAATCTTCTCTTCCCATCTGGTAGTGTCCATTCAACTGCCACTCTGACAGAGCAGGTGCGTGGGAGATGAAATACTTGTCCTGCCATTCTCAGTTATCTTTCTGTCACAATATTCCATTGGTGCCTCTAAATAGTCCTGTATAGCACTTCTTCATTGGTAATATAGTCTCTCCAAGTAATGTCGAGGATCTTACATAGTCAGCACTGATAAAAGAGACATCCAATTTATGCGATGCCTTTGATATTCTCTTCCATGCTGTGTTGGCAGAGCGTGCAGTTAGTACTGCAGTAGACATGTAGAGTCACATCTTCATGAGCGCATTGATGGGGTAGGAAGACTGATGTGTTCATCAATCCTACAATGGATGTCAAACTTGATATTACCTGATGTGGAGATATTGCTTCCCAAAAAGAGGAAGTGATTGACATCTTCAATGTTGTGTTGCCCTATGGTAATAGTGGGCAGCGGGGACATTGCTGTTAGGGCTTGTTGCCATTGTATCAACATTGCCTTGGTCTTCTCATAGCTGAAGCACAGACCAACACTGGTGCTGCTACTCTCAAGACTGGAGGTCATAGCTTGGAACACATACAATTCCTCAAGGCGATTTCATTAGTAAAATCCAAATCAGGCAAACTTTGGTGTTGTCATGAGATGCCAAAGTTATAAGGCAGCATTGCCCTCCTCATACTGAATTCAATAACCAAAAGGAAAAGGAATGGGACGAGTATACAGTCTTGCTATATCCCTGTAATGACGTGGAAGATGCCATAGAGAACATTATGGAACAGAACCTAGTGTATCACTTGTTATCAATATCATTGATTTGAAGAAGACTTTGAATAGCATCCCTCAGTGGTCACAATTACAGTTTGCAACTCCACAGCAATATATTAATATCTTCAAAACCACTTAATGTGAGTCTAGCTACTTTGTCAAGACCAGCATGGGCTCCACAGACACCTTAGCTTGTTTAAATTTTTAAATGGCTTTTCAGAAAGAACCATTTCCTTTTAAAAAGACAAGTGTTTTGTAATATTCTGTGCGCAATACTTTCAGAGCTTTGATTGCAATATTGGCCCCGAGCCTAATCTGGTGCTCCATTTATTCTAAGTTAAATTTGGTGGATGTTGGAAATCTGAAATTAAAACAGAGCTGGAAATCCTTAACAGGTGAGGAAGCATCTGTGGAGAGAGAAACAGTGTACATATTTCAGGAGAAGTGGCCATTTCTAAGCAGGCTCAGGGCAAAGAAGGGTCCGTCGTGCGCTTGGGAAGAAACAATGCTCTACAGCACTAAGGAATGCCTACTTTACAGACTAACTGGAAGATGAATCACTTTGTACTCAATAAGTGAGGAGTCTACTACTTGGGTCTGAAATTTTCAGTCTCTAAATGAATAAATGCTTTAGACCGATAATCTTTCATCAGTAATGGAAAAAAGTAGAGATGAGGCAAGGTGTCACGATTGAAGCTGGAGGAATGTACTTTTGCTCGAGTTCCACTATCAGAGCATTAGTTCCACTAATGCAAAATGACAACATATTTCCTATTTACCAAGCTGGGCAATTAACTACCTTATCTAGATCAGCTTTTGAATAAAAAGTCCCTTTAATCAGGTTTCCCAGTAAACAAGATCATTAATTTAGTATCAAAACAAAGCCATTTAGTAAAGGTGCATGAATTGGTTAACATACATAGTCAGCAGTATAGAAAAAGTCTATTCTTAAACTAGCCCCAAAACGCAACTGAAATCACATCTACATGTGCATACGTACATTTCAGGAAAAGAGAAACAAAGAACAGATTTCTGTGCAGAAGTAGATCTTCTGAAATACTGTTCGTAAATGAGTTATCCTCACAGGCAAAAGAATAAAAGCATTGAATGTTCCTGAGTCTGTTGCTTTGATGTTTTCTCCTGGTGGTCTCATCACTCATCATATAATTGTCTAATCTTGCGTATATAGCTAGCTCAGTCATCATAATTTTGAGATGTTTCTTCAATCACTCTTTCAAATGAACACATTTATTTTCCCAAAAGAATAGATTTCCCCTGAATTCAACAAGAGGGTTTTCATTTCAGAAATGAGATTACCTGGCTAAGCTTTTGCTCAGCAATCTTTCCTCCAATTCAGTTTGTTCTTAGCAACTTTCATTCACCTGAATCAAATAAAACAAGAACCTCTTCGAGTCTGTTAAACTGCCTTTACAGGGGGGTCTATAACAAAGCAAGCAATTAAACCAGTCACGTGATTTCCAGGAAGGGTGGGTTAAAACTATCTAAAATGTCCACAGTGAACCTTTGTTTTAAAGAAACGTCTGCAGGTATTTCCAAAAACTTGAAAAAAATCAGTTTTCAAAAATCCTTCAAATCTTAAGTCCTCCAAGCAATGTTAAATATCAGGGGTCTCTGTAAAACAGGTTTAAGCAAGTACAGAGCAAGGGAAAAGAATGGAGAAGAATGAAAGAAGGGAAGGTCTATAACAGGTTGGAAGACAAGAAAAAGAGATGGCAAAACATGGAAGAGTGTGTTAATTGGATAAATAGAGAAACAAAAGATGGTCAAATGGAGATGTAAATGGAAATGGCAGAACCATCAACATTCCTGCATCCACAAAACTGGGCAGAGGTTAAGGTCTAAAATTGTTGAAAGTGATGTTGCTCCTGAAAGGATATAAAACAGCCAATGCCAATCTATTTTCCAATATGAGCTCATTTTGACTCTTGATGATTAGCATGATCCCAGATGCCAATAGTAACAAACCCTCAATAAAGCATTATAGCAACAATCAGTATCTTTCCTTAATTCATTCACAGAATGTGGATGCTATTGGTTAGGCCAATGTTTATCACCCATTCCTCATTGACCTGGAGAAGATGGCAGTGAGCTGTCTCTTGAACTGTGATGGCATAATTTGGGGGCGGGGGGATGTGGGGTAGGTACTCCCACAATGCTGTTAGAAAGGCTAACATGGAGGCTCAGTGGTTAGCACTTCTGCCTCACAGCACCAGGGACCCAGGTTTGATTCCAGCCTCGGGCGACAGTCTGTGCGGAATTTGCACATTCTCCCTGTGTCTACATGGGTTTCCTCCAGGTGCTCCAGGCTCCCCCCACAGTCCAAAGATGTGTAGGTCAGGTGAATTGGCTATGCTAAATTGCCCGTAGTGTTAGGTGCATTAGTCAGAGGGAAATGAGTCTGGGGGGGTTAGTCTTCACAGGGTCGGTGTGGACTTGTTGGGCCGAAGGACCTGTTTCCACATTGTAGGGAATCTAATCAAAAGGGGGCTCTAGAATTTGGACCTTTGCTATTGGACTCATGGCCATATTTTGCTACGAGCAACCATTTAAATAGTTTCTGCTAGGGCACTGCCAACTGGAGTATGAAGGAACCTTGATGGCTGTGTGCCCTCAAATATAATTTATGGAGTCTGTGGGCATTCTGGCTAGGAAAGCAGGCTCTGCCAATGGAGTAGACAGGGTATCTGAGGGTAAGTGTCACCTTTGCTTCAATGGCAGCCATGGCTCCCAGAGGGCTCCTGTGTGGTTAAAAAAGGAGACATCATTAATCCCCACTGCCGTGCTGGGAGACTGCAAGTTTCACTGATTGTTCTTCTTGTGTAACATTCATTGCTAGAGGCAGCTGGTAAAATGCCCACGATACAGGAGGGGGACATGATTGCTCACTGAAGTGGCAATTGTTTGTCAGCTTTCCTACCCTGGCAAAGGTGGTACGTGTATGGAATGAGCTGCCAGAGGAAGTGGTGGAGGCTGGTACAATTGCAACATTTAAGAGGCATCTGGATGGGTATATGAATAGGAAGGGTTTGGAGGGATATGGGCCAGGTGCTGGCAAATGGGACTAGATTGGGTTTGGATATCTGGTTGGCATGGACAAGTTGGATTGAAGAGTCTCTTTCTGTGCCATACAGCTCTATGACTCTATAAGTGTTACTCCTAGAATTTATTCTCTTCTTTTTCGTTTTATTGCTTTATTTTATTCTTTCCTGCAGGTGTTACAGCATTTGTTGCCCATTCCTTCTTACCCCTGAACTAAGTGGCTTCCTCAGACATTATTCAAGGCAGCTAAGAGTTAGGCACATTTTTGTGGCTCTGGAGTCACATTCAGGGCAGGTTTCTTTCTTTGCAACGGATTAGCGAACCAATTGGGTTTTTTACAACAACCAATGTTACAGAATGCTGGGTTTGAACCCATGTCTCTACAGCATTCGCCTGGGCCCTTGGATTGCAAGACCCGTATTGCCATTATGATTATGCTACCATTTCGCCCTCTGTCCTGTCTAATGTTTTTCTGCCTTGATTGGAGAAGTTCAAAATAGAATTCATTGCCTTTGAATAATAGATTAGAAGCAAAAAACTGCAGATACTTGAATCCAAAGACAGGCAGGAGGCTGGGAGAACACAGCAAGCCAGGCAGCATTAGGAGGTGGAGAAGTTGACGTTTCAGGTGTAACCCTTCTTGAGTTTTAACCCTTTTACCTGTCCTCACCTATCCCTACTTCACCACCCTGCTCCCGCCATCCTCTTTATCTGCATCTCCCTCTGCACCCAACCCCAGTCCTGAAGAAGCATTACACCCGAAACGTCGACTTCTCCACCTCCTGATGCTGCCTGGCTTGCTGTGTTCTTCCAGCCTCCTTCCTGTCTACTTTGAATAATGGATGACTGGCAAAGACTGAGATTATGAGAAATTTCTTCATTCAGAGGTTCATGAATTCTCTACCCCAGAGGGCTGTGAGCAGTGAGTTGCTGAGTATAGTTAAGGCAGACGATAGTGCAGGAAATATTGTTGAGGTAGAAGACCTACAGGGAATTTGCAGGAGGGAGGGTTTCAGATACTTGGATAATTGGGGCTCATTCTGGGGTAGGTGGGACCTCTACAAACAGGATGGTCTACCCCTGAACCAGAGGGGTACCAATATCTGGGGTGGAAATTTGCTAATGCTCTTTGGGAGTGTTTAAACTAATTCAGCAGGGGCATGGGAACCTAAATTGTAGTTCCAGTGTCCAGAAGGTTGAGAGTAGTAAGGTCAGAAATATGGTTTCAAGATCATAAGAGTTCCCTGGCTAGCAGGAAGGTGGTTTGAAATGTGTCTACTTCAATGCCAGGAGCATTTGGAATAAGATGGGTGAACTTGCAGCATTGGTTCGTACCTGGGACTTCGATGTTGTGGCTATTTTGGAGACATGGATACAGCAGGGACATGAAAGGTTGTTGCAGGTTCTGGGATTTACATGTTTCATTAAGGACAGAGAAGATGGTGAAAGAGGTGGTGTCGCATTGTTAGTCAAGGACAGTATTATGGTAGCAGAAAGGACATTTGAGGACTTGTCTACTGAGGTAGTATGGGCTGACGTTAGAAACAGGAAAGGAGAGGTCACCCCGTTGGGGATTTTCTATTGGCCTCTGAATAGTTCCAGAGATGTAGAGGAAAGGATAGCAAAGATAATTCTGGATAGGAGCGAGAGTAACAGGGTAGTTGTTATGAGGTACTTTAACTTTCCAAATATTGATGGGAAATACTATAGTTCGAGTACTTTAGATGGGTTAGTTTTTTCCAATGTGTGCAGGAGGGTTTCCTGACACAGTTTGTAGACAAGTCAACAAGGCGTGAGGCCACACTGGATTTGGTACTGGGTAATGATCCCGGCCAGGATTGAAGTTCACAAGGAGGAGGTGTTACCAATTCTGGAAAGTGTGAAAATAGATAAGACCCTTGGGCTGGATAGGATTTATCCTAGGATTCTCTGGGAAGCCAGGAAGGAGATTGCAGAACCCTTGGCTTTGATCTTTATGTTGTCATTGTCTACATGAATAGTACCAGAAGACTGGAGAATAGCAAATGTTGTCCCCTTGTCCAAGAAGGGGAGTAGAGATAACTCTGGTAATTATAGACCAAAGAGCCTTCCTTCGGTTGTGGGTAAAGTGTTAGAAAAGGTTATAAGAGATAGGAATTATAATCATCTGGAGAGGAATAGATTGATTGAGGATAGTTTTGTGAAGGGTAGGTCATACTTCACAAACTTTATTGAGCGTTTTCAGTTGGTGACCAAACAGGTGAATGAGGGTAAAGTGGTTGATGTGGTGTATATGGATTTCAATAAGGCATTTGATAAGTTTCCCCATGGTAGGCTATTGCACAAAACATGGAGGCATGGGATTGAGGGTGATTTAGCGGTTTGGATCAGAAGTTGGCTAGCTGAAAGAAGATAGCTAGTGGTGGCTGATGGGAAATGTTCATCCTGGAGTTCCGTTACTAGTGGTGTATGGCAACGATCTGTTTTGGGGCCAGTGCTGTTTGTCATTTTATAAATGATCTGGATGATGCTGTAGAAGGATGGGTTAGTAAATTTGCGGATGACACTAAGGTTGGTGGAGTTGTGGATAGTGCAGAATGGTGTTGCAGGTTACAGAGGGACAAAGATAAGCTGCAGAGCTGGGCTGAGAGGTGGCAAATGGAGATTAATGCAGAAAAGTGCAAGGTGATTCACTTTGGAAGGAGCAACAATAAAGAGTACTGGGACTAATGGTAAAATTCTTGGGAGCGAAGATGAGCAGAGAGATCTCAGTGTCCATGTGCATAGATCCCAGAAAGTTGCCACCCAGATTGACGGGGTTGTTAAGAAGGCATACGGTATGTTAGCTTTTATTGGTAGAGGGATTGAGTTTTGGAGCCACGAGGTCATGCTGCAGCTGTACAAAACTCTGGTCCAGCCACACTTGGGAGTATTGTGTACAGTTCTGGTCACTGTATTCTAGGAAGGATGTGGAAGCTTTGGAGAGGGTTCAGAGGAGATTTACTAGGATGTTGTCTGGTCTGGAGCGGAGGTCTTATGAGGAAAGGCTGAGGGACTTGAAGCTGTTTTTGTTAGAAGAAGGTTGAGAGGTGACTTAATTGAGACATACAAGATAATCAGAGGGTTAGATAGGGTGGACGATAAGAGCCTTTTTCCATGGATGGTATTGGCTAGCATGAGAGGACATAGCTTTAAATTGAGGGGTGATAGATATAGGAGTGATGTCAGAAGTAGTTTCTTTTCTCAGAAAGTAGTAGGGGTGTGGAATACACTGCCTGCAACAATAGTAGGTTCGCCAACCTTAAGGTCATTTAAATGGTCATTGTATAGACATATGGATGAAAATGGAATAGTGTAAGATAAATAGGCTTCAGATTAGTTCGACTGGTTGGCACAACATAAAGGGCCAAAGGGCCTGTACTGAACTGCAATATTCTATGTTCTGTGTTCTAAAATCAACCAATATCTTCTGCTGTGGCAGGGTTGACTCAAGGTCATCATATCACCAAAGTCTGATCCAATTCCTTATCCATCAATAGTCTTGTTCCTTCAACTAATCTTCTCAGTTTAAAAATTCTGGAAAATGAGTTGTTTGTGTACCACCAAGTAACTATTTATAATATATTATGTACTACTTGATCTTCTTATTTTTAACTTTGATAAATGCTTTTAAAAAAGCACTTAAATTAACTCATCTTTAATTCTAGTAAATATGTGTCAGGAGCCCAAGGGCTTAATATGCCTGAATTATGTTTTGATGCAATGATCCGCCTTAATCTTTTTTGTTCGATTCATGCATTAAATGCTGACAAACTAAATAAATAATGATGCTGGAGTAAAAGATATGAAGGCTGTCATTACATCTATCATTTAGATAAAGTGATAAACTTGACAATGTTTGTGAATAGAATTTTAGGTCTAAGGTCCCAAGAATTGTCCACTTTGCATATTTTTATGCTTTATGTGAGAAATAGAGAGGGCTAAATAAATATTTATTGTACATTATCATCCATTAGAAGCAGATACAGCTCAGTGGATAATTATTGGATGTATTTTATGATCCAAGACTTTGCTTTGGCTGTTCTGATACACTTGTAATCCATTCAATGGATTTATGTACAGGCTTAATAAAGGAGAGTAATTCTCTACTGAAAAAAACACAGGGAATTTCCCCTTAGAATATTTTGACAACCAGTCCAGAGCAAGTTATGACCCAGGTCACATGAAATGTTGCCTGATTATATACTTTCGGGTAACTGAGAAGAGAAGCCTTTATTAAACCTGTGTGGTGCTATCAAGTTGACTGTTCTTACAGGTTATCTACAATCTACTCTATCTTACCTTGCCTATTTTGTCTCAGCTAAGAAGATTCTGCAAGAGTACTTTCCAATGCCCAAAAATAATTGAGTGAAACATCCAGAATATTTATCCATCCAATCTGCTCTGCTTCAGTAGCTGAATTGGAGGAGGTGAGCTAATATTCAAATAGATTTTAGAAATTGTGGTTTATTGTTTCATAATCAATGAACATAAAAAATATTGATTCTTTTCACTGTGAAAGCTGTGTACTTTTTATTGATGCATTTTATTGAAAAATAAACCAGTGGTTGGGCTGAATTTATGATTTGACTTGATGGCAAGTTTCACAATGTGCTTTCCTGTCGGAGAGGGCATTTTCAATGTATTTCAATAATTAGCATGTGGAGCAAAAGTTATTTGCGGCAACCTCCATTATTTAATAAGATAATTAAATATTTAAGTATTAATTAAGATAATTTAATCAGTAAACAGTGCAGTTCGAATGGAAAGAGATGCAAGATTCATTTAAGAATTTTTAAAAATATTTTTTCAAGGGATGTGAGCATTGCTGGCATTACCAGCATTTGTTGACCATCCCTAACTGTCCTTGAACTGAGTGGTTTGTGAGGCTGTTGTCGAGGGTTGTTAAGAGTCAACCACATTGCTGATTGGTTGCACATTTCCTTTACTAAAGGGCATCACTGGGATTCATATTTTTTTTTCTGACAATCGATGTAGTTTCATGATCACTCTTACTGAGGTTAGCTTGAATTTGAGTGCACCAGCTGCTATGATGGGATTTGAGTCAGAGTCCCAAAATGCAGATCAATAATTTGGGCTTCTGCATTATCACTATGCTACTGTCTCCCTATTGGTGATTGGAGAATTTTTAGATTAGATTACTTACAGGCCCTTCGGCCCAACAAGTCCACACCGCCCCGCCGAAGCGTAACCCACCCATACCCCTACATCGACATTTACCCCTTACCTAACACTATGGGCAATTTAGCATGGCCAATTCACCTGGCCTGCACATCTTTGGACTGTGGGAGGAAACCCACGCAGACACGGGGAGAACGTGCAAACTCCACACAGTCAGTCGCCTGAGGCGGGAATTGAACGCGGGTCTCAGGCGCTGTGAGGCAGCAGTGCTAACCACTGTGCCACCGTGCCGCCCACTTATTTAGAGTTAGAGTATTTAGAATATTTAGAGTTAGTAACAATCCAAATTTTTAGCCATCTTTGTAACATCCAAATCCATACAGAGATGTATATCTTTCCAGTTCTTTTAAGTAAAATAGATTTTTAAAAAGTTACTGATCTCGATTTTGATGAGTGAATTGTCACAATTGCCCTGCATTTTGGGACATGGTTATGATGGTTACTTGCAAGTCATGTCTAAAAAAACTCACCACTAATTGGAGGATTGTGCACCATTGTGTTTGGAATGAACTAACAAAATTGTTTCTGTATAAACAGAAAACACTGGAAAATGTTCACGTCCATCAGAATTGGAAGATGTTAAAGAGCAGCACCATTTAAACAATTACAAAACAGGAAAATGGATTAGTAAACTGATGGAGTGAAACACAAGGAAAAAACAAATGGGAGATGGAGAGGAGGGCAAGACTGATTAAAAACAAAAGAAACGATGGTACAAGGCAAGAGTAGGTGGGGATGGAACAAATGATAAAAGGAGAGATGGATTCAGAAGTGTAAATGTTAACAAAAAGAAGTAGTGTGGGAGTATGCATGGAAGTACAGCAAAACTGATGAAGGCTCCTGAGGTTCAATAAGGCAGTGGAGAGAGTCAGGTAAACCCCATAGACTATTCCACCTGCTGTATGTTAATGGGTTAAGCATCAATACTCGCTGTAAGCACCTCTAGTAAAGTTATTTTCCAATATAATGACTTTCTGTTTAAGAAAATGATGTGTGTGGTTGCCTCAGTTATATGAATAGAACACACTCACCTAGTCCATGTTTGCAACAAACAGCATAAAATGTCCACTGCTAGCTGTGGTTCCTTAATTGGAAAGCACTTGCTGAACAGTCTTAAGTGTGCCAACACTTATATTAATAATTAATTCAAAATAATCTGTCAAACTTGTAGTGTGGGTCATTTATGCTTGCATTCCTATTCAGGGAACAGCATCCTGCAAACTAAAAGAATATAATCAAGGCTTGTCCTTTTTTTAATTACGTAGGTGCCGAAGAAATTTGTGATTCCCCATTGCTTATGTCATGACAATACCTTGACCAATCAGAACCAATATTCAACCAATCACCATCCTTTTCTCCTGCTACATGAATTACTCTGTCCACTTGAAATTTGGCCTTTTTGTGATTGTCATGATGAATGCAAGGCAAAAAGTTTCAGCAAATGTCTGTCATTTCAGTAACATTTACAGTAGACCCAGATGTGAACTGACAGCATCTCTCAATGAGACTACAAGTTTGGCTGGTGCACAAAGGTGAAATATTACAATAATACAATTGTCATTTGCATTTGTGGTTTAAATTAAACACCTGAGTGGACAGTGCGATTGGAAACTTTCTCCTGTACCAAATTTATGCTGTAACTGACCATAGAGGTGAAAAAAAGGAGAAACATGCTTAGTTTCTTCTATCACTCCAATATTCATATAATGAACCTTAATGAAAAGAGCAGGACTGAAGATCAGTGGGTCTGAAATTTGGCAGGTTGTAATTCTAACACGTGTCACTTTGGGAACAATACCGGTACCCACCTGTTCCATGTTGCTGATTAAAAACAGCAACCTCTTTACAGATGTGAAGATACTTTAAATGGTGTTCTACAATATAAGTAGAAACTACAATTGAGCTATATATTCATTTTTGAGCTCAAATAAGCCTCAATTGGATGTGACAATTTCTCCTCAATCTTTTTGCATTGGGATACGGATGCATCTTTGGCTGAATTTTTAAAGGAGAACTGGGCTTTCTTTTAAAGGCCATCTGTAGTCCTGTTTAAGAGATATTAACACTTCCTTTTTTAGCTGAAACTGCATCAAACCTGAACTTACAGAGTAGCTCAGTTAGAAAATCCATATTTGTAACAATAACAGCAGAACATGGTTGTTTTTGGTATTATTGGTGGAAAGATGTTGGAGTCCCCTGGTGATGTGTTTTACTTCTGTCGCTACCAAATTTATTTCATTTCCATGCACAGGGGTCGTCAATCATAATCTCTTGAAATTAATCACCACCAACAATAAACAATTAAGTCACTTTACCAGAAATAGAATGCCATTACCACAATTAAATTTAAAAAACTATTACATGTTATCTACTTTTGCTTGGATTAATCAAGATTAGATTGGATTTGCCTGTCAAAATTAATAACACTGAGCACAGGAATAGGTGTGGGTCTTTTTGACCCAACAAGCCTACTCCATCGTTCTGTTACCCATGACAGATCTTTATCTTTTAAAACTCAATTTCTTGCTTTTGTCCCCCATGTTTAATACCATTATCATTCAAAGACTTTATCCCCCTTTTTCAAAATCTTAACCACTGCACCTATCAATAGCTAAATTTGTGTTTGATTACTCAGTTGTCTAGAGCGCTAATCTGTGCTTCAGAATAACACCAGCAGCATAGGCTCAATTTCTGTTCTGACTGAGGTAGCTGCTTTCTTGCCCTGAGAGTGGGAAGCAAACAAACCATTACTGACAAAAGAATTGCCAAGAAAATAGCTCAGGCTCAGCAATCCGAAAAAAGTGCTTCAGGTAGGGTCCTACTTTACACTTTATGTGTTGTAACTGCTCTAGAGATCTAGATAATAATTCAGAAAATTAATTCAAACCCTGCCATAGCATTCAGAGAACTTGAATTACATTTCAGGAAAATAACCTAAACATTACATCAATGATCACAGAGCTGTGAGATTGTTGGTAAAATTCAATTGGTTTGCAAGTTATTTTAGGGAAGAAAATCTGTGGCTATTGTCTATGTAACTCCACACCTACAGTCATGTGATTGAATCTTAGCTGCCCTCTGAAGTGGCCCATCAGCCAGTAATTTACCAAAAAATGGTGGAACTGGGGATGTGCTGTAAAACCAGACTTATTAGCATATTCTGAGAATAAATTGTTAAAAAAATTATTCTGCATTTGTGTGTTGCAGTCCATATAATGTGAAAAAACATTTTTATCACAAAAGTAGCAGTATTGGCGAAGAGTAGAGCAAAACAGCACATAAATGTTAATAATTTTGAAAAAAGTTAACTGGGCAGGATTTTACAAGCTATAGTAGTGGGCATGGTTGGGGAGGTCATTGGTAGCTTGGGATGGATTGCTCATTGGTTCAGTTCCCTGACACATTCATGGGGAAGTATCCTGGGGCAAGTTGGGAGCTAAAGTAATAGCAGAGATAATGCCCTGGAATTTTTGATGGACCACCTAATTGTTTCTGAAGGTAATGGGAGTTGCATGTGAAGCCCTAATGGAATCTCCAGTTTCCAAGGATTGAAGGTTCTGATATGTGATCGGGCTATACCTCAACAGCATCCCCTCTATGCTTCCCACCAAACTCGATATCTCCCATCCACCCTAACCTACCCTACATCACTTGTCTGTCACCCCCAACACTTAGTGCCCTAGCATCCTTTCTGCCTGACCTCCTACCCTCTGGCATGTTACTGTTTCATACCTGACACCTTACCCATGTGGCACCCAAATCCCTGTCACTTTTATCAACCTGGAGCATTACCCCCTTATCCATCTCTCCTGACATCGCTACCTCACATTCCTGATGAAGGGCTTATGCCTGAAATGTCGATTCTCCTGCTCCTCGGATGCTGCCTGACCTGCTGTGCTTTTCCAGCACCACACTTTTCGACCCATCTTACACTTACCCTATCTACGTGCACTTTCATCAAGTTTAATAGTGTACAATTATACTGCATAAATTCTCATTTGGACAAAAATGACAAATGATTATTTGTGACTCCTTGGTGTGGGACATTGGGGTGCAGGCGTGAAAGGTCTCCTACTATACCCAGTAACATCTTGAAACAAGCAACAAACATCACACTGTCCTGCACACCCATGTCAAATTTACCCAGAGAAATAACAGACTTCAGTGTAGAATTGTGTCTGCCTCAACAATGTTTTAGTCACTGCACCAACATAGACAGTCATATTTGTTTTTAATCAGATTGAGATATTGTGCTATAAAGCAAATAATTAGATTAGATTACTTACAGTGAGGAAACAGGCCCTTCGGCCCAACAAGTCCACACCGACCCACCGAAGCAAAACCCACCCATATCCCTACATTTACCCCTTCACCTAACACTCCGGGCAATTTAGCATGGCCAATTCACCTAACCTGCACATCTTTGGACAGTGGGAGGAAACCCACGCAGACACGGAGAACGTGCAAATTCCACACAGTCAGTCGCCTGAGGTGGGAATTCAACCCGGGTCACTGGAGCTGTGAGGCAGCAGTGCTAAACACTGTGCCACCATGCAGGTTAAAATTATGATATTATTTTAAAAAGTAGTATGTATTATGCATGGGTCTGAAACCATTAATACTGAGGAGTAGCATAAGCACTACCCACAGGGATTTGACATATGGACTTGTAGGCAACAGCATAGGATCTTGAAGGAGTGAGACCTAACATCTAGGTCCTCTTTCAAGTCGCTGTAACAATGTTTATCATATAAATGTAACTTGTTCATTAGTTACTAACATGCAATGAACGATACAAAATAAAGCAAAGAATTGTGGATGCTGGAAATTTGAAACAGAAACAGTAATTGCTGGAAAATCTCAGCAGCTGGGCAGCATCTGTGGAGAGAGAAACAAAGGTGACATTTCAGATCCAGAGACCCTTCTTCAAAACTTCAGAACACCCAGCATGATGAGCTGGCATGCCAATATAATGAAAACAAAGCGGTGCTTTGACATTTACCCATCAGCGCGAATATGCATGGACTGAACAGGTCTGATGTCTACCCTTAATGTAATTAGTTAGTGCAATTTGATTTTTAGGAGTATGTGAGATAGAAAACATCACTAACGTTGATTTAAAGTTGAAGTAGCTATGACTCAGAAGTTTAACTTATCCCACTTTTGGTTCAGGTGAGGTCACTAACAAAGCTTCATCAGCTCAATTTAGATATCGCAAAGAGACAGTTTTACAAGAATGCCAAAGGCAGAGATTATGAATATTTTTACACTGAATCTCACACTCTGCACCTACAGTGAATCTGAACTGGTTTCTGAGTGAACTGACTTTCAAATGAGTAAGTCTTCAGGCAACATGACGTGGCAGAGCTGCCAACATTAATGCCTCACTTGTTGGTAAAGATTCCAAGTGGTTCATTCAGTATTTGAGAACACGAAGGATTATTTGTCAATATAAAAATAACATGAAGTAGATGGAATTAAGGGAGAAGGGGGACAAATTAATGTGATCTGAAAAAAATATTTAATAAGTAGACAACCAAACTATACATTGGGTAAGCATTGTCCTGATTAAAATTTTCAAATATTAAACTGGTAATATAGATATAATTCTAATTCACCTGTTGCAAGAAATCAAGTTTGGTAGAAGTCTTATTTTGTGACATGCTGATTATCAGAGGTAAATTTTCACCAATGAACTCAAATAAATAAATTAAATTATGGCAGAATTTTGCTTGAACTTTCTTGGTTCCTATTATATTCTGTTGAACTTTTATTTTGTATCCCATTTAGTTTCACTTTTCAAACCTACTTATAGAATGAAAATAAAATTTGCTGTATTGTCTCCTATGTACTTGAACCTGTTGGTGCATATACAAGCTTCTGTACCTTCTGCCTGATGGAAGATTAATTGACTGATTGATTTATTATCATGTGCATTGAAGTACAGTGAAAAGCTTTGTTTATGAGCAGTACAGAGATATCATTGTAAGCAAGGATGTACAGAACCAACAGACTGAGACAGATGCATACAAGTTACATAGAGTCATAGAGATGTACAGCATAGAAACAGACCCTTCATTTCAACTCGTCCATACCGACCAAATATCCCAACCCAAACTAGTCCCACCTGCCAGCACCTGGCCCATATCCCTCCAAATCCTTCCTATTCATAGACTCATCCAGATGCTTTTTAAATGTTGCAATTGTACCAGTCTCCAACACTTCCTCTGGCAGCTCATTCCATACACACACCACCCTCTGCATGAAAATTTTGCCCCTTAGGTCTCTTTTATATCTTTCCCCTCTCACCCTAAACCTGTGCCCTCTAGTTCTGGAGTCCCCCACTCCAGGGAAAAGACCTTGTCTATTTAGCCTATCCATCCCCATCATGATTTTATAAACCTCTATAAGGTCATCCCTCAGCCACCGATGCTCCAGGGAAAACAGCCCTAGCCTATTCAACCTCTCCCCATAGCTCAAATCCTCCAACCTTGGCAACATCCTTGTAAAACTTTTCTGAACCCTTTCAGGTTTCACAACATCTTTCCGATATGAAGGAGACAAGAATTGCACACAATATTCCAACAGTGGCCTAACCAATGTCCTGTACAGCCGCAACATGATCTCCCAACTCCTGTACTCAATACTCTGACTAATAAAGGAAAGCATACCAAACACCTTCTTCAATCTGCTATCTACCTGCGATTCCACTTTCAAGGAATGATGAACCTGCACTCCAAGGTCTCTTTGTTCAGCAACATTCCCCAGGACCTTACCATTAAGTGTATAAGTCCTGCTAAGATTTGCTTTCCCAAAATGCAGCACCTCACATTTATCTAAATTTAACGTCATCTGCCACTTCTCAGCCCACTGGTCCATCTGATCAAGATCCCATTGTACTCTGAGATAACATTCTTCGCTGTCCACGACACCTCCAATTTTGTTGTCATCTGCAAACTTACTAACTATACCTCTTATGCTCATATCCAAGTCACTTACATAAATGATGAAAAGTAGTGGACCCAGCACAGATCCTTGTGGTACTCCACTGGTCACAGGCCTCCAGTCTGAAAAACAACCCTCCACCACCACCTTTTACCTTTGAGCCAGTTCTGTATCCAAATGGCTAGTTCTCCCTATATTCCATGAGATCCAACCTAATCAGTCTCCTTGGGGAACCTTGTCGAATGCCTTACTGAAGTCCATATAGATCATGTCCACTGTTCTGCCCTCATCAATCTGCTTTTTTACTTCTTCAAAAAACTCAATCAAGTTTGTGAGACATGATTTCCCACACACAAAGCCATGTTGACTATCCCTAATCAGTCCTTACCTTTCCAAATACATGTACATCCTACCCCTCAGGATTCCCTCCAACCACTAACATCAGGTTCACTGGTCTCTAGTTCCCTGTATTGTCCTTACCGCCCTTCTTAAATAGTGGCACCACGTTAGCCAACCTCCAGTCTTCCGGCACCTCACCTGTGACTGTCGATGATACAAATATCTCAGCAAGAGGCCCAACAATCACTTCCCTATCTTTCCACAGAGTTCTAGGGTACACCTGATCAGGTCCTGGGGATTTATCCACTTTTATGCATTTCAAGACACCCAACACGTCCTCCTCTGTAATATGGACATTTTTCAAGACGTCACTATCTATTTCCCTACATTCTATATCTTCCAGTAAATACTGATGCAAAATACTTGTTTAGTGTGTTCCCCATCTCCTGTGGCTCCACACAAAGTCTGCCTTGCTGATCTTTGAGGGGCCCTATTCTCTCCCTCGTTACCCTTTTATCCTTAATGTATTTGGAAAAACCCTCTGGATTCTCCTTAACTCTATTTGCCAAAGCTATCTCATGTTCCCTTTTTTGCCCTCCTGATTTCTCTCTTAAGAATACTCGTACTGCCTTTATACTCTTCTAAGGATTCACTCAATCTCTCCTGTCTATACCTGACATATGCTTCCTTCTTTTTCTTAATCAAAACCTAAATTTCTTTAGTCATCCAGCATTCCCTTCACCTACCAGCCTTTCCTTTCACCCTAACAAGAATACTCTTTCTCTAGATTCTTGCTATCTCATTTTTGAAGACTTCCCATTTTCCAGCCATCTCTTTACCTGCGACCATCTGCGCCCAATCAGCTTTTGAAAGTTCTTGCCTAATACCATCAAAATTGGCCCTCCTCCAATTTAGAACTTCAACTTTTAGATCTGGTCTATCCTTTTCCATCACTATTTTAAAATTATGGTCACTGGCGCCAAAGTGCTGCCCCACTGACACCTCAGTCACCTGCCTTCCTTATTTCCCAAGAGTAGATCAAGTTTTGCACCTTCTCTAGTCGGTATATCCACATACTGAAACAGAAAATTTTCTTGTACAAGCTTAACAAATTCCTCTTTTTCTAAACCCTTAATACTGTGGCAGTCCCAGTTTATTTTTGGTAAGTTAAAATCCCCTACCATAACCACCCTATTATTCTTACAGATGTTAGAACTCCTTACAAATTTGTTTCTCAATTTTCCTCTGACTATTACGAGGTCTATAATACAATCCCAATAACGTGATCATCCCTTTCTTATTTCTCAGTTCCACCCAAATAACTTCCCTAGATGTATTTCTGGGAATATCCTTCCTCAGCACAGCTGTAATGCTATCTGTTATCAAAATGCCACTCCCCCTCCTCTATTTCCTCCCTTTCTAACCTTCCTGTAGCATTTGTATCCTGGAACATTAAGCTGCCAGTCCTGCCCATCCCTGAGCCATGTTTCTGTAATTGCTATGATATCCCAGTGCCATGGTCCTAACCATGCCCTGAGTTCATCTGCCTTCCCTGTTAGGGCTCTTGCATTGAAATAAATGCAACTTAATCTATCAGCCCAACTTGTTCTCTGCTTTGTCCCTGCCTGCCCTAACTGTTTGACTCGCCTTCGTTCTCAATTGTACCAGTCTTAGATTGAAATATTTCCTCACTATCTCCCTGGGTCCCACTTCCCCCCCTCACCTTACTAGTTTAAATCCTCCCGAACAGCTCTAGCAAATCTACCTGCCAGTATATTAGTCCCCTTCCAATTTAGGTGCAATCCGTCCCTCCTGTACAGGTCACTTCTATCCCAGAATTGCACAAGGTGTGTATAGGTGACAACAATGTTAGCAAGATCAGCATTATTTGATGCCAGGCATCCCATTCTTCAGTCTAATAACAGCCAGGAAAAAGCTCTTCCTGAATTTGCTGGTGCGTGTGTTTAGGCTTCTGTATCTTCTGCTTGACAGGCAAGGTTGGAAGAAAGTATAACCAGAGCGGAGGGGTATTTGATGATGGCAGCTTTTCTGCAGTAGCAAGAAGTGTAAATGGAGTCTGTGGATGGAATATTAGCTTCTGTGATGGTCTGGGCTGTGCACACAACCTTCTGTAGTTTGTTATGGTCCTGGGCAGAGGAGTTGCCGTACCAGGCCATTCCACACCCAGATAGAATGCTTTCTATGGTTCATCTGTAAAAGTTAGTGAGGGTCCTTACAACATGCTGAATTTCCCATGGTTCCTGAGGAAAAAGAGATGTTCTTGACTGATGCATATACATAGGAGGTCCAGAACAGATTGTCGATTATCATCACTCCTTGGAACTTGGCGCTCTTGACCGTTTACAGCTCAGCTCTGTTGATGTAGATAGGGCATGTCTCTTCCTTCCTTCCTGAAGTCAACGGTCAGTTCTTTTGATTTGCTGACATTGGGAGAGATTATTATCATTGCACCATGTCACCAAGCACTCTATCTCATTCCTGTATTCTAACTCACCATTATTGATATCCGGCCTACCACAGTGGTGTCAACAGCAAAACTGTAGATGGCATTTGTTCAGAATCTGGCTACAAAGTCATGGGTGTATAGGGAGTACAGTAGGTGGCTGAGTACACATCCTTGTGGGCACCAGCGTTGGAGATTAACGTGGAGAACGTACTGTTGTCCATCTTCACTGATTGCGGTCTGTGGATCTGGAAGCTGAGGATCTAGTTGCAGAGGGCAGAGTCGAGACCTGAGTCTCGGAGTTTTGAGATCGGTCTGGTAGGGATTATGGTGTTGAAGGCGGAGCTGTAGGCAATGAGTAGGAGTCTGACGTAGGTTTTAAACTATGGAAGAAGGACTAATGGCAACTTGAGCTTTCTATCATTTCATGTGATTATCATCTTAGATTCATGCCCTTTGGATATAGGAAATGCAATCATTTATACTGTACTAAGATTAGTCCTTGCATTCCCTTCAGAATTGTATCTTCCCATTGCAATGCTTCCCTCACCAACAGTTTTGGGTCTTATTACTACAGACACATTGAAAACATCAAGTAATATAATATTTGTAAATAGGTTTGCTTGGGTCAGCAATTTTATGTAGGATTTAATGTAATGGGTTTCTGTGCTGTATAGAATTGGAGGAGAATTTTATCATTTAAAATTTAAGGTAGATTTGGAGCTCTAAATCTTAAATGGTCAGGTCAATGGGTAATTTGCTCTTTCTCATTCATTTTTACCTTATGGTTTAAGAATGAGTTCAACGGCAAATGTATCATTGCCAAAGCTGTAAATGGTAAGAAAAATAAATTAACCTCATGCTGTTTAGTTATGACCTTGAAAGGGTCAGCTAAAAGGAGTAAGTGATGCTGGAGAGTCAGAGTTGAAAAGGGTGGCCATGGAAAAGCAGAGCAGGTCAGGCAGGCATCTGAGGAGCAGGCATTTCGGTCAAATGCTCTTCATCACGAATGGATAGAGGAAATAAAAGCATTTGGTATAGTGCAGAGGAGCTCTACAAGAATGCTTCCAGACTGGAGAAGCTGAAACTATTCAACATGGAGAAGAGAAGGCTGAGAGGAGATTTGTTTGAAGTATTCAACGTCATGGGAGATCTGGATGGAGTAAATGGGGAGAAAATCTTCAAACTTGAGAAAGGATTGAGAAAGAGAAGGCACTGTTTAAAAGTAATTGGTATAAGAAGCAACAGTGATATGAAAAAAATATTTTCCAGCAAGTGGTTTGGGTCTGGAATATAGTACACTGCCTGAGAGTGTGAGGGAGGCAGGCACAAATGAGGCATTCAAAAAAAGACTAGTTATTTGAAAAGAAACAATAATTGGGATTACCAGTTTCATTTTAATCAATGACACTATGGCTCATTTGGAAAGTCTAAACTGACACAATGGGCTGAATAGCCTCTTCTGCTTTGTAATGACTCTGTAACATCTGTACCTGTTCTTTTGTATTAATAGGAATTACTGTGAATAGTGAACAGTTTCTGAATTGTTGACTGGAGCTGCTTGAGCAGCACAAATTTGTGCAAATAGTTCAGGCTCCATCTAGTCTGGTCCTTTTAAAGGTACCTTTAGACAATCATTCAAACAATGTGATTTTAACTGCCTTAGCAGCCAGATTTGCCAACTGCTTATATGTGACATTTGTAAATGGTTACCTGCCATTAGGATAGCTCTGTGTCAATAAAGCAAGGACATTCATATGTACTAATATTTACATTTTTGATGAAAGGATTGAGACTATAATGGTCAGTGGATTTTAAAACATGAAATAACAAAGGTAATAAAAAGCAATGCCTTAAACTGAACGGTACAATGGTTATATGGTCTATCGATAATCATTTATTTTTTGGAGGATTATAGGCTTTTCTCCTCACTTTAGAATATGACTAAAACACCCAGCAGAGAAAGAAAAATGTAAAATTTTATCCATGAATTGACGACATGGTGAATTTTCAATAATATGAGTACTCTCGGAGGAGGTAGTAAGTAAATGCTTCTTTATTTGATGTCTAGACTGGATTGAGACAATTTGTGACAGGAAAGGGAGACCAGAGACTTAAGAAAGTTGAACACATGTTATGCCAATCCAAGCAGTTCCTAAATATGTAAATATGGTAAATACTCCTGATGCCTAAGTTAATAATGTTTGCAAATTGTTCTGGACTAGGCGTCAAATGCAGTCAAATGAGAACTGAAAGAATTACGGATGCCGTAAATCAGAGACAAAAACAGAAATTGCTGGAAAATCTCAATAAAGTCTGGCAGCATCTGTGAAGTGAAATCAGGGTGAACATTAACTTTGATTTATCTCCACAAATGCTGCCCAACTTGCTGAGCTTTTCCAGAAATTACTAATTGTGTTGCAGGCAAATGAGACTAGTTCAGTTTAGTACACCTGATTAGCATGGACGAGTTGGACCAAAGGGTCTGTTTCTATGCTGTGTCATTCTGTGACTCTACTAAGATCTGTGATAAAGAGGAAGCTATCGAAAACAAAGTCTTGCCTTTTCAATTCTTCAATGGGATGTGGGCTCTTCTGAAGCGGATGGTGTGTTGGCTCCTTTAACCAGTGAGATCCATGTGCTACAGGTTCCACCCATAGTCCTGTTAGGAAAAAGGTTCTAGGATTTTAAACCAGTGATAGTGAAACAGCAGTGATATAGTTCTTAGTAGGGCTGGTTTGTGGCTTTGTAGGGGAAGTTACAGTGGCTGGTAGTCCCAGGATTTGCTACCTTTTTCCATCCTCTAATTGTTAGGGGTTGGGGGTCTGGAAGGTGCTGTTGAAGAAGCCTTGGTGAATTGCTGCAGAGCATTTGTGTGAAATAAAACCACTGCTGATAATTTGTGTAAGAGGTGGAACAAGTGAACATTTCGTTATTGTGGTAAACATTCACCTAGTCAATGAGGAAGCAGGAGCAGGGTTGTCTCCCACATTGGTTTATTCGCATTCTGCTGTCCAGCTAAAATGCAGACGACTCATCTCCAGATTCAGCCCCCTTTTCCAGGTAGAAACTGGTTGTTTTTTTTGTTAAAAATCACCTTGTTAGAGATTTATTCTACATCTCAGCAGGTGGGACTTGAACCCAGGGGTCCAGATGCAGAGGTAGGGACATGGGCACAACACCCCAAGAGTCCTCAGGAACCTAGATTGCTGTGGGTTGCAGTCTGAAAGGGATCGCCCATGTGAAGACCGATTCAAACTATGCTTCAGTTTGGGGGCTTATCTTTTTGAGATCAGTTTCAATAGAGATTATATTGAATACTATCCAACAGAGAAACCAATGTTTGTCTACTCACTAAGTTTGGATGTGTTTCTATATCAGTCAGCTGAGGCACAATTTTTACAAAAACCTTGGAATCTGAACCGAAGAAATGCATACCAAATGTCTGAAATTCTGTTCTCTAAGATCTCTCTTTAAAACTCTAATCAGCTGGGTTCCCCATGTTTTCAAGTAAGTGGGGGTTAGTTCATTTTGTTTTGCCTGTGAAGTGATGTAGTGGCAGAATGTGGAGAAAGTGGAAAAAACGACCTGAAAGATGAAGTAATAAAAGTTGCTCAGACAGTCCGTGAGACAAAGAGAAATTACTACAGGAAATTAAATGCAATGGTTGTTTTATTCCTTATCAATTCCAACCAAATTCTATAGACTCTGGAATGTCTCCTGCAGGTTGAATGGTAGCAATGTAACCATACTATTTAAGAAAGCAGGGTGAGAGAAAATAAGGAACCACAAATCTGCTGGCCTGACAATGACCAATAGTAAGGAAAATGCTAATAAAGGTGAGTAGAGCAAGTGCTAACAGGATACTTAGAAAATAATTGGAGGATTGGGCAGAGTGAACATGAATTTGATAAAGGGAAATCCTGTTTGACAAATGTCTTGTAAGTGTTTGAGGATGTTACTTGAAGCATGGATAAAGGAGAACCAGGGGATGTGTTACATCTGAATATTCAGAAAGCTTTTGCTAACGTTCCACACATGAGGCTCCTAAGCACAAGTACGGCACTTGGAATTAGTGGCAGCATACTGACATGGCTTGACAATTGGTTGTTGGATAGAGTACAGTGTAGGAATAAATTCTCAAGTTGACAGTCTGTGACTAGTGGTACATCACAAGAATCAGTGCTTGACATCCCAGTTGTTTACAATCTCCATCAATGATATGGGGACCAAATGTAACATTTCCAAGTTTGCTGATGACACAAAACTAGGCAGGGATGTGACTTATGGGGAGGATGCAAAGAGGTTTCAAATGGTTTTAGACAGGCTAGACGAGTAGACAAGAACAGGGCAAGTGGAAAGTACTGTGCAGAAAGATGTGAATTTCTTCACTTTGGGAAGAAAAACGAAATACAGAATATGGTGAAAGATTGGAAGTGATGATGTCCAAAGGGATGTGGATGTCCTTCTTCATGAATCATTGAAAACTAACCTAGGGGTGAAGCAAGTAGTTCGGAAAGTCATGGTATATGGGCCTTTATTACAAGATGATTTCAGTACACGATAAAGTAGTCTCACTATAATTATATAGAGACTTGGTGTGGCAGAATGATGGATGGAATATGGTGTCGAGACTTTCTAATCAACCATGGCAGGGAGAGGGAGAAACATAGGAAGAGAGAACACTGCCTGAGTGAACAAGCTGACCACTAATGTTCTCACTGTGGCTGAACCTAGAGGACTGTGGTAGACTAAAAACAGCCATGAGTACACTGACATCTCTTGAACCCAGCCAACCACAAAGAAGATTCATCCTTGACAGAAGGATTGTGCATGAAGGACTGTAACTTACTATTGGGGTGCAGATGACTTCCTATTCTTGCCTGTCTCAGTTGATACTACTTGTGCTCATGTATTCCAACTAAACTTGAGTGATAAATGGAAGGAGTTTGAGTTTGGGGGGGGTAAGGTAGCTGAGAATGCAATAGGTAGATGAAGGTGAGGGAGAAGGTGATAGTTCAGAAAGGATGGTGGAAAGGATGGATGGGAAAGACAATAAACAGGTCAAGAGAGGGTGCCTCCTAGTTGGAGGCTTAGGACTGGGATGAGGAGAGGGTGGGGAAATGAGGAAACTGGAGAAATCCACATTAATCCCGTGGGGTTGCAGGGTCTCAAGGCGAAAGATGAGGCATTCTTCCTCCAGGCGTCGGGCAGTTAGGGTTTGGTGATGGAGGGGGCCTAGGACCTGCATGTCCTTGGGAGGGAGAGGGGAAGTTGAAGTGTTCAGCCACAAGGTGGTGGGGTTGGTTGGTGCAGATGTCCCAGAGATGTTCTCTGAAACAATCTGCAAGTTGGTATCCTGTCTCCCTGAGGAGAGGAGACCACATTGGTGCAATGGATACAGTAGATGACATTTGTAGAGGTACAGGTAAATATCTGGTGGATGTGGAAGGATCCTTTGGGGCCTTGGACAGAGGTGAGGGGGGAGGTGTGGGCACAGGTTTTTCACTTGCATGTGGTGGCAGGGGAATGTGTCTCGAGTGGGGTGAGGGCTGGTAGGGGTGGGCATGGATCTGACCATTGAGTTACAGAGGGAAAGGTCTCTCTGGAACGCTGATGGGGGTGGGGAGAGAAATATATCTCTAGTAGTGGGGTCTGTTTGTAGGTGGTGGAAGTGGCAGAGGATGATGCACTGTATACAGGGGTTGGTGATGTGGAAGCTGTGGACCAGGGGGGGTTCTGTCCTTGTTGCGTTGGGAGGCGTGGGGTTCAAGGGTGGAGGTGCGGGAAGTGGAAGAGATTTATAGATTAGATTAGATTACTTACAGTGTGGAAACAGACCCTTCGGCCCAACAAGCTCACACCGACCCTCCGAAGAGCAACCCATCCAGACCCATTCCCTACATCTAACACTTAAGGCAATTTAGCGTGGCTAATTCACCTAACCTGCACGTCTTTTGGACTGTGGGAGGAAACCGGAGCACCCGGAGGAAACCCATGCAGACACGGGGAGAATGTGCAAACTCCACAGTTGCCCAAGGCGGGAATTGAACCCTGGTCTCTGGCGTTGTGAGGCAGCAGTGCTAACCACTGTGCCACCGTGCCACCCAGATATGCTGGAGGACATCGTTGACCACATGGGAGGGGGAATTGCGGTCTTTGAAGAAGGAGGCCGATTGGGATTTTCTATGGTGTAATTGGTCATACTGGGAACAGATGTGGTGGAGGCGGCGGAATTGGAAATAAGGGATCACATTTTTACAAGAGACAGGGTGGAAGAAAGTGTGGTCCAGATAGCTGTGGGAGTCGGTGGGCTTGTTGTAGATGTCCATGGTTGGTTGGTCACTGGAGGTGGAGATGGAGAGGTCGTGGAAGGGGAGGGAGGTGTCTGAGATGGTCCAGGTGAATTTGAGGTCGGGGTGAAAATTCAGGTAAATATGATGCGTTGTGTGTTGGTAAAAACAAGAGCAGGACTTGTGCAATTAATGGTCGGGCCCTGGGTAGTGTTATACAACCGAGAGACCTCGGGGTTCAGGTGCATAATCCTTTAAAATTTGCATCACAGGTTGACTGGATGGTTAAGAAGGCGTTTTGCATGCTTGCCTTCATTGCTTTGAGTCTGGGAGCTGGGACTTCCATGTTGAGGTTGCACAGGACATTGATGAGGCCTCTGCTGGAGTACTATGTGCTGTTCTGGTCACACTGTCATAAAAAGGACATTGTTACACTGGAGGCGGTTCAGAAAAAAATTACCAGAATGTTGCTGGGACTGGAGGGTTTGAGTTATAAACATAGGTACGTTTTTTCCCTCAAGGTTGAGGAGTGACTTTGTAGAGATTTATAAAATCATGAGGTGCAGAGATAAGGTGAATAGCAAAGTCTTTTCCCCAGGGTGGGGGAGTTCAAAACTAGGATGCCTATTGTTTAGCTGAAAAGAGAAAGATTTACAAAGGACAACAGGACAACTTCTTTAAACAGAGAGTGGTTAATTTGTGTCATGAACTACCACTGTAAGTGGTGAATGAGGGTATATTTACAACACTTAAGAGACATTTGGATAACTATATGAATAGGAAAAGGGTTAGAGGGTTAGGGGCCAAATGCAGGCAGGTGGGACTAGTTTATTTTGGGAACATGGTCAGCGTGGACTGAAAGGTCTGTTTCCATGCTGTATGACTGTATGGCTGCATGACTCAGAGATGTTATTATACATCTCTGGAGCAGGGGGGACTTATATCTGTGCCTCACTGTCCAGGAGTGGGGACTCTACCACTGTACCACAAGACTCCCAAAAACTGGCACATCAAAATATGCTTCAGTTCCCATCACTTAATCATTCCTGGAGCAATGCCCATATACACATGCACTTAGCTCAGCATTTATAACATTAGCCTGTTTAATTTAGTGGATGGGGAGCTGAACAAGTATCTGGTTTGAGGGAGACTTTTGATGTTCATGGACTGTGCAGTATGAAAATCTCTTCTTTGAAATGAATTGACATCAGAACCCATGAAGGATTATATTATAATTAATGTTGTACATCCCTCCTTTACTAGAGTTGATGTGTGAAAATTAAATTTAGGTCTGACTCAACATCTGCCATATTTCATAATTATCAGCGAATCCCAGAACTTCCCATAATGGGCCTTGGGACCCCAAGTGATGTCATAAGTTGAAATTTTGGGACTTCATGTTTTGAGGCAGCAATGGCTGTTGAAGAGCTAAGACTGAGTTATAATGGCTGCACTTCCACACTAACAGGATCTGGCTCTCCTAGCCCCCTCCCCTACTCTCACAATTCTCACTGAGATGTTGTAACGGCTTTCAAGCCTCGATATGGGGTCACACCTGGAAATGTTTGGGAAGTTTGGAGCGAGGACATTCTTTCTATTATGTGGCTATTGGGGCTCAGTTGGCTGGATGGTTGTTTTGTGAAGCACTATGATGCCAACAGTGTGGGTTCAATTACCATCACCGGCTGAGGTTATCATGAAGGACTCTCCTTCTTAGCCTCTCTCCTTGCCTGAGGCTGGTGACCCTCAGGTTAAACCATCATCAGTTGTTTCTCTCTAATGAGTGAGCAACCATATGGTCTGGCCAGACTGTGATGACTTGATGTCTATTATGTAGCTGACTGTCTTTCAGCATTAGCTTTCATTTATGCAGCATTATCAAATAACTTTGGACACTAAATGGCCTAAGGCAGGCGAGCAAAGACTTGTTCAAAGAAATTGGATTTATATCAGACCTTAAGGGAGGTAAAAATGGTAAAGCGGGTTCAGGAGAGAATTCCAAGGTGCAAGGTCTTTGCATTTGGAAGCATTGCTGCCAATGATGGGACATTTATAATCAGGATGCACAAGAGACCTGAATTGGAGGAGCTCAGAAATCTTGGAGGATTATGGGCTTAGAGGATGTCTCAAAGATAGGAATGGGCAAAGCCAGTGAGAGATTTGAAAAAAAGGAGGATCATTTTAAAACTGAGGAACTGTTGGACAGGAAGCCACTGTAGGCCACTGGACACAATGATATTGGCTGAACAGGTTAATGTGAGCATCAGCATTTTGAATGGAGTCGAATTTACATTGGAGGCCAGACATGGGATGCATTGGGAAAAGTCAAGCCCAAAAGAAATGCAGGCATGTGTGAGGAACAGATAAACTGAAGCATGGACAGACTGGAAAGTTCTGGTAGTTGTCAGGGGTGTGTAGGTAGGTGAAGTGGATATGCGATTAGAATGTCATGTCAGTGCTCAGCTTGTGAAAAGCATGGTTCAGCTTCAAACAGTAATGTGGGAGAGCGGCGATATTGGTTGCTCAGAGACAGAGTTGTGGAGAGAACAAAATCAAAGAGCTTGGAGATACTGTTTCTATCAATGTAATTCACTTTAAACCGGCCAGACAGACACAAGAAATGTCCTGGACAGCATTCACCCCTCAACCAACATCACAAAAATAGATTATTTGGTCATTGCTGTTTGCATGAAAGTTACGTTTTTCGTTACATCAGAGATCAGATTCTAAAAAAATATTTTATTAGCTGTAAACTGGTTTGAGATGAGATTGAAGAATATTTGCAAAGTTTACATTCTGTGCAAATTAAGTTTCTGCATTCTTTTGCAGATGAAACTGATCACACACAGAAAGATTTGTAGATGCCAGTGTTGGACTGGGGTGTACAAAGTTAAAAATCTCACAACACCAGGTTATAGTTCGACAGGTTTAATTGGAAGCACTAGCTTTCGGAGCGCTGCTCCTTTATCAGGTGGATGATGAAGGAGTGGCGCTCCGCAAGCTAGTGCTTCCAATTAAATCTATCGGATTATCATGTAGTGCTGTGAGATTTTCAACTTCACACACAGAAAACAATCTACAACCCCAGATCAACTAAATCACCATTGTAAGTCTCTGTTAATTGTACTCAGTGCAAGCTTTGAGAGGTTTTTTAAAATTAAGATTTATTTTAGGCAAAAGGACACTATTAAGTTCCTTTGAAAATGTTTCAACACATATTTTTCAATTCACCAAAGTCTTGATTACTGCACACCAGCTGAACTGATCTTAAGTTCTTCATTGTTTTATTAAGTCATTTTCAATAACAAAAACTTGTGCTCCTCACAAGAGGAACTTTTTTTTTTGGAAAAACCTATTTTTAGTTGAATTCACAATGTACACCATGTACCCATTCTTAAATATTTTAAGTAATATTTTTAAAGAATTTCTGAAAACCAAAAATTTGTGTTCTGAAACGCTGTTTGATTGTACTGCATCACGAGGATGTGATTTGTATCAAAATGATTATTTTTAATCCATCAGCTTGAAACATGCTCTGAACCTCCAGGCCTAACCTAATCAAGTAACAATTGGACTAAATAGTGACATTTAAATTACTGGGCAGTGGAAAGGGTAGTCACATCACAAGTCAACTCTTTCTATAAGCAGATTCTCTCAGTAGAATTGAGGTCAAGTAGAGGAGAAACTGAGAGAAATGTTCCTTCTTCCTCACTCTCTCCAGCAAACGTGCAACACTTGGGGCCCTGCCTGTTTTTGTCTGATTCTCTCTCCACGTGCAGCAGACAGACGTTTTAAAGTAAGAAATCAACTCCAGAAACACAGATAGATCATCCATCTGCAGTTTTAAACTGCCTCAACACTGAAAGCAAAGAACCACTGAGTAGCAAGATCACTAGTTTCAGCTTGAAGTCAGCCACAGACTGTGAATTCCTTATAACTTTTACAGATATTGATTTATCCAATTTCCAGTTCTCCATTCTGTAATTTATAGTTCTGTTTGTGTGTGCAGAAGTTTATACATATTTCATTGCTTAGACTGGCTTAAACTCAAGAGCTCTTTGTTTTGTTAAACTCAAGAGAACCTGTCCTATTGATTCTTATGATCACAGTGCATAAACAGTCAACTGCTCACTGAATTGGCAACGGTCAGTAGGGGAACTAAGGATTCTGGGGAAAGGGCAGGAAAGCAGACATGAGGAGTGTCAGATCAGCCATGATCCTATTGAATGGTGAAACAAGCTCAAGGGGCCGAATGTAGGTAAAAACAACAACTACAGATGCTGGAAACCAGATTCTGTATGAGTAGTGCTGGAAGAGCACAGCAGTTCAGGCAGCATCCAAGGAGCAGCGAAATTGACGTTTCAGGCAAAAGCCCTTCATCAGGAATAAAGCTTTTTGGATATCCATGGTGAAGATGAGGCATTGGGGGCCGGGGAAACGGAAGTCTTGGAGGAGGTGGAGGGCGTGGGTGGTGTCTCGAACGTATATGGGGAGTTCCTGGACTAGGGGGGATAGGACAGTGTCGAGGGAGGTAGAGATGAGTTCAGTGGGGCAGGAGCATGCTGAGACAATGGGTCGGCCAGGGTGGTCAGGCTTGTGGATCTTGGGAAGGAGGTAGAACCGGGCAGTGCAGGGTTCCAGGACTATGAGATTGGAAGCTGTGAGTGGGAGATCTCCTGAGGTGATGAGGTTCTGTATGGTCTGGGAGATGATGGTTTGGTGATGGGGGGTGGGGTCATGGTCGGGGGGTAGTAGGAAAAGGTGTCCTCGAGTTGGCATTTGGCTTCAGCGGTGTAGAGGTCAGTGCGCCAGACTACCACTGCGCCCCCTTTATCTGCTGGCTTGATGGTGAGGTTGGGATTGGAGCTTTATTCCTGATGAAGGGCTTTTGCCCAAAACGTCGATTTCGCTGCTCCTTGGATGCTGCCTGAACTGCTGTGCTCTTCCAGCACCACTAATCCAGAATCAAAGGGCCGAATGGCCTTCTCCTGTTCCTATTTCTTACGGTCTTATGTATATTAGTTTCAAACAAAACAAAATGTGTTGCAATCACATAAAGAGTGAAATAACAGAAGACCAATTTGACACTTCATCATCGGGCTGTAACTATTGGTTCATTCAGGAGTCTGTTAAAGAATTTCAGCAGAAACATAAGAAAATACTTTGCAAAACTGCTGCAATTTGAGGCCTGATTGCTGATTGTGTTATGAGCTGTTTGTGAAAGTGCACTAATTCTTGAGCACTACTACTCTCAAGGTTACCAAAAAAGTTAATGTTTTAATCAAAGTCCAAGCCAGTCCTTAATTTACCAGTCTGATCGGATCTGGTTAACAGAAAACACTGACCAGGTTTCTGTACTTAACAAGAACTGCACAATACTGAACAAATAAATAAGTTCTAACTGAAGGTAAACTAAATTATGAACTATCAACATTTAACTCTACCTGTTGCAAGTCTAACCCCCTTTTTAAATACCTAAACACACACATACAGACAAGGATAGACACACATAAAAGCTGGTGTAGTAGGTGGAGGACAAGACAACACTGGGGAAACACAGGTCAATAGTTATGCTGTTGATCTTTCCAATAATTAAACAGTTGAAATTTCTGGTCAATCAGAATTGGATTTTAGATAAGCAGCATATATCAGAGTCAGTTAATGGGTCCAAGAGGGTTTGTGAAGCTAAAGTAGAAGAGTGCATAATGGAACATGACCTATTTTCAGAGTTTCCATTATATAGTACATGGAAATTAAGGTACGCAGGCGATCTCCATCCATAACATCTACCAGCCAGATTATATTATCAGCCAATATCCGTTTGTTTTGTTTAGATTTCTGCCAATGGTTTGACATTCTCTGGATTGTTGTCCCAATAACAGAATGGAGTACAACATTGGCAAAGGGTTGCTACTTGGATGGAGTGGTGATTAGTGAAAGATGTAGGGACAGAGCCGAAAGAGACAGAAGAACAGTTGGACAGACAAAGGAGTCTGGCTGGGAGGGTGAATAGCTGTTAATGGAGACTGTTGGTGGCTAATAATAGATAGTGTGTAATGGCAGATTATGTGATAACAAGTGTGTGTGGCAGGAGGCTAGGACATGGGGGAGCGCTAGCCCTAAAATGATTGAATCCAGAGGCTGCAGGGTCCCTGGAAAATGAGGTGTTGTTCTTCCAGCTGGCGCTGAGTTTCACTGCAGGACTGCACAAGCCTGAGACAGAGATGTTGGCCAGGGAACAGGGTGGTGTGTTAAAGTGACAGGCAACTGGAAGTTCAGGGTCCCTTTTGCAGGCAGAAGGTAGATGTTCTGTGAAGTTGTCACCCAGTATACGTTTTGTTTTTCCAATGTAGAGGAGACCACATAGTGAGCAGCGAATGCAATAGATGAGATTGTAAGACGTACTGGTAAAATGTTGCTCCACCAGGAAGGTATGTTTGGGTCCTTGGATAGCGAGGAGGGAGGAGGTAAATGGGCAGGTGTTACCCCTGCGATTGCAGGAGAAAGTGCAGCATGGATTTATGACTGAAAATCATAGTTGAATAATCTATTAAACGTTTTAGAGAATATAACTAATGGGATTTATAAGGGGGAGCCAGTGGATATGGTTTACTTGGACTTTTCATAAGGTCCCATGTAAAAGATTAGCATGTGAAATTAAAGAATGTGGGATTAAGGTATTTGTATTCACATGGACAGAGAGATGGTTGACAGGCATGAACAAAGAGTAGGAATAACTAGGTTTGTTCTGAGTGGCAGTCAGTGACAATTGGAGTACAACATGGTGCTGTGTTTGGACCCCAGCTATTCACAATATATTGATGATTTCTCCAAGTTAATTGATGACACAAAGCTGGGTGGGAATGTGAGCTGTGAGGAGAATGCAGAGATGCTTCAATGTGACATGGACAAGCTGAGTTAGTGGAAAATGGCATCGGAGATGAAGTATAAAGTGGATAAATGTGAGCTTATCTGCTTTGGTAGATAAAATCTGGAAGACAGATTATTATTTGTTAATTGTTAATTATTTGTTAATTTATTAATGCTGATAAATTTGGATGGAGGAGGTGCAATGAGACCTGAGTGGCCTCGTACACCAGTTGCTGAAAGTAAACATGTAGGTGTAGCAGGTGGTGAAGAAGGCAAATGGTATATTGCCCTGCATAGTGAGAGGAATTGAATACAGGAGCAGGGATGTATTGCAGAAATTGTACAGGGCCTTACTGAGACCATATCTGGAGTATTATGTGCAAGTTTGGTCTCCTTTTATGAGGAAGGAGGGTCTGACTATGGAGGGATTTCAATGAGACTGATTTCTGGGATGGCAGAACTGACATATGAAGAGCATTGAAGAATATCTCATCAAAACCTTTAAAATTCTAACAGGACTAGACAGGGTGATTGCAAGAAGGAATTTTCTGATGACTGGGGAATCCTGAACCAGGGATCAGTTTAAGGATATGGAATAGGCTACTTAGGGCTGACAGGAGGGGAAATTTCTTCAGCCAGAGAGTGGTGAACCTGTGGAATTCTGTGCCATAGAAAGTATTTGAGGTGAAAGCATTGAATGTTTTCAAGAAGGAGTTACATGTATAGTTTGTAGGACTAAAGGGAATCAAAAGATATGGGGAACAAATAGAAGCAGGGTATTGAGATAAATGATTAGTTATGAACGTATTGAATGATGGATCAGAATCAGAGGGCTAGATGGTCTACTCTTACCCCTGTTTTTGTGTTTCCATGCTTCTTTGAGCAGCCTGCTCCTAATCCTAATCCTTGTGTTCATGTCTGTGCTGACTTCCAAACCCTAAGGTACTAACAAGAGTATATGATATGCCAGGTAAAAATGAGAGAAAACCATATTGAAAATAAAATACATTCAAAAATATTAAATACCTATGAAAGGAAACCAAATGATTTGGAAACACCATTTGGTGATACAATGGCATCAACCACAAGTTCTGAGGTGCAGTTAGAATTCAGTTTGTTTGCTCAGTTTTAATTAAATTTGTATGTTGTTTTGCCATGTTAAAACATTTGAAAGAATGCCAATAAATCCCTTTTGAATTGCAGTTCCTGTCACTATACTGACGAACATGTTAGCCAACAAATAGTTACATGATGAATGATGAATTAATCTGTATTTTTGGTTGTATTGGTTGAGAGAAAAATGTTGGCTACAAATTCACACTTCTCTGTTTGTGCATGTTTTACCAGTTAAAGGAAAATCAATTCTCATAAGCTTTAAAAGATTTTCGTTGTTGGAAGATATTTGTCTGACGTACCTCATCTCATATCATTGTAGAATCTAAAGAGTAAAAGTATAACCATTGGAAAGAAGCACTGAGATTTCAATTTGGGCAGTGAATGATTGATTGGCTAACTCCTGTGCTAAACAAGCAATTCAATTAAAATAGTTGTCAGACCTCGCACTATAATGAAATCCTCTGTCTCTTATTGACAACATTGAATGACTTAGCCTAACTATTAAGCACTACATGTATTGATCAGTATAGTTTGTATAATGCCCAAGTGAAAGCTTTCAGAAGGAGGAATCACAAGTCATTGGTCAGACTATCTGGCTAATTGACAGTCTGACAGAACAGCTTCAGAGGAATTCACAATATGCACAGAGGCCATTGTGTCCACTGCATCTGTATCAGTTCCATGTATTAGTAGCATCCATTAAATTTCATTCTTTGGTCTTCATTTTATTTCAAACTTTGCTTTCAACATTATTTATCTATTTCCCTTTTTGAAAGTGAATGCATTCTGCTTCCACACTGTTTCTAGAGGAGCATTTCACAATCTGAAAATTAATGCATTAGAAAAATTTTCTCTTCACCTCTTCCTTTGAACTTAAACTTAAATCCATTAGTTATAGGCTCACTGAATAAAACAAAATCTTTCTCTGCTACCGTCAGCAAAGTCCCTGGAATTTTGAACATCTCCAAAAGAACTCTTCTTAATGTTCTATGTTACAACTATATAAAATGTCATCTCTCGTCATGCATTTAAGGTGAGAGTGGGAAAGTTCAAAGGAGATGTGAGGGGCACGTTTTTTACATAGAGATTGGTGGGAGTCTCGAATGTGCTGCCAGGGGTGGTGGTGGAGGCAGATCTGATAGGGGTATTTTTAAGGGACTTTTAGATAAGTGCATGAATACTCAAGGGGTGGAGAGCAAGGGCAGGCAGAAGGGATTAGTTTCATTTGGCATCATGTTCAGCCAACATCATGGACCGAAGTGCCTGTACCTATGCTGTACTGTTCAATGTTGTATGTTATATGTTTTCATACTTAAAGATGCAATTAAAGATTCATGAGTAGGGATTATCCTGGTGAATTCCTCCATGTCCTCAAAATACTCGAGTGGTAAATATTACATATTGCATGATTTTCCCAACACTTAATTGCATGCATCCAATGTTGATGTGATTTATCAACATTCTTGAATTTAGATAAAAATGTCATTTTATGAAGTATGCAGCATATTGAAAGTTTTTTTCTAAAATCGGTCAAACAGCATTTTATGATTTTGTAACGATGTGTAGTTTAGATTATGTAACTGTTGGTAACTGTTAGAGTGCTTGCTGCAAGTTAAAGGTATGGATTATTTTCCTGCCATTTTAGAAGCCAATTTTGACCATCATTCTGTCTACATCTCAAATTAATGAGTGGATAATGAACACTATTTCTCACTACCAAGGTGATGGCAGAATTTAAAATAAAAATATAAAATAAAAGGAAGAGTTTAATGTGTATTTTTTCAATTGCTCTTATGTGGAGATTTATCATTTTGAAATGCTAACAGACACAGTGGCTTGATTCTGCATTCCACTGGCTCTATCTAAGCGAACATGTATGGGCTGAGTTTTAAGAGAGGTGTCAGGACTCCACTGTTGGAGTGGGAAACAGATCCTGTGCTGGGGCTTCCCTGATTATATACGGATTCTGTTTTTTTAGTGAAGATGTAACCATTTCTGGTCAAGGTGACTATTTTGAGAGTTCCTGGGCTGCCCTGGGACTCCTGCCTATGAAAGGCGTCAGCAGAACTTTTGCTGAGTTATGGGTCAGTAGGAGTTCCTTTGGTCTATTTGAAAGCCCCAAACTATAGCGAGGCTAAACCCCAAATTTTACCTGTCTACTGAGCAACCTGTATAGGATGGGCTGATATTCAAAAGCTGCATGACCTTGAGTAAGTCTTGTGAACTTTCTTGCACATGCCACATATGGCACAATCAAAACTTGTTTTCTATTCTTGCAAGCAGCTTGTTTTCTGTACTTGCTTTTCTGTGCTGGCTGTTTGTTTCACTGTGTAAGAGAGAGTTTTGTTCCAAGAGTTTGAACTTTACCTTGGATTGGGATCGCGAACAGCATCAGGAACAAACCTAAATCTCCAGATCAGCGAGGGGTCCCCAACTTGCAGGAGGGCATGAGGTTCGTTGCTTTCTTCTTCCGTCCTTTTCCATCTTTTGTTAATACTTAATAAACGTTCATATTTAAGCAAATTGCTATTGCTGAGTCTTCTCTTAACTACATTTAATCAAATCTGAAAAGAATCGCTTAGATACAACCCCAAGGCACAACCCCACAATATTTCAGGTTCATTGGATTTTACAAACAAGGAACAAGAGGAGACCACTCAGCCCTTCAAGCCTATTCTGGCATTCAAAAGATAATGGCTAATCTGATTTTAACCTCAACTCTCCATCCCTGCATATCCCTGAATAATCTTTAATCACATTGGAAATCAAGAATCTATCTGCCTCTGTCTTAAAAATACTTAAAGATTCTGCATCCATTGCCTTTTGAGGAATGTACTTCCAAAGACACTCAACCCTCAGAGAGCAAATGATGTTTCCTGTCTTTGTTTTCAAGTGGGTGTCCCCTTATTTTTAATCATTGACCCCTAGTTCTAGATTCTTCCACAAGAGGAAGCATGCTTTTGATATCTGCCTGGTCAACTGCCATCAGGATCTGACATGTTTCAGTTGAATCACCTCTGACTTTTCTAAACTTGAGGATATGGGCCCAGCCCCTCGGGCCTTTCCTTGGCTGGGTAATCGCTCATTCGAGGAAGTAGTAAACTTGCTCTGAACAGCTTCCAACATTACATTGACAACCTTCCATAAGTACGGTGACCAGTACTGTACACAGTACTCCAGATGCTGTCTCACTAATACCATGTATAACTGAACCATTACATCCCTATTGCTGCATTCAACTCCCTTTGCAATAAACCATAACATTCTTTTGACTGCCCTGATTACTTGCCATGCCTGCATACTATTCTTCAAATTCATGCACTAGTACACCCTGATCTCCCAGCATCTCAGAGCTCTGAAACCTCTCACTATTTAGGTATTTCTGCCCCGGTGTTTCTATACTCTCCTGCAGAATGAAGTGAAATCCTCAGTCTCTGCTTCCAAGTAGTTTACCAAGGCCCCAAACTGATATGGTTATTGAAATACAAAGGTCTCCAACAAGGAAAGAGAATGCTCAGAGGAATTAACAGGAAGAGAAGGGATCAGTCATGTTCTGAAGAAAAGTCACTAGGTTTGAAAAGTTAACTCTATTTTCTCTCCATTGATGGTGCCAGACCTGCTGAATTTCTCTAGCAATTTCTGTTTTAGTTTCAGATTTCCAGCATCTGCAGTTTTCAATTTTATTTATTATGATCCATTTGAAGTAAGCTCAAGGGCTGAATAGCTAACTCCAATTTCTTTTAACCATCTTGCTAGTTGCAGAACGAGTTAAGTTAGAGTTTAAGTTTCCCTCAAGTTCTGCATAATATGTAACCAATATAGTATCAGTTTAAAGGGCTTTAGTGTGTTCATCAATGCCACTGATGCAAATATCCTGAGTGTCAACACTTGACATGTGGAAGAACACAACGTAGATCAGAAGGGACACAAAGGGAGAAAAAGCCGATTTCTGCCATATCACGTTAGCGAGCTGACATCTATGTACCTGTGGTTCTAGTATATCAGTCCTTTGTTTCTTCTTTGACAAATCTTATCCTACTTCTTGAACAAAGTTAAAAATCACATGATGCCAGATTATAGTCCAACAGGTGAAAGTATAAGCTTTTGGAGCCCTGCTCCTTCGTGAGGTAGGAAGTGGGGTAAGATACACAGGACACAGAATTTATAAGGAGAAGATCATAGTGTCATACAACTGATGTATTGCATGATACAAACCTAGGTGGCGGTTAAATGTTTAATCAGTCAGAATGGGGACGCAGGTTTCAATTGATTAATATATAAATCCCAGAATTTCTTTCAAATCACTGCCCTGAGATAACTTATATTTTTATCAGTATCTAAAAACAAGGTGACATCTCAGCTCAGACAATGTATTAAAGGTGTGAGGTTAGAGTCTGTCTGTATCCCAACCTTGAGTCAGACTGGTTTCATTTCCAAAGTAGGAATTTATAATATGTCATATGGACTGACTGTCTACAGATTGTATGCTTGTTGATCAAAATAGAATATATCTGTAAATACAAATCTGCAAATGCAAATAAACCCCATAGACATGTGTGTGCTTGTGTTGTATGTGATATTGAGATACACAGAATTATAGAATCCCTACAGTGTGGAAACAGGCCCATCAGCCCACCAAGTCCACACTGAACCTCTGAAGAGTAACCCACCCACACCCATTCCCCTACCCCATTATCTTACATTTACCCCTGACTAGTGCACCCAAACTACACATCCCTGAGCACCCTGGTCAATTCAGCATGACTAATCCACCCAATCTTCACATCTTTGGATTGTGGGAGGAAATTGGAGCACCCTGAGGAAACCCACACAGACATATTACAACACTGCAGCTGCTTGTGCCTTGAAGTACATGAAGTGGGCAAACTTCATGAGTAATTTATGTAACTAGTAATCGCATCAGAAAAGCCCTCCCTTCATTGCTTTCAATGAATCATTCATATTTTTTCATTTTAACAATAAATACAAAGGAAAAAAAATAATGAAAGTAAATATTCTTTAAAGTTTCTTAGATCAATTTTTCCATGTCATTAATAAATTGCTGAAAATATAGAAAAAACCTTTGATTTGCTTTAAGAATTAGATATGCAATGTTTTTAGAAGTTAGGAATTATAACAATTAACTTTAAATATTTCTGTGGGCACAATTTCTTCAAATTTCTCTAAATGTAATATGAATATGTTAGATAGCAACTAATATGCCATCCCTTCTTGTGAGATAAGTCACCAGATTGCTTGTTAAGAGCTGAGAGGTGAGTGAGGACCCTTTCTTTCTTTATCATGGGATGTTGGTGTCACTGGCCAAAAAGCTGTTCCTAGGCAACCACGTTGCTGTGGGGTTGGAGTGACATGGATTATTCGTCCAATGACGTTGCTACTATGCCACCAACTCCTCATCTCACCCTATCACAAGCCTTGAAACTGATGACCTGGATTGCCATTGGCTAATCACAGCCAACAACATCCGTGTCCTAAAGTTCAGCGATTCAGCCTGCTCCTGGAGGTGACCAGCAGCAAGAGTTTAAATCCTCTTCTCATGTGCAGAGGGTCATGGGGATCAGACACAAAGGTGGGGCATGCCTTTCAGAGGCCACTTGCCCTCCATCTCTGTTTTTTTAGTTGCCACAATGGGTGTCCTGGCACAGTATGTCAAAAGCAGCATCTAATATCAGTCCAGTGGTAGTCAGGTTCAGGAATCCACATTACTACAATCACTACATTAATCAAGATTAATCTTTCTCATAAGAACAGCACCTTGGTCCAGTGATAACTGTGGCATTAAAAGGGGCAGCTGTAGGGTTCTGGTTTGCAAACATCAGGGGTGGCAAGGTGGTACAATGGTTAGCACTGCTGTCTCACAGCACCAGGGACCCAGGTTCAATTCCAGCCTCAGGCAACTGTCTTTGTGGAAGTGGCACATTCCCCCTGTGTCTGCGTGGGTTTCCTCCAGGTACTCTGGTTTCCTTCCACAGACCAAAGATGTACAGGTTAAGTGGATTGGCCATGCTACATTGCCCATAGTATCCACGCCTGAGCAGGCTAGGTGGGTTAGCCATGGGGAATGTAGGATTAAAGGTAAAGAGGTGGGTCTGTGTGGGATGTTCTTAAAAGGTTAGTATGCCTTGTTTCCACACTGTAGGGATTCTATGAATCAGTTATTTCCCTTACCTTTAATCATTTAAAATCACTCCTTGGCCCCTGGTATGAATGAAGAGACAGTAGACAGGTATTTAAGGGCAAAAGAACCTTTGATTTATTTAGTTACAAAAGGGTAATTATAATACAAGAAATGGGCAACTCAATAAATATTAAGAAGTTAATACAACAAATACACAGAAACATGCTAGTACTTAAAAATAGACTATGAAAAGAGATTAGCATTATTAGACACAATTTACTGACACAGAAATTTAAATTTAGTGTAAAACAGAATGCCTACTAATAGGGTCCCAATGCACTGGCATCACTCACCTTCTCCTCACTGCTATCTAGGTCGGAACTTTGGGGTCTCAGGAGTTCTGCTCACCACCCAGAATGTGGTTTTGAAGTCCTAATGGTCTTTCTGGCATGCCATACCTGGAACCTTGATGAAGACTGTGTAGGTTTTTTTTCCCAGTTTGGATGGAGTCTGCTGATGCGGTATGGCACGTTTTGGACTTATCTGGTGAGTACTGGACTCCCTTCAATTCTGACGGTTTTGCGGGTGGGTTTTTCACCTCAGTTTGTGACTGAGGACTTGGGGATTTGGTGGAAATGATGATTGATTGGATTAGTCGGTGTCTGGGTCGGATGGCCATGGCTGAGGGTTGAAGTTCTTGCTGTTGATGTTCTCGAGTCGGAATAGAAGCTTGTTCAGCCTGTTTGGTTTCAGATTGCTTGGTTGCTGTCCCCCCTCTCAGATGTCTTGTGTTCCTATGAGGGCCTTGGTTTGGCTTCCCTGTTTGCGCTTCGGCTTCTGTGGTTCTTGGTTCTGAAGCTGCTTGTTTGGGGGGACCCTATGAGGAAGCTATATGTGCCAAAGCGTGTTGTTGAGAAAGGCCCCTTAGGTGAGATTGGGACTGACAGTTATAGGCCTCACTATCTCCGCACAAACTCTGTTGTTTTCGTTGTGCTTTTGATGTTCTATTCTGAGGTAAATTGGCTTTCTAATGGTTAGAATATGTGTGAAATGGGTTTTGATCGAGTTTGAATGTCAAGTATCCCTACGGGCCCCATACTGTCTGCCTGAGGTGTAAAAAATAGTTTCAGGCTGTGGTCTGTTGGCTTTGGTCAATTGTTTTTTTAGAGAGGAGGTGTACATTAGGATTCCAGGCCTGCTATTGTATTGTGTATTTCTTGCAGATACAGTCGAGCTTCTTTTTCATTTTAAACATTTTGGAAATCCAGGGCTCTGCCAAAATCCAGGGTTTTGTCCATATGTTTTAATATTGGGGATTTTTGCTTGATCTTGCAGAACAGCATTTTAGGATATTTGTTACGTGTGTGATTTCAATACCAGTGCTGAAGTTATCCTAAACAGTGACTAGAACCCCCCCCACCTAAGGGAGCAATGGATTTGCCTCTTTGCATCCTTTGCTCTGCTGGTCTAACCTGTTGCATAGTAAGCTCCTCAGGGACGGTAGTACAGGCATTGAGGAATGTTGTGTTTCTGATTCAAGAGAGACATCTGTGGTGCAGCTCAGTTGAACTGATTCAACTTTCCCATAAAGCTCGGGAATCCCCTCCAGGGCTCGAGCCTCACCTCCAGCTTTGAGCTGCTGATTCCCCGCTTTGCCAGTGCCCTTGGATTTTTTTTTGGATATCCAGAAGGATAATAGGGCTTGGGAGTGGATGATGGTCTGTCCAGTAAAAATAGCCAGCAGACTCGCAGTCGGTCAGAAAGCTGCACAGAGATCAATTCAGGGTCCAGTCTTTCATCATTTGGGGTTGTCTGTCCAGGTTGGGGAGAGGGTGGCCACATAAGATACTGTTGGGGACAGGGGGTCATTAACAGTTACAATCACCCTGACCTTGACTGGGCAGGAACTTTGCAACACAGTGGTTGACTTCACTATGCTCACGGTTAGGGTTCAGGTGATAATGCTGGGAAATGAAACTGTAATTCAAAGAGTTGTGTGGAAGCTAATAGAAGCTCAATACAGATGGATTTGACTGAGAGTGTAGGAAAGGAACATGAATGTTTGGGGGAGATCGGCTTGATTATCAGGCTGACTCTGTTATTTCATTCCTGATGAAGGGCTTATGCCCAAAACGTCAGCTCTCATGTTCCTCGGATGCTGCCTGACCTGCTGTGTTTTCTAGCACCACACGTTTTGACTGCTCCTCCTCTGACTCTCTATGTCAAGCAGTACCTGCAATGTCTTCTATGCCCATGCCAATTGTAAATGTGCAATGGAAATGGGCAATAGTAATGGGCAATGGTTGAGACCTTACCTGCATTGGTCAGAAGAATTGGATTCTTTCTATCTGAGCATGTGGGCTCTACTTGTAGGTAATGTCAGTCCTCCCTAGAGGTAATTGCATGACACACATGTGTTGCATTAATCAGAATAAGGTCCAAAGTCAAACATCTGTGCAGAGACATTTCATGGCTCTCCATGTCAGAATCCTGCATCTCCCACCAGATGGAGGACTGGGCAAAATGGTCATTCATGAGTGGCATGAACACTGACTGTGAATCTGTTTCGTTTCTGACATTCCCATTACAGATTCATTGGAAACATGACCAGTGGATCGAACCACCACAAGTGTTATCATGGTTGTGATGTGTTGCAGTGAAAGTGCAGAGAAATTGATGAACAGGTTACCTGTGACAACCTGAAAGAACAGCCTCCACACAAAAAAGGCACAGCTGAAGGTCCCCTAGGATGTAGAGGAGACTCAGAGTCTATCATCCTCAATGCCACTTCCACCAGATGAATAAGGTCAGTGTCACCACCGATTGTGGATATCCCAGTGCACCATCACAGAATATATCATCCTATGGAATGGGGCCTACATCCTGAGAGGGTGACCTTCCTATCCCAGTGACTGTCACAGAGACAGCAGTACTAAACTTCCATGCAACTGGCTACTTCCAAGGATCCACTGAGGATCTGTGTGAGATCTCTCAATTCTCGACCCACAAATGTATCAATGTAATTTGTGTCAAATAACTCCACTTCATCTGCTTTCCCTTTAATGAGGTCAGTGCAGCAGCCTGGCCAGTTGGTTTTGGCAACATTGCTGGCCTTCCCCAGGTGCGGGCACTATAGGCTCTGCACACTGAGACACATTGAGAGGACCATATCATAAAGCAGCTGTGTTCATGAACAGAAGGGATTCCATTCCATCAATGTGTAAGCCATCTGTGATCATCAGTACCACATCTTAGGAATCTGCCTCAGTTACCATTGGATCTGCCACAAAACATATATACAAAAGAATTGTCATGGTCCTGCTTTGTTTTATGGGCTATGTGCTTGATAAGGTCCCACCAGACTGATGGAAGCATTGGAACCTCATCTTCAGGAGGTCGATTATTTGTTCCACGATGGCTGTGGTTGAAGAACGGGCTGCATTATATTTACATTCATCCACAGTCTGGGGGTCAACAATGGAATCATCAACTATGTTTACAAAGGGTAGTCCTTGTCTCCCAACAGCCTGGTCTGAATTGGAATTGAATGTGAGAAATGTAACGATGCTACAAAGCAGGATTGATATGTGAGGAATGAAGTATAAATGAACGTGTAATAACAGTGGTGGCTGTTGGTTTTGGAGTAAAGACAGAAGTTCAGAATACATTATTTGTGAATAAGGGTGTGAATTAGCCGAGCTTTGGACAGAGGCTGTCACAACAGCAAGACTGTATTGTGAAATCCTTTCTTATACCTTTCAGCGAAATGTATAGAAAGTCCACAGCAAGCTGCATAGGCATTTCCAAGTTATGATGTGTTGTTAAAATTCAGTGGAACAGAATTAAACAATTGGAGTCACAGAAAGATTTTGCAATGGAAAGATTTTGCAATACCATGATATTCCAGAATGTGAGTATTCAGAAACTTCAGTTAAAATCTGATGGAAGTAATTTTAATTTATTCATTTGAGACTCAATTGTCACAATTGGATAGCTGATGACAAACAGTTGGATGAAATAATATTATAAACCACTCTTCCTTTTTGAAAAGATTTGGAAATGTAAACTAATTAAAGAATTGATTATAATTTTCATTGGCAGAAATATCTTGGCACAAAGTGTAGAAGGATTACCTTTGTAGACCAAAAGTTCTATCACTTATGCCTACAATCAATATACAACATAAATTACTCATCTGACGATGGCAATGTGCAACACAGCTCTACTCTTGAGAGGATCCATACAGTATGTGAATCTAGCTCCATGATCATAGAAGCATAGAATCCCTATAGTGTAGAAGAGACCATTTGGCCCATTGAGTCCATGCCTGAAGAGCATCCCACCCAGATCCACCCCACTACCTTATTCCTGTAACCTTGCATTTTCCATGCTAATCCACCTTGCCTGCACATCCCTGGGCACTATGGGCAATTAAGCTTTGCCAATCCATCTAACCCACCCATCTTTGGATGACACCCTACCTGATCTCAGTGCGGAATTACCGTTTTCTTCAATGTCCTGTTGAATGGCAGAAAAACCCAGGTGTGGTTCCTGCTTGAGTTTGCTGTTCAGTTACTCCACATGTGCAGAACAGGAACAGGGTTGCAGGTTTTTTGTTGCCTTGTAAGATGCCAACATTAACGACCTGGGCATGGAGTGAATGGTCAGTATAGTACTGATGAGGTACTGTGCCTGTGAATACAAATTCCAGCAGGACTCAGAACCTTTGGGAGACAAGATAATAAGAGGAACAATAATGTGAAAGGTAGAAATTATAGAAATGTGTGATTGATAAACTGTACAATTCAGGGGAACATTTGACATTTACCTTATCTTTTGATTCAGCGCTTTATAATGTCAGAAGTCAACATTAAGTTCAACAAAGTTTGTGGCCATTTTGCTTCATTTTCTTTGCATGTTAATATTTTTTTCTTGCAGTCAACAGTATACCTTCTATTTCTTTATTTCACTTCTTGTCCCATTGCCATTTTCTTTGGCCTTGGAAGGCTAGTTCTTCAATTCTTCCTGTCTTTTACCCTATCGCAGTCTCTTCATTTATCCTTATCCCAGCCTGTCGTCTTTCTCAAAACCTAATCCATTTCCAACTTTGCCCTGTTCTGATGAAGGTCACATGCCTGAAATGTTAATTCTGTTTCTCTCCCACGATGGTGGCATAACCTGCTATGTATTTCTTGTGTCAATTTATTTTCAGATTTCCAGCTTCTACAGTACTCTGTTTTGAAAGGAACTGGTGTTCAAATAAGAGTTTTGGCCTATACAAACCTCTCTAGCTATTAATGGCACTTTATTACTGCAGTATATTGGTAGATCTCTAATGCCATCATTAACACATTTAATATCAAGCAACTAGCCATTTAATTTGTCTTGAAAGCACTGAGTAACGTTATGACAAATTTTAAAGTTAGATCATTAAATTGTGCAAAATAACAATGACATTTAAAAATGTGGCTATGCCTATATTTTCAATCTGTCCTTGATAATGATTCATGGCAGAAGTTAACTGTTCAGCCTTCATCCCTTCACACTGAATGCGACGAATTATGTGATTTCTCAACCAGGTATATTGTGGTCCTGTTAAAAAGTCTGGAATGGCTTCTTATTAATATGTGACCCAAAATATTTATAAAAATATCAGCAGAAAAATCGTGGTGGTAATTGTACAGATTCAACCATCGTTTGAAACATTGTGCAAACATTTCTAGTGGGGGACATTTCACAAATCCACTTTGTATTGCAATGAGAGGAAAGTATGTGTACCGTGTCACTGAGCAAGTGCAGTGGAAATCAAGACTCGCTATCTTGACTCATTACAAAAGTTAAAGATTTTATAAAAGTTCACAAAATTCCCAATTTACCTGTCTGCTGGACCCAGGGTGACATGAAACATGGACCAGGTTTCTATACTCATCTATTTACTTGCAATGAATAGTAATTCTTGTTTACATGTATGAGTAAACAATTATGAATGATTAAAACTCTAACTCTGCCTTATAAAACTTCCTCTATATACACTACAGATAGACAGAGACTGGAAAAAAAAAATTGTGTTATGGTCAGAGGAAAAAAACTGGGAAAGCGGTTCACTGGTCCCTTTCACAGCGTTCACTGAGATTATCCTTTAGGTTTGTGAGGTCCTACTGCTCCAAATACTTTAATCGGGCTTGCAGGAGGCACACAGCAACTGGTTCATACTTACAAAGTTTCTGACTTACTGTTAAAAGCCCAGATGTTACAGCAACTTTTCAGGAGAAATACACTGGCATTCTTTAGATTCGAGGGTTTGGTTACTGTTGGGACAAGGACAGCACTTTGCATCCTGGAGATTCAATGGCTTCTGACCATCTTTGCACTACAAGCTACTTATATATTGGGGGCCAATCACATAGTTGTTAGCAGGCAGAAGACCTTTGTCATTCACAAAGATTATTACTTCATAGGCCAATCTGCTACTTATAGCTGGCTGAATCTCACTTGTCTGCATGCCCTGGTGCCAGTTCATCCGCAAGTAAACATCCCCCATTGGTAACAACAGCGTAAATAGCATTTACTATAAGTACAGGTAGCTTGCTTTAAAAATGCAACAATGTTTTCCACAGTCCATGGTTTTTAAAACAGTCCTTTCCCTACTTCAGTCCACAATTGAAAATACAGAAAGATGCGGTCTTTACAGTTCATGTAAGGTATCAAGTTGCAGCAACTTGCATTTATCCCACACTCTATTATATCCCCAGGATGTCTCATAGCATGTCCAATGAATTACATTTGAAGTGCAATTGTTGCTGTTATATAGGCAGAGATGGAAGCCAATGTTGTAGGGACCAAAATACAACAAAAGACCAATTCAATTAAATTTTAATTTTTAGCGGGCAATACTGTTTGATGGGCAAATTTCAGCCTGAGTGCATGGCGAGCACCCTGCTAGTATTTAAGGAGCACCATGTGATCTTTTGAATCTACCTGAATGGGCCTCAGTTTTGAATCTCACCTGAAATGCATTCACATCTTGTAGAAAAGATGGAGACTATCACCTTCTCCGTTAGAAGTGTTACCATTGAAGTGAAACTTTGGAAGCGGGCAGATCGAAATTGATAATGTTGTCGGAGGTATTTTGTAGTTGTAGGACTCTGGCCAGATCAGTAAGTTGATCTAGTTGTGGTAACTCAATGTCTCCTTTATAACAGCATCTCAAAGAGATAATGACTGGCATCTCCCAAAACTTGTTGCCATATATGGTGATTTTTGGTACATTTAAATGTTCTGGATTGAAAGAAATTGATGTTAGAGGAATGACTAAAGTGCAACTGAATTTTTTTTCACCAAAACAAACAAATCACCCATGGTTAATGAATAAAATACCATTAGCCATCACTAGTAAATCACTTGTGTTTTCCAATTGATTAATTTACTTGCAAAGTCCATCTTAAGGACAGTGAAGTACAATAAATGGCACCCTAAGTTATCCAGCACATCTGTTCCTGATCTAATCCTACTTTCTTGTTCACCTTGGAGTCTCTTTTGCTTCCCATGTTAAGATGCTTTAAGATTTTAACTACCTACTCCATGCTGGAGTAATATAATAAACCAAAAGGGTAATTTGACTACTGGGGTTGGGCTAATGTTTTGTAAAAGTTTTTCTAATTAGAATTCCTATTAGCCCTGCAAAAATATCCTTCTCAAGTATATAACCAGAACCTTTTGAAAATTGCTATTGAATCTGCTTTTGCCATTCTTTCAGGAAGTGCATCCCAGGAATAACTTGTTGTCTAAAAGAAAAAATCCCATTTCCCTTTGGTTCTTTTGCCAATTACTTTCAATTGATGTCCTTTGTTTACAGACCCTCCTGTAGAAACTATTCATTCTTATTTAGTTTATCAAAAAACTAATCAGAATTATTGGAAGTGAATACTACCACAGGTTTGGTGACTCTTCTGTTGGGATCAAATAAGGGTTCATTTACTGGAGGAAGGAATGGCATCCAATTAAAGCTGGCTGGCAGATTTCCAAAGGTGTGTGGCCAATGAGAGGGCCAGCAGATCTAGATCTATGGAAACAGCAGTTGGGGATATGTGTGTTTCCGATGCAAGTTAGGGACATGAGGATGTCTCAACATAAAGATGCCCCTATTGCAGTAAATTTACAAAAAGGGAGGTGCTGAGGAGGCAAGGGCAGGATGGCGCTCAGAACGTAGGGGATATCCTTCAGATGTAGTAATATGGTGGGTCAGGACACCCATTCCAATGTGGCTCTCTGGGTGGTATTTTACCCTCCCACAGCTACAGGCCAGTAAACATTCTTCTCAGTGTCTCACTTCCTATCTGTTCACAAAACATTAGTATTTATTAACATCAAATTTGGTCCTCTTATGGAGCCAAAGGGGCTGCAAGAACTTGGGTCCCAAGAGTTATTTCTTCAGTCTTGTTTGGCTGGTTAGATAGGAAATGTTTTGCCTGTGGCAATTGTGGTATGTGACAATGCTGTCCTTGAGTTTTTTTTCCCCAAAAGGGGTGCCAATATGTCTGCGATTAGGACATTTTGATAATGGCTAACAGATACTGCACAAAGCAGCAATCAGGGAAAAGGCTTTTCAGGTTGTTTGAAAGGGTGTGTGTGTGTGTGTGTGTGTGTGTGTGTGTGTGTGTGTGTGTGTGTGTGTGTGTGTGTGTGTGTGTGTGTGTGTGTGTGTAAAAAAAGGTGGTGGTGACAAGTTCTGCCAGTTAAAGTACTTTTTTGGTTTTGATTTGTAGTTGGAGACCTAGAGAAAGCAGTGGAAAGAGATTCCATGTTTCAGCAAATGATCCCAGGTTGATCCTCTCTCTCTCTCTCTCTCACACACACACACACACACACACACACACACACACACACAGATCTCTCCTGTAAGAATTTCAGTTTGAAATAACCTTTTTTTTTGCCAAGGGATGTGTTTATGGGGATGTTGTAGGAAATCAGAACAGCTCTGTGAAATTGTGGGGGATATTGTACCAGTCAGATTTTCAGCAGTTTTGGTTTTTGTTTCAGATTTCCAGCATCTGAAATACTCTTCTTTCCTGAAAATAGTCTTTTTGCCCTTGGGTACATGTCTGGTATGATTGAACTGGACTGGTTTTTGATCGAAACTTGCAACAAGGTCAATGCAGGAATAAAGAAAATCTCAACATTCGGGCAAATACTTCTCATGTTAGCAATTGCATATTGTACATAAGGAGCCAAAACCAATTAATGACAAGTTGAATTTGTATAACAAAAAAGTGCAGTGTTAGATGCTTTTGCAACTTATATTAAACCCATAATTTAGAATTAGAATTAGATTTCATTGTCACGCATACTCAAGTACAGAAGTACATGAATACTGTAAAACCTTGTACAGTATCACCATTGTTGACACCATCTTAAGAATTAAGATTTTGTACTACCCAAGTAGAAAAATAAATAAACAAACAAAGTTAGAAATCAAACATTGCAGTGCTCCTTAGTATAAAGATAAAGAAATAAAGTTAAAAGTTAGACATTAATGTCCTCCTTAGTGTTAAGTGGAAAAATAAATAAAGTTAAAAGTTCTACAGTCTTTCTCAAGTGCTTAACTATGCAGAGCTACCTACAAAGGCTTGAGTTCCTCAGCTTTGGTCCTTTCTCTGGGAGACTCAGGCTGCCTACTCTTGCCGCTGCCACAGTTGCTGAGGGACCTCTCTCACTGCTGCGTTGGACTCACTATCTGCATTAGGCTTGATCTCTGACTGTCAAAGTCCCAATCCAGGCCCATCAGCTGCTGCCACGCACCAAACCTGATGAAGCCGCAGCTGCTGTGTCCGCAACGGAGCTCGCTCCAGAAGGTAATAAATAGGGAAAAAAAACTAAACAGGGAAAAACAAGGAGAAAAAGTACCATCTGTCCATGATACTTTAAGAATTGATCGGATTGTGTTACCTTTTCACGTTAGAAGTACTGAATTGTAAAACCATGACAAATCCAGGATCACTTAATATGTTCACAAGAGGCAGTTTAGAAATATGTGTATTTGATTCAATTTTTAAGAAATTAGTGGAACATAACTCAAAAACCACAAGTTAGTAAACAAGTGAATAATTTGAAAGCAGGGCTTCATTATTTGTGATCACTCAATGAATGCATTAATAAAAACTTATATGAAACCTGGGCACAAAGTCAATTTTATGGTTATTTTGAGCTCATTAATCAATATTTAATTTAGTGTTCACAGTTACTTTAGATTGTAGAAGCAGCTAACAGGTGGAATCCACAATGCTCTGAAAAAGCAGTTCTGCCTACTGTCACATTCTCATATTTCATTTATAACTCTTAGGTTCCTCATCCAATTCCCTTTTAAAATTAGTTATAGAATCTATTTCTGCCAAGTTTTCAGGTTTAGCACTCCAGATCCTGACACCTCTCTCCGTGAACAAATTTCTCTCTTCCACTCCAAATCTTTTCCTAGTGATTTCAAAGCAATAGCCTGCGCGTATTGATCATCTTGCCAGAATATTTTCTCCCTACATGCTCTATCAAAACTTCTCAACATCTTGAAAAATTCTATCAAACCATCTCGAACTTTGTTTCTTGAAGTGTAGCTCAAAGAATGGTTGTGAAATGCAGGATGTGGATAAACAGTTTGGCAGTCAATTTGGTGGATCATTATTTTGTACTGTTCCTTCACGTGAGTGAATATACACAAAAAATGTTGGGTCCAACCTGCACAGAGGAGATAAGAAAATATATCCTCACATTCTAGATAAATACCAAATATTGAAGGTTTTTGGTTCTTCGGATACTCTACCTTTTTCTCAGATATGTAATCTTCTATAATTTCGATTAATTTCAGGAGTGAATCTCTGTGCATTATGGTGTGGGAAACATTTTTATGACTCCTGACTAGGCAGGCTTCTGATACAAAATGAAAAATAACAAACTGCTAACTTTCCTGCTAATTGCTTTTGTTATGGAATTAATCTTTTGCCTCCATGGGACCTGTTCACATCTTTGAAAAATAGCAGAACATTAGAAAAGTGGCATAACCATTGTATTTTCTTTTCTTAGCAGGACTTCTGATGGTTTACTTTTGGAATAATGACCAGATACTGTATGACGCGTGGTAAAATTTCAGACTCTCACTGTTTAATTTTATTTGCAATACAGTATAAAAATAAAAAAAATTGCAATTTGAATGATGTAATTGTTTAGATGCTCTCAAAATAGTGTTGGAATACAACTTCTGGAGAACAGTTACATCTGACCTGAAATATTAAATCTGTTCCTCTTTCCAAAGATGCTGCCAGATCTGCTAATTTTTTTTCAGTACCTTGATTTTCTCCCAATGTCCAGCATTTGCAGTATTTTACTTCTATGTTGGATTATCAGTGATTGCTCCTCAGAATTAAATTTTGATGGTTTGTTGATCCAAAGCATTGCCTGTGGATGCTGTATTTTGCAATGTTGTTATGTTGCAGTTCTGCAGTGCACAACCAGAAATTTTACCCTTGGTTTCCTTTAATCCATATACACTGTTAAAGAACTACTTTAAGCTTGTAACTGTATTCGCTAAGCTTCACAAAAGTATGACACAAGGTAAACCTTAACTGTTTAAGGTTTTAGAATAGTGTGCTATATATCCTATCATTGCAATTGTACAGAAGATGGCTAATATAACATTCATAAATGTGTTTGCTGTGACAAATGCAGTTTGTAAATCTGTCTTCAGTTCATGAACCTCTGCTACTTTGCTGAAACCCCTTCTGCAGTGACTGGAGATGTTTCCTGAAATAACTCCACAGAAGCGGATATCCTGTCACCAGGTCACTCTTTATTCACATGAGGAGAATCCTTGATACTCATCCAGCTTCCTCCGAGCCAGATCTCAGAATGAACAGAGCCTCTAACATTTCTGGTTTTTTTTGGAAACAAAGAACTTCAAAATAAACTCCTCCTTACTGCAAAGAAACTAACAACAAAAATCAGTCCCCTCTTCTCTTGAAAGAGCAGAGTCTTTCCCTTCACTCCACACTGGTCCAGCTCCCTCAAGAGCCAGCTCTCAGAATGAACAGAGCCTGTGATACTTCTGTTTTTTTTCCTTCTTAAGCAGCAACAGGGACAGTCCCCTTCAAGGAGGAGAGTCCTTGCACGTGCACACACAGTCACACACTGATCCAAGTCTCAAGATAGGCAAAACACCTGAGTGGCCAGTGACAAGCACTGCCCTTCGCATCAAAGGGCAATGCTATGTGATCAAAATCTCCTGTTTATTTTGTTTTTTTTAAACATAGTGAGAGACACAAAGTGCACAAATCTTTATTCAATATGTCTGTTTATATCTGTCAGCCAGGGCTCCCTGATTGGACTAGATTAAAATCCTCAACTAGGGAACTCAATCTATACACTACACACCCAAGTCCACAAAATAACTTCAGACTATGGTGTAAGCATAGAGGTATTGAGTGACAATTCTGCCCTTTAGGGAGTCTTCAAGTACCATCTCACAAATCAAGCAAAGAATACAGCACTCACTGTTTGGAGGTCCATTGGGATAGTGACTGATACAAATCAGCAGGCAGTCTGTATCTCAGGCTGTGATTAGTTAGCTCAGGGGGCAACCATCACTCCTACTTTTGCTTGGGGAGCTAAAGAAAGAACAGTGCAATTATGAAACTATATATAATGTCATGCAAACACCAAAGGGTAAATTCAACAGACAATCATATTGAGCAGGTAGACCACATGTGCTGAAGTACAAACTTTATTTGTTGTATAACCATGTGGTAAAATTTCTCTCATTTTATTGTATCAAGCAGAAATGGAAGCAGTAACAGTTCTTGATGCTGCTCACTTCCTTAAAAGGCTTTGCCTCCATTCATGTTAAATATTGTGCAGTATGGCATTGCAAAGTTGTTCCATTTCATTTGTTCTACTTTATTTCAGTGCAAAGAAAGTCACAAGGTTGTACTCTATTTTTCGAAGATTGAGGTAACACATCAACTTTGTACTTTTCAAACTTGAAGGAGACAACGGAGACGAGAAATAGGTAGAATCAAAATGGAGAATATATAAGGTTAGTTTTAAGTGTTCCACGTTGAACCATAATGGGCTCACATTTGGATAAGTAAATAGCAAAAAGCAAATTCAGTGTAGATGCCTGATTGATTGTGACGAGTCTGCTTACTTGCTCAGCTCAGCTTGCCTTTGGTGTTTAATAGAAAAGTAACTTTAACTAGTCAATTCACTGTGTTGATACATCACTTTAAGGTACAATTGGTGTTGCTTATTGTATATCTTCCCTCATTCCACCCTTTACCCTCCAGATTATTTTAATCTGTTGGGCTAATGTCCTGTTCACCTCATATCAAGGACCAAAAAGGACTAAATATTACTCTGTGCTCTAATATAGTAAGAAATTCTATTCCAGCTCTGATCCTTCCTTAAAATTCCGATCATTTCAAAGTGGGAGTTCAGAATTCATTTTCAGTTTCTATCCTTTCTTTAGCCACAAGATGTTGCTTGTGTTTTGTTTTGTCATTAATAAGGTCTTTTTGGGCTTCACCAAGTCAAGCTTTCACTCAGCAAAATATCAGACTTTTAGAAATGGAAGAAAATCACAGAAATGGGAGAAACAGAAGGCTAATACTTTCAGAAGTTGCTGGCAGAAGCATCGAACATAGATGGGAGTCCCTTGCTAAAATGCACCATTGCATTTCCAGCTTGAGGGTCATTGTCTTAATCTTGATTAGGCAGAGGTGGAGGAGCCCTCATCTGGACTGTAACTGTGGCATTGATTTACTGGCAACTACTGATGTGAAAGGGAAGATCCATTTGACAAATCTTCATAATGGCTACACTGGCAGTTAAATCAATCCTACTGCGTTGCTTCACTTGAATCCAAATGCTACACACCCTCATATTCACTGGCCATGTTATTTCATGTTCCCTGCCTTCATTTGTTGCTGAGATAGGGAGGATGCAGATGCTCAAAAGTCAGGGTCGATAAAGAATGGAGCTGGAAAATGTACAGCAGCTCAAAAAGAAACAATGTTTCAGGATGAACCCTTTCATCAGGACCTGAGACATTGAATCCCCTGCTCCACAGATACCTTTTGACCTGCTGTGCTTTTTCTAGCTCCACTCTTTATTGACTCTTCATTTGTTGTGCAATGAGTTGGAGCTCTGCAGGATGGCTTCTTAAGAATAAGCTTGGAATATGATTTGCCCAACATGGAAAATAAAGCTGGAATATTTATTTTGCTGGAGTTCTTCACTTGCCTTGGGAAGTTGTGTGTGGAGTCAGAGGAGATAGGGGAAGAACTAAATGAATATTTTTCGACAGTATTCACTTTAGAACACAACAATGTTGTTCAGGAGAATATGGAGATACAGGCTACTAGACTAGATGGGATTGAGGTTCACAAGGAAGAGGTATTAGAAATCCTGCAGAGTGTGAAAATAGATAAGTCCCCTGGGCCGGATGGGATTTATCCTAGGATCCTCTGGGAAGCCAGGGAGGAGATTGTCGAGCCTTTGGCATTGATCTTTAAAATCATCGTTATCTACAGGAATAGTGCCAGAAGATTGGAGGATAGCAAATGTGGTTCCCCTGTTCAAGAAGGGGAGTAGAGACAACCCTGGGAATGATAGACCAGTGAGCCTTACTTCAGTTGTTGGTAAAGTGTTGGAAAGAGTTATAAGAGATAGGATTTAAAATCATCTAGAAAGAATAATTTGATTAGAGATAGTCAGCACGGTTTTGTGAAAGGTAGGTCATGCCTCACAAACCTTATTGAGTTCTTTGAGAAGGTGACCAAACAGGTAGATGAGAGTAAACAGGTTGATGTGGTGTATATGGATTTCAGCAAGGCATTTGATAAGTTTCCCCCCGGTAGTCTATTGTACAAAATGCGAAGGAATGGGATTGTGGGAGATATAGCAGTTTGGATCAGTAATTGGTTTGCTGAAAGAAGACAGAGTGGTGGTTAATGGGAAATGTTCATCCTGGAGTTCAGTTACGAGTGGTATACCGCAAGGGTTGATGTTGGGTCCACTGCTGTTCGTCATCTTTATAAACGACCTGGATGAAGGCGTAGAAGGGTGGGTTAGTAAATTTGCAGACGACACTAAGGTTGGTGGAGTTGTGGATAGTGACGAAGGATGTTGTAGGTTACAGAGAGATATAGACAAGTTGCAGAGATGGGCTGAGAGGTGGCAAATGGAGTTTAATGCGGACAAGTGTGAGGTGATTCACTTTGGGTTAGAGTAACTAGAATGCAGAGTACTGGGCTAATGGTAAGATTCTCGGTAGTGTAGATGAGCAGAGAGATCTCAGTGTCCAGGTACACAGATCCTTGAAAGTTGCCACCCAGGTTGACAGGGTTGTTAAGAAGGCATACGGTGTTTTAGCTTTTATTAATAGAGGGATCGAGTTCCAGAACCATGAGGTTATGCTACAGCTGTACAAAACTCTGGTGCGGCCACACTTGGAGTATTGTGTACAGTTCTGGTCACCGCATTATAAAGGAGGATGTGGAAGCTTTGGAAAGGGTGCAGAGGAGATTTACTAGGATGTTACCTGGTTATGGAGGGAAGGTCTTATGAGAAAAGGCTGAGGAACTTGAGGCTGTTTTCAGTGGAGAGAAGGTTGAGAGGTGACTTAATAGAGACATGTAAGATAATCAGAGGGTTAGATAGGGTGGACAGGGAGAGCCTTTTTCCAACTATGGGAACGGCGAGCACGAGGGGGCATAGCTTTAAATTGAGGGGTGATAGATATAGGACAGATGTCAGAGGTAGTTTCTTTACTCAGAGAGTAGTAAAGGGTATGGAATGCTTTGCCTGCAACGGTAGTAGATTCACCAACTTTAAGTACATTTAAGTTGTCATTGGACAAGCATATGGAATAGTGTGGATTAGGTGCGCTTCAGATTGTTGTGCCGACCTGTCATACCATCGAGGGCCGAAGGGCCTGCACTGCGCTGTAATGTTCTATGTTCTGCTCATCTTTTCACTCAGAACTATTATCTTGTCCCATTATACTCCCAAGACAAGTATATTCTCCTAAATGAATTTATGTTATGAGGGACATGGATAGGGTGAAAATACATGGTCTTGTCCCTGGATGGGGAGTCCAAAACTAGAGAGCATAGGTTTAAGGTGAGAGGGGAAAGATTTAAAAAAAAAGAAAAAGGACCAAAGGGGCAATATTTTCATGCAGAAGGTGGTGCATGTATGGAGTGAACTGTCAGAGGAAGTGGCGGAGGCTGGTACAATTACAAGATTTAAAATGCACCTGGATTGGTATATGAATAGGAAGGATTAAGAGGGATACAGGTCAGATGCTGGCAAATGTGACTAAATTTATTCAGGATATCTGGTCAACATGGTCGAGTTGGATCGAGAGGTCTGTTTCTGTGCTGTACATCTCTATGACTATGTTGAAAATTCTCCTTTATCTAAAAGGGATCATCAAGATGTAATTTGGAAAGGCTACTTGTACAAACAGTGCTGGATAATACATTGTAATAAAGACATTGCAGGACTGCCTTTTTAAACTGGAGTCATATTTGTATCGATCTGAGTCACTTTATGGTTTTTCATATGTTTATGACAATATGACAATTTACATTTTAGTTCTCTAGTTTAAACAACTCCAGAGGAGAACAGCAGTAAGTTGGCCTGAATGACTTCCTGTATCGAGTTCCATATAGATAAGATCTGATTACTGCTGTTCACTGACCTGTGATTTACTAATCCTATCTTCAGAGGGATGTATATTTATCGATTACAGACTTTTAGATCCTGCCATGTAGATAACCTATAAAATTAAAGATATTGCACTAGAAAATTGGCTGAGCAATGTTTGTGTTTTCAATCCCAACAGGGCTGTTTTACCAATAAAATTGCTTCCTGGCCACACTCTTCTGATGTTAGCCATGCCAGGTGCCATTTTGGCAAGAACATTGGTCGGTAGAAAGGGAATGCACAGTGGAAATGTGCAGAAAAGACAGACTGTAATTTCAAAAGATGCCAGCACTACTTTTTCATGCTCAAAATGTTCTCGACAAACACGGACAGCTGAACATGCATTCGAGAAGAACCCCCTACCAGTGCTGCTTAAGGGGAACATGAACTACTGACAGGATATCTAATTGCTGTTGCTGTGTTTGTGGAACTGTTTGGCATTTCCCGAATTGCTGTATCTACAAAGATGGCACATCATGAGCTATGTCAGTTTCCTGACTTGAAGAGGTCTGCATAACTATTAGCTCACAAAACATACATGCAGCAGTATGCCCCCTTCTTGACCCATAGTACAACAGGGAGAATGAACAGAGTAGACACAAAGCAGGTCAAACTGCTGGAACAGGAGGAAGGAGAAAGAGGAAAAGAACTTCAAATAGAAGGCCATATATGTGCAGGGTGTCCAGGGAAAAATTATTATACCTAAAGCGTAGATTTCAAATGATTTTACTTCAGTAAAGACATCTCACTGAGATGTGCCACCTGATACAGGCACAACTGTTGCCTTAGAGCAGATAGACAGCAGCATTAAAAGTGCCAACTAGGGGGCTTTTATGCGTTTGGTTTCTTCTAGAAAGGAGGAAACAATTTTCCCAATATTTTTCAGTTTGCCATTTACTGTTATAAAGGAGAGGTCATTGAAGGTTATGTATTCCAAGAGAGCTGAAGACATTTCATTCTCTCTCGGAGGTTTGATTTGATTGGATTTATTTCCTGTCATGTGTACCGAGATACAGAGAAAAGTATTGTTTTGCATGTTACCCAGACAAATCATACCTTACATAAGTACATCAGGGTACTAGAACAAAATCCAGAATATAGAAGCTGTAGAGAGGGAGCAAAGAAAGATCAACTTTGACATATGAAAAGGTCTGTTCATAAAGTTGAGAACAATGGGAAGAAGCTGCTCTTGAATGTATTGCTACACATTTTCTAACTTTTATATCTTCTACCCAACGGAAGAGGTGGAAAAGAATACAACTACAGTGGGAGGGGTCTTTGATTATGGTGGCTATTTTTCCCGAGGCAGCAAAGATGGATTTAATGGAAGGAAGGCTGGTTTGCATTATGGGCGGTGTTCACAACTCTAATTTCTTGTCGTCTTGGGCAGAGTTGTCATACCAAGCGGTGATACATCAGGATAGGATGCTTTCTATTGTGCATCTATAAAAGTTTATAAGAATCATTGTGGACATGCCAAATCTCCTTAGCCTTCTGAGGAAGTAGAGGCACTGATGTGCTTTCTTGACTGTAGTGTCAAGATGGATGGAGTGAGCAATTTGTACAGACTGTAGTCTTTCGGAAGATGCAAGATGCCATTAATTGCTTGTAGGCACCACATGTCCTTGTACTGCCTCAAGTAAACTCAATCATAGAATCACAGAATTATCACAGTGCAGAAGAATGCCATTCTATTTAGCCCATAATAACTACACAGGCCATCTGCATGAGTTAGTGTCATCCTCCCTCCTTTTCCTCCAAATCTTGTATATAGTTTCCATTTAAAGTAACTATCCAATGTCCTCTTGAATGCCTTGATTTAATCTACCTCCCCACATTTCCATTCCAAACCTAAATCTTTCCTCAGTGTGAAATTTCTTATCATATTTACTTGTATTCCAAATATGTTTAAAGCGGTGTCCTCTCATTCATGAGAAATTTATCAGGAGCAGATTCCCCTGGTCAACTCTATTCTGATCTCATGATTTTGAAATCGCTCTTAGCCTTCTTCTTTCCAAAGAAAGATCCCAAATTCTGCAATTTTCATACCTGAAGTTTCTCATCACTAGAACCACCTTGTAACCCTCTCCTACATTCTCATCCTTCCCAAAGTTAAGGGCCCAAAACCATATCCAATACTGCAAATGAGTTCTAAGTAGTGTTTTATACAGATTCAGTGTAACCTCCTTGCTCTTGTACACTATACCAATATTCATACATTCTGGGATACTGTATGCTTTATTAATCATGTTATCTATCCTGTCATCTTGAATGATTTATGCATGTCTTTCTGCTCTTGTATGTCCATTAGAGTATTACCATTCTTTCCCCACTGTTGGTACCTGTTGTCTCCAACAAAGTGTATTATCTCACATTTCTCTGCATTGAACACCCTCTGCCATCAATCTGCACATCCCACTCTTAAAATTTACCCCCACTGACATTGGATCTAGTTGGCCCATCTCATTTCCAAGAACAAGGTCCAGCTGTGTCTCCTTTCCTGTTGGACTGGATACACACACACACACGAAATTTGACTGAACACAATCTGGGTATGTTTGGCCCTCTCTGCCCTTTACACTCCTGTAATCCTACTCTATATTCAGGTGATTAAAGATCCCAGTTGCAGCAACTCTAATGCTTGTACCTCTCTAATTTTCTTGTAGACTTGTTTCTAGGTACCCTGGTCACTGGTTTGCAGATTAGACGGAGCAATGTAATTACACCCTTCATGTTCCTTGGTTCTAAGCAAATTAATTTTGTTCCTGAATTTTGAGACTTTTATTTTCCATTAATGAAATGCCCTTTGGAACCAATACCACCAACTCTCCTCCTTTCTTATCTTTCCTGAATACCTTCGATATCCAGATATCAGATAACTGCAAATATTTAAATCCCAGTCGTGCACTTCTTCAGCCAACTCCATGCTACTGCCACTACATCTTAATTCCACATAGCAATCTGTGCCTGTAACTCTCTAATCTTGCTAACTATATTCGTACACACACATTCATGCAGTGTAATCCTGACTTAGACAAATTTAAATTTCTCCATTACTCTGACTCGAGCTATTCATGTGTCATTGTCTATGATAGTGGGAGTTGCCTCTCCTGTTATTTCATGCATCCATATATTACTCTGCAATATCTGTCCTGCTTTCCATATCCCTGCAGTGTTTGTTTAAAACTTTCTGAACAGCACGAGGAAAACTCTCCACAAGGAACCCAGTCTTGGCTCTGCTCAGGTGTGACCTACCTGACTTGCACAAGTGTCGCCTGCCTCCAGACAATTCTAATCTCAGTGGCTCAGGAATCTGAAGTTTTTCCTCCTGCATCATCTTTCCAACCACAAACTCAGCTTTCACATCCTCCTATTTCTGTACTTGCTAGCACGTGATCCTTTGGGATATTTGACAGTTATTACTTTTGAGGTTCTGCTTGCAAACTAATGCACTGAATCCTAACTGCAGGGCCACACCGCCTTCCTAGCTGTATTACTGGTGCTGCTGAGCACCACAATCTCAAGTTGAACACTTTCCCCTAAAAGATTGTCCTCTAGATACTTCTGATATTTTTGGCCTAGGCACCAGGGAGGCAGAATTCCAGCTAGAAATCACATCTACATCTTGCAGAAATGCCTGTTTGCTTAATGAATGATTTCCCTCTCACAACACAGTCCTTTCACTCATTTTCCTTCCCCCTCTGTACAACTAGCTCACCTGTGATATCATCAGTTTGCAATTTGCTGCATTCCTCTGGGTAATGAGCCCTCTCACCAGTATGCAGAACAGAAAACCAGTTCTCAAGCAGGACCTCAGGGAAGTCTGCACGATTTGCCTGGTTCTCTTGAGCTGTCTGGAGGTTACCTATTTTCTACCTGCAATGTAACCACCTCTCCAAATATGCTGTCCATATTGCTGTCAGCCTCATGGATACACCACAGTGATCTCGATTGCTGCTGGAGCTCAACTTTCTGCAGCTGGTAACACTTCCTGTGCATGTGTGTACTTGGTCACATGATATGCCCACAATGCTCCACATGGCCAGGATGGGCACTCTGTATTCTGACCTGCAAGAACGTAAGCTTACTTTTGTACTTTAACTTTAAAAGTGAAAATTAGAGATTAATAAACATAGTTCTCCCTGAGTCACTGATTTTTCTTCAAACTCAGCTTTTGTGCAACTTTCCCATTCCTGGTGGCTGATAAATATTTTAAAAATGCATCTTCCTCCTTTCCTCACTGAAATCCCTTATCACCAAACTCAGTGATTTAACTCTACCCCATTGCAATCCACGCATTGCATTTTAAAAAAACTTATTTATTCTGCTGAGTTTCAGAGGAGTCTACTATCTGTTTGTTACAGCACCTGTTTAGGATAGTTCCTTAATTAACCAATCTCACCTTCTGTGAAGCAGACAGCTTGATTACCCACATCCATGGTTGGAAGAAACTGAACAGCAGTAAATTCAAACTAAAAGTTGCTGATTGCAGTACAAGATGTTTTTAAAAAGTAATTTAGTCTTTAAAAATATATTGCTTTGTTCACTAAACTCATAGCAATTCCACTCTGCACCACTTTCTAATTGTTCACTTGGTGCTTGAAGATATGCAGTACAGCATACAGGTCAACACAAGCCAACTCAGTTAAATTGTCTATACTTATCCAACTCCTACAGCATTCCCCATATCTGACTCCTTTCACATCTACTTACCTCCTGTAAAATCCTGTTGTCACTTTCCTATATCGAGTTTTGTTTAAATTGAACCCTGCATCTTGGTTTGAAATCAAACAGCTATGATGTTGTTAAAAATTCTAAACGTTGGCAGTCTAAATTAATCTATGCACCAGAAAATGAATTCAATCTGAATATACAATAAATACAATAGCAAGTCCCTTTGACATCTGACAGAGAAAGGCAGATCAACAATTCAAGAGAACACCCATCTTCAGAACCAAAAGAAAATAAACTGAATACTTGCCATCACAGTTTATCAAGAGACAAGCAATGATCCTGTCCAGTTGCTTTTCATTGCATTTAATTGACCAGGAATTGCAATCTGTTACAAAAGTAGATTAGATTAATATCTTATATTCAGAAATACTCAAAACAGGTTTATTTCAAACTACCTGCTTGAAATATATTGAAATATTTTAAAAGGCAAACTGCTTTCATTGTGAAATCTTGCTTCCACTAATCAACCATTATTACTCAGTACTACTTTCAGGGTCATCATGTGATTTGTCTCCAGGAAGAGAACTCAATTAGTCCCTCATTGATTCTGAATTGCAACTTGTTCTTCTGTAGCAAAAGATAAGGATAATAAATCTCTTCATTAAATTCATTAGATACTCTTTAATGTTGTCTGTTTCATTTGTCAATTTTCATCAAAATTATGCTCGTGCAATTGGTACCAATAAGCTAGTATGTTAATTTATATCTTCTATCTAGGGTGATTAATAGGTCCTGGGAATTCACACACATTGTCAGTCCAGTGAAGTGTGTGACCTATTGGAAATTGCTTTGATCACAGCAATACTCCTGGAGAATTGGATAGACACTCTGCTGCCCTTATTTCAGAAGAGCGGAACCATGTAAACCTAATCATTATCTCAGGTTACCTGTCATACCAATGAGACTTCATACTTTTACATCAAAACAGAATGAGATTTCTAGATTCTACTGAATTATAGGTAACCTCCTCCCCTAACACCTTATGAAGTTCGGTTATGCTGCAGCAAACTAAGTTGAGTATTGTCAGAATCAAGCAAAGCTTAAATCAACACCAGTCTCTAATATTTTCAGATTGCATTTGTGTGGGCACAATATACGAGCTTTAATTTGTGTGGTTTGCCATGATATTAATTATTTATTTGGTTTCGCCCAAAATAATGAAGTTAATATCAATGAATCATCTTCACAACAATCCAACCAAGAGCAGCTTTCACATCAGAGCACATTTTCCCTGCTATCCTCAGCACTTTCGTGGCATTGAATTAAATCATCCTTCGAAAATAAAAACAAAATGCTGGAATTACACAGCAGACCTAGTACCTTAAAAAAACACACATAAATCTTTACTGGGTTATCTTTCATCAGCAGCTCCAATTCTGAATGGTTCATTTTTCAGTCCAAGTATACAGATTAATCAAAGTGAGATTTAGTAGATCTTTTCTTTCAGATTTAGAAAGCACGTTAGTTGGACGTGCTTGTTCCCATGTTCCAGGTTGGTAATACTCAGTAATATTAGACAGGAGATTTTTCCATCGTTCCAAACTTTTGATATAGACCCAGGTGTTTGGGGATATTGAAAGAGCTTTTAGCCAGAAACAATTATATTACAAAATGTCCTCTTTTTCTTAACATGCACACAGATGTACAAACAAATAAAACCTGGGTTAGCTTGCTGAGTGTTAACAATAGGAGATTAGCATAGAGTGATTGTCTGCTGTGAAGGCCAGAAAAGAAAATGCATGACTTGGCTCTGAACTGTTTGCTTATTGTGAATGATGTATTTGATGGGAAGTGAGTGTCAAAACACAAAATCTATGGCTGACTGATCCCAGCTGCCGACAGGATGATTGATAGAAAAATACAGTTGAAATCAATTCTTATTTGACCAATTCAATGTGAAATGCAGTTGAGGTTAATACAGTTCACTGTTTTCCATATAATAATGAAACAAAGAGAATTGTCATCAGATGTTATTAGTTCAAATGTGCAGCAACAACTGTTTCAATAAATGGGTATTATGATGGAGGTGAGCTGTGGCATTGGCAACTTGTGTTGCTCCTGGCATGGTCTTCTATGCCCTGCATTCAACTGATTTTGACCCCCCCCTTTTCTCTGGCTTGAGAGATAATAGTAGAGTGAGCCATACAGTACGATGGCTGATGATGGTCCATGCTGCCTTACTGATAGTATTGCAAAAGGATGTCTCCAGCTCTGAAGCCTCTGGCACACCATTTGGTACAGCCTGTCAACCCGAAAAGTATTGATCTACTAGATCCATTCTCAACTGACCCCATTTAGCATAGTGATGCTGTCATACAACAAGATGGATGGCATCCTTACCATGAAGATGAGACTTTGAATGGACTGTACAATGGTCATTCCAATCAGAATTGTCATGGAGCAATGCTTTTGTGACAAGTAGAATGTTGAGGACAAAGTCAAGCAGATTTTTTTCCTCATGTTGGTTCACCCCATCACCTGCCACAGGCTCAGACTACAGATCTCTCCTTCAGGATATGGCCAATTTCATTGTGCCATGCCATTTTTGATGATTCTGTGAGCACAGATAGCTAACAGGAAACAGAAAGTAAGCATAAATAGGTCACTTCCCGGTTGACAATGATGTAACAAGTGATGTGCCACAAGGATGAGTGCTGGAGATGCCTTTTAACAATTTATATAAATGACATATAGTGATTTTCTTTCTAATCAACCAGTTCAGAGTTGATGTTTTATACCTCTGGAGCAGATGGGACTTGGACACAAGGCCTCTTGGCTCAGAGCTAGGGATGCTATCGCTGTGCCATAAAGGTCTTAAATGACTTCTATAAATTTGCATAAATGATGAAGGGACAAAAGGCCTGTTTGTTAAATTTGCTAATGACACAAAGGCAGCATGAAAATGAGTTGTGAAGAAGACGTAAGGAGAAATATGAAGGGATGTGGATAGGTTAAATGAGTAGATAAGGTTCTGACAGCTTGGTCCAGTTTAGCAGAACAAATAAAAAAAAGTATCAGCTAAACAGTGAGAGATTGTAAAGCTCTGAGATGCATAGAGGGTATTCTAGTTTGTGAATCATAAAAGGGTATGCAGGCACAGCAAGTAATAAGAAAAGCTAATAAAGTGTTATCATTTATTATGAGGATAATTGAATTCAAAGTAGGGAGGTTATGCTTCAGTTAATAATGGCATTGGTGAGACCACATCTGGAATATAGTGTACTGTGTTGGTCTTCTTCTTTAGGAAGGATGTAAATTAATTGGAAACAGTTCAGAGAAGGTTTACTGGACTAATTCCATGAATGAAGAAGTTGTCTTATGAAAAAAGATTGGACAGGCTTGGTATCTGCTGAATTTAGAAGAGCAAGGATTGACTTGATTGAAACATAAAATTATGAGAAGCCTTGACAAGGTGGTTCTATGAAGGCTGTTTACTCTTGTGGGAAAATTTAGGATTCGGGGTCACTGTTTAAAAATAAGGGGTCATTGGTTTAAGACATGGATAAGGAGAAGTGTTCTCTTAATGGGCCATGAGTCTTTGGAACTTTCTTTCTGAAAAGGAAGTGGAAGCAGAGTGTTTGAGTATTTCCAAAGCACAGGTTGATAGATTATTGATAAGCAGAGGTGAACCAATATCAGGGTAGGCAAGAATGTGGAGTAATCAGGTAATTAGAAAATTCAATTGAATGGTGGAACTACTCCTTCTCCTAATTTGCATGTTATTATGTTTGACTATGTCATAACTAACTCTCCAATTCTGGAGCAAATCCCCAGATATTAGAGAGAAATTTTTCACAAGGTTGACTGTGCTGTGTATACCATTTACATGTTTGAGTTTGAAGCCATCCAGATATATCCTTACTATTGCTTTTTTCTGAAGCCACAAAAAACTGAAGGACTTGTTTGAACATTTCTGAGAACCGTTAACCATATTGGAGTTGACCGTATTGTTGTGGGTCTGTAGTCATCTTCTGGCCAGTCTGTGTAAGGATGAGATTATTTCATCCCAAAGAATATTAATGAACCTGTCAGGTTTTCATGATAATCCAGCAGTTTCATGGTCACCATTAATGACACTTGTTTTTGATTCCAGATTTAAATAACAATGGAATTTAAATTCCCCATGATGAGATTTGAACTCACATCTCTGGATTATTTGTCCAGTTTACTTTATTAATTAACATTGCTTATATGTATTGTGAATGATTTGCTTCAAAAACAACTCGTGTAGAATGCTTGAGTAATTGCGCCAATTTAACTTGTCTGCAGAAAGTTGATGTTCAAATATTTGGATCCAACCCTAAGGCATTATAAGCGGGACCTTTGATGTACCTAGAGATTCTCAGATATGGCACATGGCTTTTGCTTTACTTTGGAAGTATCATGCTCTACAGAACATCTAACAGTTTTGCATTCCCATATTTACCTTCAGGCAAACTATAGCCTAGCATTTGGAATTGACAAAATGTATGGCGCACCAGGTCAGAACAGAAATACGTACCTTTCCCACAAGAGATTCACAGGCAAGAGCCCCAAAGCTCAACACATGATTGACAGAATGTTGTCTCTGTGTCAGTATAAAAAAAATCTACTTCAGGAGAATTATACTTTTAATACCAATGGGAACTTATTGCCGTATTTACACAGTGAACAACAGATTGTTCCCATCAGGAGATTTTTACTGCATGGGAATTTTATCAGGAACACTGAAAAATCATAGTTCAGAAGCAGTCTAGTAAGAGTACGAGACAGTGATATATACTTCACAACATTATAGCTGTAGATAATGATGAGCAGCGTGAACTCAACTCATCTGGCCAAATCTGTCAACTCCTGGAAGCTGGTAACAAAGTAAAGGAACTCCAATTCATTCTAAATACCATCTGTCTAATGCAAGGTGAATTGATTCACTGAGGTAAAAACAATGACTGCAGATGCTGGAAACCAAATTTTGGATTAGTGGTGCTGGAAGAGCACAGCAGTTCAGGCAGCATCCAAGGAGTTTCAAAATCGACGTTTCGGGCAAAAGACACTGCCTTTATTCCTGATGAAGGACTTTTGCCCGAAACGTCGATTTCGAAGCTCCTTGGATGCTGCCTGAACTGCTGTGCTCTTCCAGCACCACTAATCCAAAATTGATTCACTGCTGAACTTGGGGCCACTCTCACTAATTTATTTGATCATTATACTTCCTTGCAATGATATCCAATCTGCAATCCAATGTCTGCATGCCTGCTGAAGTAGATTTTTGAAGTGATAGCAACTTGTATTTGTGGTTCTATTTCTTACTGGTTTAAATTGTGTATGGCTGGATATTTGGACACAGCTATTTTCATACTTTTGAGATATCAGTGGCTAAATTCTTAAACAGAATGCAATAATACCTAATATAAATTATTTCAGATGATAACATTATGTTAATTTGTTACATGACCCACAGGACTTAACTACTATATGTTTAAGATTTCCCTCTAAATTTCCATTTGTGCTCCTACTTGTATAATTGAAACCAGCTCTGGCTTTTTTTTTGTTAGCCTTCATTCTAATCTTTTGAATATTCCTTAAATGCTGAGAAAAATCATTGAAGGAGTTGGCTAGAGGCTGGATGATCAACATACATCTCTGCTCTTATACATGATCAATAACTTTCAAGTTGAATATCCCAATAATACAAATAGCTAAGACTGGAACTTTCAATGTAAGTGTACAGATTATGAGTTCAGTTCTCACCTTTGTAAGTACTTTTGCAGATCAGCTTCAGAAAATCTATGTGTGAATCACTTATTAATTATATTATTGTTATTTCAGCATATTACATATCTAAATGCAGCAAATTCAATATCAAAGTTTATATAACTTCAGGAATGATCGCAAAGAATTGTACATAGATCCCTGAAAGTTGCCACCCAGGTTGATACGGTTGTTAAGAAGGCATATGGTGGGTTAGCTTTTATTGGGAGAGCAATTGAGTTTCAAAGCCATGAGATCATGCTGCAGCTATACAAAACCCTGGTGTGGCCTGACTTGGAGTAGTTCATACAGTCTGGTCATCACATTATAAGAAGGATGTGGAAGTTTTGGAAAGGGTTCAGTGGAAATTTACTTGGATGTTGCCTGGTATGGAGGGAACGTCTTATGAGGAAAGGCTGAGGGACTTGAGGCTGTTTTCGTTAGAGTGAAGAAGGTTGAAAGGTGACATAATTGAGACATATAAGATAATCAGAGGGTTAAATAGGGTGGACAGTGAGAGCCTTTTTCCTCAGGTAGAGATTGCTAGCATGAGGGGACGTAGCTTTAAATTGAGAGGTCATAGATATAGGACAGATGTCAGACCTAGTTTCTTTACTCAGAGTAGTAGGGGTGTGGAATGCACTGCCTGTCACAGTAGTAGACCTGCCAACTTTGAGGACATTTAAATGGTCATTGGATAAACATATAGATGAAAATAGAATAGTGTAGGATAGATATGCTTCAGATTGGTTCCACAGCAACATTGAGGACAAAAAGGCCTATACTGCGCTGTAATGTTCTATGTTCTATGTATGTAGTTTTATAGTGGATAATTCAGAAATCAATCCGAATGCTTATATTTATCGTAAACTCCAGGTTTTCCTACTGACAGCCATTGGAACTCCAAGTTCCCAACTGAAATTTTGTATGTTTCTTTGTCCAAATGGGCTAACTTACAGAAACTACTGAATCTATTTACAGATTGCTTACGCAGACTGATTATTATCTATTGGATATCACACTGTTTCATAGATCCATTGCTAAATAGCTTGGAGATAAATAACACTGTGATGCATTTTAATATGTACAAGTATATTACATACAATCAATCAAAGAACTTTCTGACTATTTTATGACCACTCACTATCTAACACACATTGTCTATGTATCGGCTCAGGTGTCTAAATAATTGCCTGAAGAATATGAGCTGTGCCACTTTCTCACTGAGCTGCTTGAAGTAATTCTCAGCCTGTTATTAGTAAAACAAAATTCCTTGTCTATATTTATGCCACTCTCAGGAAAGGATAAGACAAGATCATTAGCTGTGTAAAGCCCATAGCCCCTTAATTCACCAAACTAGCTGGAAGACTGTAATGAAGTAATTGCAAACAACATACAAAACTGGGAAAGGGCCCATGATTTTACAGTTCATTGTGTTACACAGATACTAAGTCTTGTCCCAGGACTATCTGGCTGTCACAATATGGCTTCATTTTACAAACATAACATGCTGCAATAAAAGACAACAAGTTAATTCAAGCACTGAGTAAAAACTGAGTGCTTGAATCACTTCAATATCTTTATTACATTTCTGCCATCATAATAGGTGTAAATGGAAAATGTACATAATGTGCCATTTTCTAAGCTTTCCAATACTATTGCCATGTTTGGGTTTTAATTGCATTCATTCTAATTCATTCTAAATGAATCCCATATTTATTCTAATGGCCTATGCAATTTGCACAGCCTTGAATACCAGGAATCTTAATCTGCCCTTAACATGCTAAATCATAGGATTCTGTTTCGTGGGCTCACGGAGGTGAGGTGACAGAGACTGCCCTTGACATCAAGGCAGCATATGACAGACGGTAGCATGAGAGAAATTTGGAGAAACTGAAGTAAATGGAAAATGGGTGTTGGGCGCGGGGGCAGAAGATTCTCCATTAATTGGAGTCAACCTCGCAAAAAAGAAGATGGCTGTGGTTGTTGGAAGCATGTCAGTCTCTGCTCCCCTCACTGCATAGAGTCCCTCAGGCTATTGTCCTATGCTCAAACTTCTTCTGTGAGCTGACATTTATCATCAGGTTAGAAGTGATGGTGCTTTACACAATGTATTGTGTCCATATACAGCAAGAACTGGGCACCATTCAGGCTTGGTCTTATATGTAGAAAATAACATTAGCACAACATAAGAATCAGAAATCAATCATCTCCAACAAAAGAGAATCCAACCATTTCTATTTGACATTCAATGACATTACCATTGCTGAATTCCCCACTATCAACACCCTGCAAGTTACCATTAACCAGTAACAGAATTAGGCCAGTTATTTGACAGATTTTTAATCAGTGAGGGAATCAAGGGTTTTGGGGAAAAGGCAGGAAAGTGGAGTTGAGGGCTATCATATCAGCCATGATCTAATGAATGGTAGAGATGGGCTGAATTAATCACTTCTGTTCCGACGTATTATGGTCTTCTTAAAATACTTTGAGTACAAGAGCAGGATGGAACCTTGAAATTTTGTCATGAGCACTTTCTACCTACATGGGACAAGTTAAAAGAGTGGTGCAATATTCTCCCCTTGCTTCGATGAGTGCAACAACACTCAAGATGCTTGAAACCATCCAGGAGAAAGCACTGCACTTGATCAGTATCCCATATGCCAAATTAAACATTCAGTTCTCCACTGAGACAAAGTGACAGTCTGCTGTACAGAACATGCTCTGGAGCAAATAACTGAGGCTTTTATTTGATAGCACTTTCCAAATAGATAATCTCTTATCATCCAAAAGGACAAAGAAAGTAGACACATGGGACTGTCACCTGCAGGTTCCTCTTCAAGCCACACACCATTCTGACTTGTAACTATTTTGCCATTTTGTCATTCATGTTGGACCAAGGTCCTGGAGCCATATTGTTAACAGCACTATGGGAGCAGTTATACTGATGAACTACAGCAATTCAAGAAAGAAATTCACCACCACCTTCTCAATGGAAGTTAGGGGTAGGAAGCAAAATCGGGCTTTGCCATCAACCCCCACATTCCATGAAAAGAATTAACAAAAATTTAACTGCTGCCATTAATTCTGGTTTGAAACTGTTTTTTGGCAAAACTATACAATGCAACTTTTCTATGATTTACCACATAGTTGTATTTTAACACTGTATTTATACTACGCTGCCGATGTAGAATGTTTTTTCAAAGAATGTGAAGTTAAAACATTTTTCAAAATATAAGATACATACTTAATTGGAGGAGGGGGAATTACAATGCTATTAGGCAGGAACTGGGGTGCCTGAATTGGGAACGGATGTTCTCAGGAAATGCTCGACAGAAATGTGGAGGTTGTTTAGGAGCACTTGCTGATAGTGCTGGACAGGTTTGTCCCACTGAGGCAAGTAAGGGATGGTAGGTTGAAAGAAATGTGGATGAGGAACGGTGGATGAGGATATGGGCGGCACGGTGGCACAGTGGTTGGCACTACTGCCTCACAGTACCAGAGACCTGGGTTCAATTCCCGCCTCAGACAACTGACTGTGTGGAGTTTGCACATTCTCCCCGTGTCTGTGTGGGTTTCCTCTGGGTGCTCCGGTTTCCTTCCACAGTCCAAAAATGTTCAGGTTAGGTGAATTGACCATGCTAAATTGCCCGTAGTGTAAGAGGCAGGGGTAAAATGTAGGGGAATGGGTCTGGGTGGGTTACGCGTCGGTGCGGACTTGTTGGGCTGAAGGGCCTGTTCCCACGCTGTAAGTAATCTAAAGGAAGAAGGAAGCTTACTTAAGGTTGAGGAGGCAAGGATCAAACAAGGCTCTAGAGGGTTACAAAGGTACCAGGAAGGAATTGAAGAATGGACTTAGGACAGCTAGAAGGCGGCATGAAAAACTTTAGTGGGTAGGATTAAGGAAAACCTTAAGTCATTCTACACATGTGAGGAAGATGAGGATGGCCAGAGTGAGGGTAGGGCCGATCAGGGAATGTGGAGGGAACTTGTGCCAGAACATGGAAAGAATTCAGCCTTGAGCTTGGTGAGCAGCGGTATTCTGCAGGGATTGGTTCTGGAACCTCTGTTCTTTGTGATTTTAATAAATGACTTGGATGAGGAAGTGGAAGGGTGGGTTAACAAGTCTGGCGATGATATGAAGATTGGTGAAGTATTGATAGTGTGGAGAGCTGTTGTAGGTTGCAACAGGACATTGACAGGATTCAGAGCTGGGCTGATAAGTGGCAATTGGAGTTCAACCGTGAAAAGTATGCAGTGATTCATTTTAGAAGGTCGAATTTTAATGCAGAATACAGGATTAAAGGCAGGATTCTTGCCATAACAGAGGGACAACAGAAGGATCTTGGGGTCCATGTCCATATATCCCTCAAAGTTGCCACCTAAGTTGGTAGAGTTATTAAGAAGATGTATAATGTGTTAGCTTTCATTCGTAGGGGATTAAGTTTAACAGCCATAAGATTATGCTGCAGCTCTATACAGCCGTGGTTAGACCACATTTGTAATATTGTGTTCAGTTCTAGTCACCACATTATAGGAACAATGTGGAAGCTTGAGAGAGAGTGCAGAGGAGGTTTACAAGGATGCTGTCTGGATTGGAGGACATGCCTTATGAAGTAAGGTTGAGGGAACTAGGGTTTTTCTCATTGGAGCAAAAAAGGATGAAAGGTGACTTGATAGAGGTGTACAAGATGATGAGAAGCATAGATACAGTGGATCACCAGAGACTTGTTCCCAGAGCGGAAAGGGCTATCAAGAGGGGGCTTAATTTTAAGGTGATTGGAGGAAGGTTTAGGAGAAATGTCAGAGGCAGGTTCTTTACACAGAGAGTGGTGGATGCATGGAATGCACTGCCAGTGGTGGTAGTGGAGTCAGATATATTAGGTACATTTAAGTGACTCTTAGATAGGCACATGGAAGATAGTACAATGAAGGGTGTATAGGTTAGTTTGATCTTAAAGCAGGATAAAAGGTCAGCATAACATTAAGGGCCGAAGGGCCTGTATTGTGCTGTACTGTTCTATGTTCTATGTTTTGTATCTTAAAATGTTCATAACTCTGGCAAACAAGTAATTAACAGAGCGTTGTTTTTTATTTTCATCCCTGTAGATGAGTTATATTTGGATATCATCCATACTTGCTGTTTTAAAATGAAACCTGAAATCCAATTCATACTGTCCTTTTGGGACACATGCCAACCATTTTGCATGGCCAACCAGAGTGAGTTTGATCTCTCTTGCAATTACTCTTTCATTATTGAATCAAACTATCAAACTTGTTGAAATTGGTAGTTTCTATTGTCATTTTCTACAAAAGATATTGTCCATGATTGTCATCTTGCTTTCGGCTTCTTCCACTCTTCTTGTCGTTGGAATCATGTCTCTTGATTTGATTCCAATTAATTTAAAATATAGTGGATTGACCTCACTCATTTTTGGACAATTACAGCTGGCCGTAACTAAGCCTGTCAATAATCTAACAGTAACAGTGCTAGGAGGTACTTAACTAGTTTTTTCTAGAGTACTTATACTTGACTTTCATAATCCTGACTAAACAATGAATCATGACAGAATGACAGCGTTCTTATACAATGCAATTTGATTTCTCCTAATAAATTAATTTTTTATCAATCTGCTGTTTTTAGGCTAGTTTGTGACTGATGAGAAAGATTTCCACAGCTAATTTTTCAATTTCTAATGTTCCTATTTTACTATTTAAAATTCTCATTTCAGCAGTGCTTTCTCAGTGTTTACAATTGCTCTAAAATTAAACTTTTAAAAAGCAAAGTAACATTTTATAACTTAAATGAAGTGTGTCGCCCTATAAGAATGCTTTTGGCCAGCACTTATCTTGGAAATGAATCCACTGATTAGCCTGCACGGTGCTGTTAAAATTGGATAAAATAAAGATTGACATTTATTTTAACACCCTTCAAGACCTCCAGGCATTCCAGAGTGCTTTACAGCCAATTAAGTACTTTCGAAGTGTTGTAATCGCAGATATACGCAGCCAATTCATGAACAGCGAGCTTCCAGAAACATCAACGTGATAAGGACAAGATTGTCTGCTTTAGTATTTTATTTAATGGAATAAGTGTTGACTAGGAGTCCCCTGCTTTTTCTTTGAAATAGTGCTGTGGGATCTTTTATGATCTCTTGAGTGGACAGCCAGGGTTTAATGTCTTGCCTGAAAGAACACTCGAATAATGTAACATCATGTAATGTTGCAAGATACTGACAGATTCTCAAACATAATTGACTTGATTGTCATAGAGTCATAGAGATGCACAGCACGGAAACAGACCCTTTCGGTTCAAATCGTCCATGCCGACCAGATATCCAAACCCAAACTAGTCTCACCTGCCTGCATTTTGCCCTCCTATTCATATACCCATCCAGATCCCTTTTAAATGTTGCAATTGTACTAGCTTAAACCACTTCCTCTGGCAGCTCATTCCATATATGTAGCACCCTTTGCGTGAAAACGTTGCCCCTTCGGTCTCTTCTTTATCTTTCCCCTCTCACCCTAAATCTATGTCCTCTAGTTCTGGACTCCCCAGCCCAGGGAAAAGACTTTATCTATTAATCCTATCCATGCCCCTCATAATTTTGTAAACCTCTACAAGGTCACCCCTCAACCCCGACACTCCAGGGAAAACAGCCCCAGCCTGTTCAGCCTCTCCCTATAACTCAAATCCTCCAACCCTGGCAACGTCCTTGTAAATCTTTTCTGAACCCTTTCAAGTTTCACAACATTTTTCTGATAGGAAGGAGACTAAAATTGCACGCAATATTCCAACAGTGGCCTAACCAATGTCCTGTACAGCCGCAACATGACCTCCCAACTCCTGTACTCAATACTCTGACCAATAAAGGAAAGCATACCAAACACCTTCTTCACTATCCTATCTACCTGCAACTCCACTTTCAAGGAGCTACGAACCTGCACTCCAAGGTCTCTTTGTTCAGCAACACTCCCTAGGACCTTGCCATTAAGTGTATAAGTCCTGCTAAGATTTGCTTTTCCAAAATGCAGCACCTCACATTTATCTAAATTAAACTCCACCTGCCTTTTCCCAGCCCATTGGCCCATCTGATCAAGATCCCATTGTAATCTAAACCTTCTTTGCTGTCCACTACACCTCCAATTTTAGCATCATCTGCAAACTTACTAACTGTACCTCTTATGCTCCCATCCAAATCATTTATGTAAATGATGAAAAGTAGTGGGCCCAGCACTGATCCTTGTGGCACTCCACTGGTCACAAGCCTCCAGTCTGAAAAACAACCCTCCACCACCACCCTCTGTCTTCTAACTTTGAGCCAGTTCTGTATCCAAATGGCTAGTTCACCTTGTATTCCATGGGATCTAACCTTGCTCACCAGTCTCCCATGGGGAACCTTGTCGAATGCCTTACTGAAGTCCACGTAGATCACATCTATCACTCTGCCCTCTTCAATCATCTTTGTTACTTCTTCAAAAAAACTCAATCAAGGTTGTGGGACATGATTCCCCATGCACAAAGCCATGTTGACTATCCCTAATCAGTCCTTGCCTTTCCAAATACATGTACATCCTATCCCTCAGGATTCCCTCCAACAACTTGCCCACCACCAACGTCAGGCTCACTGGTCTATAGTTCCCTGACTTCTCCTCACCACCTTTCTTAAACAGTGGCACCACGTTAGCCAACCTCCAGTCTTTCGGCACCTCACCTGTGACTATCAATGACACAAATATCTTAGCAAGAGGTCCAGCAATCACTTCCCTAGCTTCCCACAGAGGTCTCAGGTACACTTGATCAGGTCCTACGGACTCATCCACTTTTATGCATTTCAAGACATCCAGACTTCCTCCTCTGTAATATGGACATTTTCAAGATGTCACCATCTATTTCCCTCCAGTCTATACCTTCCATGTCCTTTTCCACAGTAAATACTGATGCAAAATGCTCATTTAGTATCTCCCCATCCCCTGCGGCTCCACACAAAGGCTGCCTTGCTGATTTCTGAGGGGCCCTATTCTATCCATGACATATACTTTCTTCGTTTTCTTTAGACAAAACCTCAATTTCTTTAGTCATCCAGCATTCCCATACCTACCAGCCTTTCCTTTCAGCCTAACAGGAATATATTTTCTCTGGACTCACTTTATCTCATTTCTGAAGGCTTCCCTTTTTCCAGCCATCTCGTTAACCTTTGAACACCTGCCCCCAATCAGCTTTTGAAAGTTCTTGCTGAATACCATCAAAATTGGCCTTCCTCCAATTTAGAACTTCAACTTTTAGATCTGGTCTATCCTTTTCCATCACTATTTTAAAACTAATAGAATTATGGTCGCTGGCCCCAAAGTGCTCCCCGACTGACACCTCAGTCACCTGCCCTGCCTTATTTCCCAAAACTAGGTCATGTTTTGCACCCTCTCTAGTAGGTACATCCACTTACTGAATCAGAAAATGTTCTAGTACACACTTAACAAATTCCTCTCCATCTAAACCCGTAACACTATGGCAATCCCAGTCTATGTTTGGAAAGCTAAATCTCCTACCATAACCACCCTATTAATCTTACCCATAACTGAAATCTCCTTACAAATTTGTTTCTCAATTTCCCTCTGACTATTAGGGGGTCTATAATACAATCCAATAAGGTGATCACCCCTTTCTTATTTCTTAGTTCCACTCAATAACTTCCCTGGATGTATTTCCAGGAATATCCTGCTTTGTACAGCTGTAATGCTATCCTTTATCAAGAACGCCACATCACCTCCTCTCTTATCTCCCTGCTAGTCCTGTCCATCGCTGAGCCATGTTTCTGTAATTGCTATGATATCCCAGTCCCATGTTCTTAACCATGCCCCGAGTTCATCTGCTTTCCCTCATGGGCCTCTTGCATTGAAATAAATGCAACTTAATTTATCAGCCCTACCTTGTTCTCTGCTTTGTCCCTGCCTGCCCTTACTGTTTGACTCGCCTTCATTCTCAACTGTACCAGTCTCAAATTGATTTCTTTCCTCACTATCCCCCCGGGTGCCCCCACACCTTACTAGTTTAAATTCTCCCAAGCAGCTCTCAGCAAATCTCCCTGCCAGTATATTAGTCCCCTTCCAATTTAGGTGCAATCCATTCTTAGTGTACAGGTCACTTCTACCCCAAAAGAGCTTCCAATGATCCAAAAATGTGAATCCTTCTCCCATATACCAGCTCCTCAGCCATGCATTCATCTGCTCTACCCTTCTATTTCTGCCCTCACTAGCTCGTAGCACCGGGACTAATCCAGATATTACTACTCTCGAGGACCTCCTTTTTAAATTCCTGCCCAACTCTCTATAATCTCCCTTCAGAATCTCAACCTTTTCCCTTTCTATGTTGTTGGTTCCAATGTGGACAGTGATCTACTGCTGACCCCTCTCCCCCGTGAGAACATTCTGCACCCTCTCTGAGACATCCTTGATCCTGGCACCAGGGAAGCAACACACCATTCTGATTTTTTGCTGCTGACCACAGAAACATCTGTCTGTACATCGGACTAGACAGTCCCCTAACACAATCGACCTCTTGGAACCCAATGTACCCCTCATTGTATTAGAGCCAGTCCCAATACCAGAAACTTGGCTGTTCATGCTATGTTCCCTGAGAATCCATCACCCTCTACGTTTTCCAAATTAACATACTTGTATGAAATGGGGATAGCCACAGAAGACTCCTGCAACAACCTGCCCATCTCTCTTACCTTTCCTGGAGTTAACCCATCTATGTGACTGTATCTGTGACTTTTCCCCCTTCCTATAACTGTCATCCATCATATCCCCTTGATATGCTTTCCTTTATTGGTCAGAGTATTGAGTACAGGAGTTCGGAGGTCATATTGCAGCTGTACAGGACATTGATTAGGCCACTGTTGGAATATTGCGTGCAATTCTGGTCTCCTTCCTACCGGAAAGATGTTGTGAAACTTGAAAGGGCTCAGAAAAGATTTACAAGGATGTTGCCAGGGTTGGAGGATTTGAGCTATAGGTAGAGGCTGAACAGGCTGGAGCTGTTTTCCCTGGAGCATCGGAGGCTGAGGGGGGACTTTGTAGAGGTTTTCAAAATTATGAGAGGCATGGATAGGGTAAATAGGCAAAGTCTTTTCCCTGGGGTTGGGGAGTCCAGAACTAGGGGTTATAGGTTTAGGGTGAGAGGGGAAAGATATAAAAGAGACCTATGGGGCAACCTTTTCACACAGAGGATGATACGTGTATGGAATGAGCTGCCAGAGAAAGTGGTAGAGGCTGGTACAATTGCAACATTTAAGAGGCATTTGGATGGGTATATGAATAGGAAGGGTTTGGAGAGATATGGGCCGGGTGCTGGCAAGTGGGACTAGATTGGGTTGGGATATCTGGTCAGCATGGACAGGTTGGACTGAAGGGTCTGTTTCCATGCTGTACATCTCTATCACTCTATGACTCTATAACTGTCTCTCTAACAATCCATTCAATCTGATAGGATTCACATCCAATTGTATTTATTGCATATATAATCCTCAGTAATCTGTAAACTCTTCTTAAACTCCCACATCTAACACAAAGAGCATATCACTCTACTAAGGGCCATTTTTGCTTCTTTCAATCTGCAGACCCAGAAAATAGCAATGTCTTATTCATGTGCAAAACACTGCTTCAGGTTAAATTAATATTTATGGCTTATATTTTAAGTTTAATCAAGAGACATAGCTCAATAAAACATATAATCAAGAGAGAACCCAATCTACTCACTACAGCAGACTTACTGTAAGGCCACACTTAAAATATCCACTTATCTGACCCTATGCTGTGACCTCTCCCAAACAGATTCCTCCAAGATCAGTTGTGAATTTCACTGGTTGTTAATTTTCCCAACGTTAGCAGGTAATTTTCTATATTCACTCTATTCCTCCTACCTGCACCCTCCTATTACTATCCCACCTACCTTTACCCCTTCCCATCCCCCTATGTATTTGTCAGCAACCCCAACCCTCCCACCCTAGTTCCGACAAAGGGTCCTGCCCAAAGCATCGACTCTCCTGCTCTTCTGATGCTGCTTGACTTGCTTTGCTTTCTTCAGCTCCACATTTTATTGACTCTGACCTTCCAGCATCTGCAGTCCTCACTATCTCCAAGCTATTGATTGATAACCTCATTTGCTGTCCCAGCACCTGGGGAAACCACAGAGAAATTCTGATTTTTCATCCATTCATTTTGATTACAATCTCACAAATTTCCTTCCATTCATCTTAAAAGGCAGGGAACAGTGGGCAGAATCTCCCCAGCCTGCATCTGAAGTCTGCCTTGCACTAACTCAGATTTGCCAATATAAGCTGAGAGAAGCCCAGTGAATGTTCATTCTTGGTTGCTTTCATGAGGGCCAAGGTAAAGACAACAACATGGCAAAACAATTGCCAGATTTCAACTGATGTGATAAATTGGAATCAAATTCTAGTTTTACAGCTCCTCGGGGATGCTGATAGATGCACGCTTCGGACCCATTGCATGCAGGTTTTCCTGCATTGAAACAGTCTAGAAATCTGCCGCAGCCAATAAGATACATTTGTATTATTTTCTTCATTTAGGTCAAGGTTAAAGTAGAATCACAGAATCCCTACAGTGTGGAAACAGGCCATTCGGCCTGTCTGTCCACACCGATCCTCTGAAGAGCATCTTACCCAGACCCACCCCTCTATCCTTTCCCTGTAACCCTGCGTTTCCCATTGTCAATCGACCTAGCCTGTACCTACCTGGATGCAATTGTGCCCAAAAGTATTCTTTCTGCTGCTACTACTGATTACTGGTGAGGCTAGCAGCCCAGAAATCACTCTCTGAACTGGGCTAGCTGTGTCTGAAGTCTGGAGACCTCACCAAGTGCTGAACTAGGGCCTAGGGCCATCATTAAGTCAGCCTTGAATCTCCCAGCACATCATGTTCAAGTAATGCCAATTCTGGATCTTTCTAGGATCGCAGATCAATTTGCACTTTTAACCTTATCAACCTTCTTCTGAAACATGTGAGAACAAACTAAAAACATACAAAATATCTACAATTTATCAAACATAAAGATAGACAGATGATAACCAGTTTTTACACCATTCCACCAATTTTGACTTCACTGTTCTGTGCACAAAGGCAATCCATTAGTGTAAAAACTCCTTGTACTTCCAACTACTGCAGTAGGAATAATTATCTTACAGAGCATTTGTTTTTATGATAAATGTTGGTGTCTTCTTCAAATTTTATCTTGTCATTGCTTCGTCGTTGCTATCACATATTCCCTCTGCGCCTCTCAACTGTAACAGACACTTGCAATGATGCATTTGGAATAAAGAACCCTTAAATTGACTGCACAGATTTATTTTTGAAAGTTTTCTCTAAAATTATAAGAATTTAACATGCAATCATTTGAAATTCTGGGCTGAATATGACTTTCCAAACATTTAGATTAGCTAGGCAGACTGTCTCCGTCCAAACATCTTTAGCATCTTTATAAGACAACAAAAACAGAAATAGCAGGAAAAGCTCAGCAGGTCGGGCAGCATCTGTGAAGGGAAGTCAAAATTAACATTTTGGGTCAGGTGATCCTTCCTCAAAACTGATGATAGGTAGAAAAATGTCAAGTTTATATGCAAAAGATAGAGTGGAGGGAGAGTTTAAGGATTAAATAAATACAAAAGGATATAGTCCAAAGAGAGAGAACAGTTGGGCAGTCAAAGGAATAGGTAACGATCTAGCTAGGAGGGTGAATAGCTGTTAATAGAGATTGTCAGTGGCTAACAGTAGATAGTCTGTAATGGGAGATGGTGTGATAACAAGGCCTGGTGCGTGGGGTAGGAGGCTAGGACATGGGAGAGGTCAGGTCCTATTGTCAGCCACTAACGATCTCCATTAACACCTATGATTTGGAGATGCCGGTGTTGGACTGGGGTGTACAAAGTTAAAAATCACACAACACCAGGTTATAATCCAACAGGTTTAATTGGAAGCACACTAGCTTTCGGAGCGACGCTCCTTCATCATGTGATTGTCACCCGATGAAGGAGCGTCGCTCCGAAAGCTAGTGTGCTTCCAATTAAACCTGTTGGACTATAACCTGGTGTTGTGTGATTTTTAAGCATTAACACCTATTCATTCTCCTAGCCAAATTATTATCCACTCCATTGTCTGTCCAACTGTTCTTCTCTCTCTATGGACTCTATCCCCACCTATTGTTTACTCCTTACCCCCTCCTCTCAACCCTATCTTCTGCACATAAACTGGCATTTTCCGAGATACCATCAGTTTTGAGGAAAGGTCACCGGATTTGATACGTTAACTTTCGTTTTCATTGTTAAAGGGATTGAATTTAAAAGCAGGGAGGTTATGTTGCAGCTGTGTGGGAATGCTGGTGAGGCCACACTTGGTGTACTGTGTGCAGTTTTAATCTCTTTACTTGGGAAAGGATGCACTGGCTCTAGAGGGGGTGCAGAGGAAGTTCATTAGTTTTATTCCGGAGTTGAGGTGGTTGGTTTATAAGGAGAGACTGAGTAGACTGGGATTATATTCATTGGAATTCAGAAGAATGAGAGGGGGTCTTGTAGAAACATATGGAATTATGAAAGGAATTGATAAGATAGACATAGACAGGATGTTTCCACAGGCAGGTGAGACGAGGACAAGAGGGAATAGCCTCAAAATTAGGGGGAGGCGATTTAGGAATGAATTAAGAAGAAACTTCTTCAGCCAGACAGTTGTGAATATCTATGGAATTCCCTGCCCAGTGAAGTAGTTGATGCTACTTCAGTAAGTGTTTTTAAAACAAAGAGATTTATTTAACAATGAAGAAATTATCGTATACAGTGAGAGGGCAGGTAAGTGGAGCTCAGTCCATGAAAAGACCAGCCATGATCTTACTGAATGGCGGAGGAGGCTCGAAGGGCCAGATGGCCTACTCCTATTCCTAGTTCTTATTTCTCTTCACAGATGCTGCCAGACCTGCTGAGCTTTTCCAGCTCCTTAGAACTAGAATCCCTACAGTGTGGAAACAGGCCCTTCGGCCCAACAAGTTCACACTGACCCTCCAAAGAGTAACACACCCAGACCCATTTCCCTATGTTATATTTACCCTTTACTAATGCACCTAACCTCCACATCCCTGAATACTATGGGCAAATTAGCACAGGCAATTCACCTAATGCACATTTTTATGATTGTGGGAGGAATCCCACGCAGACGCGGGGAGAATGTGCAAACTTCACACAGGCAGTCAACTGAGGCTGGAATCAAACCCGGGTCCCTCGTGCTGAGGCAGCAGTGCTAACCACTGAGCCACTGTGCCACCCTCCTTCTGTGGTATTTCTGATTTACAGCATCTGGAGTTCTTTTGGTTTTTATTTTCTATAAGGTAAGTCGCTTTGTTAAGATAATTCAGTCCATTTTATACAACTTGTTAGTGCGCGCAAGTTTCTTCAGCCCTTCTCATTACACATGCTATCTCCACAAATATCAGAACCTGATCCAATTTTGCAGGCTAGGCCTTTCAGCTTAAGGTTTTCTGCCTGAATGGTTCATCGAGAGAATGGTTTATTTCCTATCTATATGTAGCCTTCATATTGATCACATGTTCACCCCAACATTCAATGTCAGCAAGTTATTCAGCTTTGGGGCAATAAAATCGAGTCTAACTGTCACATCAAAGGTTTGTGCAGAAAAAAAAGTAACTCGTGATATTCGGGGTAATACATTAGCATGGGTGGAAGCTTGGCAGAAAACAGAGGGTGAAATCCTCCAAGTACTGAACACCCTGGATATTGGTGAAAACATTTTGTGAGACATGCGATGAAGAACTTCCCGAGAGCAATAATTCCACTTTTCCAACAAAATATTGAACAGTGAGGCGTGATTCTTATTAGTGAGCTGAGAAAGGCCTATTTGCATAAACATCTCATGATTAGTTCATCTCACGTCATTGATATCGAGTTTTCCAGCTTCCCAGCTGATGGGTAGAAACTAGATGGTGTCAATTCCCAACATGGAAGTCAGAGCAGTTACCTGGCTATTCCAGGCTTGTTCCTCCAGACCTCCATCTTGAACAGTGGACACCAACATCTCAGGGCACACACTAAATGAGCATAACTTAGATGGTTGTGGCTGTTGGAGGTCAGTTCTCTTAGCTCTGCAGGAGTTACTCAGGGTAGTGTCCTAGACTGAATCATGTTCAGCTATATCATCAATGACTTTCCCTCCTTCATAAGGTATGTTCTGAGGAAGGGTCACTGGACCCGAAACGTTAATTTCTCTTCACAGATGCTGCCAGGCCTGCTGGGGCTTTTCCAGCAACTCCTGTTTTTGTTTCAGAAGTGGGTATCTTTGTTGGTAACTGCACAATGTTCAGCACCATTCGCAACTCCTCGGATACTGAAGCAATCCATATCCAAATGCAGCAAGAACTGGACAATATCCAGGTTTGGGCTGAAAAGTGGCAAGTAACATTTGCACTTCACAAATGCCAGGCAAAGATCATCTTCAATGACAGCCAATCTAATCCCCAAGAGAGTCCCTTTACATTCAATGGCATTACCGTCACTGAATCCCACTGTCAACATCTTGGGGGTTACTATTGATGAGCAATATGAACTCGGGGCCATAAGTCTGGTCAGAGGTTAGGAACACTGCAATGAACACTGTCCAACATCTAAAAGGTACAAGTCGGGAATGTAATGGAATACTCGAAGGATGCTTGGAAGAGTGCAGCTCCAACAATAATCAAGAAGTATCCAGGCCAAAGCAGTCCGCTTGACTGGCATTGCATCCTCAAGCATCCATTCCCTCCATCACTGATGTTTGGCAGCAGCAGTGTGTACTACCTGCAGGATGTGCTGCAGAAATTCAACAAAGAACCTTAACTAGCACCTTCCAAACCCATGATGACTTCCATCTAGAAGGACAAGGGCAACAGATGTATGGCAAGATCACCACCTTCAAGATTTCTTCCAAGCCACTCACCATCCTGACTTGGGAAGAAAGCACTGTTCCTTCAGTGTTACTGCGTCAAAATCTTACAACTGCTTCCCTAATGGGTATTGCAAGTCAACCCACAGCGCGTGCTGCTGTGGTTCAAGAAGAGAGTCTGCTTCAACCTTCTCAGGGGCAACTAGGGATGGGCAATAAATGCTAGCCAAGCCAGCGATGCCCAATTCCTTGAGTGAATAAACAAAAATCCTCACCTCACTGCAGGCTCATGGCAAATCTCTGATCCACATGTGTGATGATTCTGTATTTACGTGCTACACTTTAGAGTGCACCAGTTCTCTCTGTTGGAATGCTGCTGCAAGGACATTTTGTGCATTGGGACAGACATCTTATCTCATTGGTTTAACCAGTGAGGCATCTGAGAATTTGTTGCTTTTTCTTGCTGTTCTTCGTACCTGTTTGGATGCTAATAACCTCCCTGCCTTGCCTTGCTTTTTGTTCCCTTGGCCAGAGCTTAAATGCTCCTAGTCCTTCTGTCATGCCTTACTGTTTCGTACAGTCCCAAAACCAGGCACCAGGAGTGAACTCTTGGTACCCTGGCCCCAGCTGCCTCGTGGCAGGTGTAATTATCCAGCAGACACAGAGAGTGCTGGGCCTTGTCCTCCTTGGCATTACTGACTTGTGCATGGAGGCTGCCAGACACTTGCATTCCTGAGACAGCACAATGTGAACAGTGTTGGTGGAGTCCTCCAGTTTGTGAGTCAGTTTGCTCAGCGCCTCTAACAAATCTGCCGACAGCTGCTGCTGCTACTGCTGTTTCTGCTCGTGCATTTGAATGAAGCTGTCAATTGTATACCTCATGGGTCCTCTCGTGCCTGGCAAAGAGCAGGTGCCTGGTCTTTGACAGACCCCAAGCGCCAGTGACCTGGGGCATTTCTTCCTCAACTAGTTGCAGAGACGTGGCAATAATGTGCTTACCAGCAGGCGCTCCCTTCTCTAATTCACTTAAAGTACCCACCGAGGAGTCAGTACTTGAACAGATTGAGCGAAAATTTAACTCTGAGTAAATTTTTTTACGCACATTTAGGTTTTTTGCTATTTCTAGTCAGTTGTACCAGTGATGACGGCATTAGAGAATTGGTTTGAGGAATTTATCACAGTTTCTAACAGTGTGAGTTGCTCATTAACCCAGAGAGCATCAATGATTTTTTTATCATCTTAACCGTGCTCCTTAATTCAGTTCCCACAACTTGCTGGGCAAAGTTTCTCCTTTCAGTTAGTTCTCCTGATAATGTCATTAACATTTATGGCTGAAGTAAATCTTCAACTGAGGTCAACAGGGAGAGATTAAAAAAGAGATATTTAAAGCAACTTATGGTCCTTTTTGGTGCTGTGAAATTTCAAAAGAGCCATTATTTAAAAAGGGAAAAGATAACTAATTCCATTTCCACCTATAAGTGACCAGTGTTGTTAATTATAAGTGACGTGAAGGTACCGGTGTTGGACTGGGGTGGACAAAGTTAAAAATCACACAATAGCAGATTATGGTCCAATAGGTTTATTTGGATGTGCAAGCTTTCAGAGCACTGTTCCTTCGTCAGGATCATAGGACTCAGAATTTATAGTAAAAGATCAAAGTGTCATACAGCTGATGCGATGCACCAAACCTAGATTGCTGCCAGGTCTTCAGTCACCTAGACTGATCAACATATAAATCCCAGAACCCCTTCCAAGCCACAGTCCCACGACAACCTCCTTCCAAATAAACCTGTTGGACTATAACCTGATGTTGTGTGACTTTTCATGTTAATTATAAAGTAATGCAAGGCATTTTCTTTTCTGTAATATTAAATTTCATTCTAACCTGTTGGAATTGGTAATAACCATATTGAGTAGTACAACAGGGTCAAAGGGCCAAATGGTCTATTCCTCCTCCAGTTTTGAGAGATGGAGACAGATGGTGAAGCCACTAGACCAGTAATCCCAAGGCCCAAGTTAATGCTCTCAGGGAATAAAGTTCAAGGCCCAGCACAGCAGCTGCTGAAATTTAAATTTAATGAATTATTAAATTTGGAGTTGAGAAGGATTCTCAGTAATAGTGATCATGAAACCATGACTGATTGTTGCTGAAATCCATCTGGATCACTAATACTCTTCAGGAAAGGAAATCTGCTATCTTTGCTGAGTCTGACTCCAGACCCACAGCAATATGGATGACTCCAAAGTGCCCTTTGAGTGGCCAGCCAAGCTTTTCAGACTAAGGGTAATTGTAGGTGGTCAACAAAAGCTGTACTTTCTAATGACCGACACATTTTGTGAAAGAATGAAAATAAAATTTATTCTTATAATCACAAGTTGCTTATTTTTCTATATTGTAAATGGTTAAACACTACAGGAGTCTATTTTTAGTAAACTGTGTATTGGAGTGGAGTTGAAGACTCATGGATTATTACAGCACAGAAACATTGTGATATCAAGGAACCCAAGCCAAATTGTAGTTAGTGAAAATTAGGGGAGATCACTGGCTGAAGTCATACTAAGCAGAATGGAAGATGATTCTGGTTGTTGGAAACCAATCCTCTCAGCCCCTGAGCTGCTGCCCTTGCATGATTCATGAGGGAAATGTTCGAGTTAGCTGACTGCTTTCAGTTTGCTGACCATTGCATTGTGGTCGGTGCCATTCACAATTCCTGGGATAATGAGGCAGCCCATGTTGCCCACGCAGCTCGACCTGGGCAAAACCCAAGCTTGAGCACAGAAACAGCAAATAACAAAGCCATAAATCCACACTGGTCTTTTTTCTTCACATGAACCACTGAGCTTACTCCCGCTCTTCAGCTCAATTGCCACGTTGCTTGTTTAAAAACATCACAGAACCAAAATGGAAGTGACAAAGGGCAATTAATAAGCCTAACCAGACAGAAATTAACAGAAGTAGATAGTAAGCAGATAAACGCAGAAGAGCCATAATTTAAACCATGGTTCTGGTAAAGTAATTATTCAGACTACAGGCACCAGGCCTCATTTGGGGAACTTGTGGAAAAGAATGGGCTTTTTTTTCAGATTTATTTGACATTACAAAGAAGCAGAGTCTAAATGGCCTTGTTTATTGGGATGTGAAAGGCAAGTGTTATTGATTTGCCTGTGAAAAAGTGGAAAACTTCAACTTTAAGCAGCAAAAATGTGGGAAAACCCTGGTAAGCAGCACAGAGGTACAGTGTTACTTTGTTCCAGTTTACATGCTTTTAAGACAAGGGAAATAAAACAGCACTGTTATATTGAAGAAATAAAAATAAACTTGAAAAAGAGATTAAAGCAGCATTGGGATAATACAATTAAAACAATTTTGAAGGAGCAAGAATGATCACAATGGAAAGAAATTGCAGGAGAAACAGTGCTACCAGATTTAATACCAGAGGTAGGCCAAATAGGATGTAAGATTAGACATCTTGGTGAAAAAATTTCTTTAGATACAGAGGGCAGAATCTTATAGGGGCATAAACAATGTATTATGGTGAGAAATGTAGCAGAATCACACGAGAAGTCCAGACAGTTCTATACCAAATAAAAACTAAAAGAACTGTAGATGTAGGAAATTAGAACCAAAAAGAGAAATTGCTGGTAAAACTCAGCAGGCCTGGCAGCATCTGTGGAGACAAGTCAGAGTCAACATTTCGGGTCATGTGATCCTTCCTCAGAACTCCCTCAGTTCATTAACTTCACCAACACCTTCCACCCTGAACTCAAATTCACATGGCTTCCATACATTGATGGGAAATGAGTTGAAAAGTATGTTTGAAGGGTGCATGCAGAATTACAGTGTATACAAGTAAAGGACCACATACCTAATGAGAATAGTGAATTCTCCACAAATTTAATTCTCCTTTTGGGACACATTGTGAACAGTGAAGGTGTAATAGATAATCTTCAAAAGATTAAATCCATTAGAGATCCCCACTCCCAAGTCAGCCCATGATCTTTAAAGATTCCTGTGTATGGTGAATTATTTGGTAACTTTATTGCCTAACTTTACACAGTCTTTGAGACAACTCCTTAAGAAGATACTAAGACAATGTTGGAATACTCATCAAGAGAACATTTCAGAAGATGAAGGAAATTTTGACATGTACAGACGCCTTTGCAGCCATTTTTGCAGCTAATTTTGAATTTTAGTAGGTCACAGGCTAACTGGGTTATCAACAATCTGACAGGGAGGCTGAATGTAGGGTCAGAATGGCAAAATCACACTTGAATAAGAATTCTTATTTGTATGAGCTATTGAATTATAGGTTTACTCCACTCCAATGTTGTCTAGCAACACTTGAGTTATTGAAGACTCAGTTCCCTATCCTGTCTGTAAAACTGGCTCAACACTTGTTCCTTCATGATTATCAAGAGGTAAAAGCTAAGAAGAAATCCTTTCTCAATTGACAGATCACAGTTTACAATAAATACTGCTGTACAAGCTATTTGGCAGAATTAGGAACAGCACAACAGATGTGGAGTAGAGATTTGACCATGAAAGGTATGGCTATGCATGGAGATATGAGCCAATGGAGATCATATATTATTTGTACTGCTGATGTGGCAGAAGCAGGTCCAAACTGTATTATCCCTCTGACTTCTATCTTGTTTGATGCTACCTTTTGTGCCAAGTGATGTTTCTGGGGATTGTTGCAAGTATTTGGAACAGCATCATTAAGTTGGGATGATCTGTTGGGTTTTCGGAGAGGTTATTTAGTATTTTGATTTTTATTGTTTGTGTTTCTTTCAGTAATCTTGTAAATAAATTCTGTTTTGTGTAAAGTTAGGTGGGTTTGACCAGCTGATTCTCTCCTACAAAATCCACTTTACACTTACTTAAAACAACTAGCAAAGTTAGGGTCTGGGCTACCTTCTTGAAATGTTTTGAGGGGTCTGGCCTGATCCATAACATTGCAGAGTTGCAATAAACTACATTTTGTTGACATGACAAGACCCTTCTTATGAGACCGAAAGATGGCTACCCTCATGTCCACTAGACAATATAAGGCTCTAAAACACCTAAACACTTAGAAGGTATACATGACAGTACACACAAAATAATTCTGCCATTACCTTAGT